>NW_008825615.1:14373883-14392914 GCF_000699105.1 Pygoscelis adeliae
CTCTTGACACCCAGCCATCGGGCTGGATTTCATCCGTTCCAAAGTACAAAGGGATTTCAGGTGCTACTTTGTAGTGTTAAAAGTAGAAAGGGAGAGGGCTTATTCTGAACTTAAAGAAATCCATATATCTGCAACGTCAAATACAGGATAGTCAGTGGCTCTCTAAAAAGGGTTTGATGTTCATTTCTCAGTCATCAGGGTGCCTACTGTCACACTGCTAAGGCCATCTTACTGTCAGTATCTACCTTTCATTGCAGGACAGGAATAATCTTTTTAGGGACCTTTCTTTTCTGCTCTCAGTGACTCCAGTGGTGTTTACCTACGTTGTTGTGGTAGCTTGTGCCTCATTTTGGTGGGTGACAGGAACCTTAAAGGAAGAGGATGCCAAGAGTCTCAGTGTGGACCTTTTGATCCTTTGTCTTTCTTGCTGAATCTCTCTAAAATCCTAGTTAAGGTTACCAAGGTTACCATCTTCTAGAGTACATAAGGGCAGACCAGATATCAAAATTATTTGGGGCTTTTCTAAAGAGTATCCTTGTTTGGATGGAGATCAGCAATGCCTATGTCTGACCATCTTGGTACATGCAGTCTTGCGTAACTATGTGTTGCTGCATTCCAAATTAACCATCTGAGTATGAAGGTAACTACTAGCCTAAGGGTCCTTTATATACTAGTGCTGGAATGTTCCTCAGGGTATGGCACTTCTCTGTCCAGATTGTTACTGGTGCATGTTTCTCTCCTAAGACAGAAAGGGTACCCAAAACCAGGAGTCTTTTTTTTTTTTCTCCAGAGAAAAAGAAAATACACATTGACGTATTGGAAGTCAGAGCTTCAGGAGGAGTTTGTTTATGGGGAGCCCAAGTTAAGGGCTCACTATAAGCAAAGAGTGACTGAAAACATGATAGTTTCCATCCCCAAGCAAAGCAATGAAAGGGTTTTTCTTCTTTTCTGGGAAGATATTGCAACTGTTTTGTCAGATATCTGAGTCACATACGAGTCTTGAACATGATGTCAGACATTCTCGTTCACTTCAGAATATTGAATCAGGAGTGGGAAGTTTGCTCTTGATGTTGTTTTAATAAATGGGCTTTTCCAAAATTTCGTCTCCTTTGCTTTCAACTGGAAATATAGTCTGCTTTCCTTTAGAGTTCTACACTTTTGGAGTTGAAGTCACAGAGAGAGATAATGCTTTATGCCTTTTCCGTGGCTGTCTAAGGATCACCAAAAGACGAAGTCAGATGTAGTTTACCAAATTTTTGCCTACATCTGGCCAGCTAAGACCGTTTTAGTTTGTGGATTTTCTGAGCTTGGTGATAAGGAGTCCCATGCTCTTCTCACACCCAGCAGACCTGACAATAAAGGATTTAGAGAAGACTGTATGCTCCAGTTACAACACATATGCTGGAGGGTTCTTTATTTCTAGAAAGAGCCTGTTCTTCTCCAATTACTCCTGGTAATAAGAGCAATATATGCCTACCTGGCTAAATGGAGCATGTACTTGGCCTAAGGCTTATCTGAGTTCTCTCTATCCTTGCTATTTTTGATTATATCTCGGTGTTGAAGTTTTTATTATGTGCATCAGTTCAGTTAAAGTCCTTTCAGTATCTGTAACTCCTACTGCTCTCTCCCTGAAAGCATGTCTGTATTTCTCCCCCCCCCCCAATTTCTTGGGATTTTGTCATTTTATATAGGATTATTTGGTTGATTATTTGGTGAGAGGGTCTTTGGTTTAATAGAATGTTATGTCCATTGTGGGAAGACTTCTTGTTTTTCACCGGCCATTTGTTCTCTGTTCTTCTGTGAAGGTTGCCTTTTCTCTCCAGTCAGAAGGTGGATGAACTTCAGATGCTTAAGGCTGAATAGTATTCTAACTTTATTTTTCAGAGAGAATATATTTTCAGACCCCTCCCAAGTCTCTATTTTATCTTGCATCTGAATTGCACTTAAATCAGGTGCTAAACTCCATTTGTAATCAGTCAGGTTGTTCAGACCTCCAAAGGGAGGAATCATCACTGTAAGTCAAGGCTTGCTGTGTGTCTGTCCAGTAATGTACGTCTATCCTGTCACAAGTAAACCTCACCATTTTTGAGGTGGTCTTTTGGTTTCGGTTGTGCATTTCTCAGAATGGTGCTGAGATCATTGATTCCACGAAGGACACGTAAATCTTTTCTTTAGGGTGCTCTGATTATTGCTCTGAGTATTGCTTAGTCATGTGGAATCGAAATGGATATGTGGACTATCACTTGAAGAAGCTGAGGCAGTTGTTAAACTGTAAATAGACTTCTCAAAGTTGTACAGTCCACAGATCTCATCTTCTTTCCTCTTTCTTTTCTTAATTTTTCACTTTGTTTTACTGGTTTTCATCAAAGAAAATTCAGAAGAACTAAGGGTGTGGTTTGTGCTTTCTCCTATATCTCTGTAGACAACCACAGACAAAGGAGAGAGCCCTGAACTTGCTCGCTGAATAATGTTAGGTTTAAAAAAACTTGACTCTCGTTTCCAGATAACAAAGATTATATATAGGCATATGAATGTCTATAAATGTATTGAAGAGCACACCTCTTTTTCCATGCTCGCAGTTCCTTAATAAAATATATGATCAATTAAAACCAATGGAGTCCTTGTTGGAGAGAAAGATTGAAACCAGGTATGGGTTTTACAAATTCTGGGCTACTCTGTCACCCAATACATTCAGAATTTCCTGCACAATATATAGCTACCCTGCATCTACCCAGCAGCTCTTCCTTTCCTCACTCTACCACAGGCAGGACCACTACATTACAGCTGTCAGAAGCCGTTTTGTATAAAGTGAGTACACTGGTTAATTTTCTTTTCATGAACTTAAAGGACTTTTTCAGCTACGTAACGAGCTTCTCTGGAAAGAATAAATTTCCTTGAGAACCAGTTATCGCAGTTGTTTAGATCACATTTGGAAGAAACGTTGCCTGAACTGGAAGTTCAAATGTCCCTACTCCTAGTTAACACATGCACATTCATTTTCTCACCTGTGCCTCTAATAATTTTTATTGCCTATCGCTGGAAATTTTTTCTCCATTTCTTTCTGACAAAGCTGAACAAAATGCCGGAGGGAAGCCTGTATCAACAGCTATAATAAAGCCTTGTGGGATTCCAAAGTGTACGTATTTATTCAAGTAACTCACCTACCATGTTTTCTTCGAGTTTTATTTAGATAAATAACATCTGGTTCTTGATACACTTGAAAATAATTTATTCCTGTTTCCTGTCAACTCATTTAATGTATCTTTTGTCACCTGATAAAATAAGTAGGAAATTGATGCATGGAATATTTGAATGAGTTATATGGCATTAGGGAATTTCAACCAGAAAAGACAGTGGGATTTTCCTTGTATTAGTCACACTGAATATGCTTGTTCCAGAAAAAACAGATGGAAAGCTTGTGGATGGTATATTAATACCTTGGGAAAATTCTTCAGTAACAAGTTCTTCTTCAGTAATAAGTATCCCTATTACATTGCCAACATCAGTAATTTATTAATTTATCTGCCACATAAATAGTGTCAGCTCTGGAAAAGGGGGGAGTAACGCTACATTTTATGTCCTTGAATTGTTCTTTATTTTTATTTGGGACATGCTCTTCTCTTAATTTTACATGCCATAGTTTTCAGATTATGTTCTCAAGCTTTTTCTATATTGCATCTGAAAGTTTTCTTCTTGCAGTGTACTGATTTCATGTAGTCGTCTTCCTGTAATTTTTTAAATGACATACATTAAATATGGCCTAGTAATTAAAGTGCAAGAAAGGAAGCCAGGACAACTGGGTTTTATTTCTCCCTTTCCTGCAGATGTACGCCTGAACTTTAGTTATACTAAACGTATTTTCTGATTTGCCTTCTCTAGTATATGTTTGCAGATCAGTGTGGATATATACACATACCTGATTTAAAAAAAAAAACCCACAACTGTTCTGTACGCGTAGTATTTCCAGTTTGTATAAGATAAAATGAATGAGGAACATCTGTGATGAACATTTAACCACTTCTGTAACCCAAGGACTAGTTTGGGCATAAACTCAAAGTGATCTAGTGTGGAGTTGGTAGGGGGTAGGCTTCCAACAGCATGTTACGTGACTTGAAACACAGGGCTACACTGAGGTGGCAACGTGAAAGGAGCCAGAAATCCCCTAGTCACATTTCTCATCCCTTCCCACTATCCGTCCCCAAACTTGCGCTTGCTTTTCTCTACAGATTAATGTGCTAGTAATGAGCACAGAACAGGAATCTGAGAAGAAAATAATAATTTCACAGCGGTTCTTGGAAAAGGAAGGTAGCCTTCAAGGAATGCAAAAGATGTCACACAGTGAAGAGAGCTGTATTTCAGAAGTGAGGAGGTCAATAGATAACACGAAATTTGATTTTAAAAAGCCAAATTGAATTAAGCCTTACAGTGAAATGAAAATAGATAGAACCTTATTTTGCTATGTAAATAAAGAGAAAAAGTGAAGAAGCAGGCCTGATGTGCAAGTGAATTAAGACAGTCTTAATATAACCAAGGTTAGGTTCCAAAACCGAATTAATATTTTCTTATGCTTGCTGTAACAAAGCTGACGCTGAACATAGGCCGTAAGCAAATGGTTAATGGGAATACACTGTCTCTTAGGTTATAAGTGGAAGCAGACTGCAGAAACTTCACTCCAGCTGGAGAGGAATTGGTAATTTCTATTCCAAAATTATAAAAGAAATGGCATAGGGTATAGTAAACTTTTATTTACCAAGTAATAGATTACACTAGATTGCACTTACACTAGATTTTCTATGTAAGTAAGAACAAGCAGATCTAATCTTCAAAGTTCAGGAAAGTGTTGGAAATGATTTGATGTATGATATTATTAGTTATTTTAGAGAAATTGGAGTTTAGTAGAAGAATTTTCATGTGCAGTTGACTGAACGAGAAAAGTCTGAGACTGAGGAAAATGGGCAGCAAAGTTACTGAAGTTTTAGTCTTATGATTGATACCATTTATTTGTATTTACAGACCTGTGTCTGTGGCCTAAAGAGCAAGTTACTATGTTTATTGATAGAAAGTTTTGGTGACCAGTACTTTCTTACAATACAGCAGGAAAGAAACCTGAGTTAATCTGTGCTGCCTCAGTTAACAGTAAAGCACAGGTGAAATATCAGAAAACTGATGAAATGCTGAAAACTCTGGCTACAAATAATTACTTCTTGTTCTGAATATTCTGAATTTTCTCTTGTATTTGCAAAAACAAAGCCATCCTTTTAGTTTTAGCAAAGAAAGTTAATAATTTTTGGCAAAACTGAGTTACAATCTGTGTAACAAATTACTGTAGACATACATTTATTTTTGATCACATGTAACTTTTGAAGGAGGTCTGAGATAATGTCATTGAACTGAATAGTTCCTAACATTTAGTACTAAATGGAAGGTGATTGTATTTATCTATATGAAAGCAAAGATTAAATAACAATAACAACAGTAGTTTTTGAAAATACTATCAGTTAGAATCATTGATAAAACTTAATCTCTGACAAGTTAGATTTCCAGGCCTTATTTAATTGTTTGACTTTCTGTATTATTATGCTTTTATTTTATGCTGTGTCTTAAATACACTCTTATAGCAGATCATGTTTCAGAGTATATATGCAAGTCCAAATAAAACAATAATAATATATTGTTTTTGTTGACGCATGCAGTTCTAGAGTCAGAGAAGTGAGATGAAGTGGTGAGAAAGACATACATTAACACCAGATGTGGAAAATACTATTAATGGGAATTCCTTCTTGGAAAGCATGATTTTAAAAAAAGATTTCTTTTCTAATCTATACTTGAGAGTAGCTTTGAACAGAAATTAGGAAAGCCAGCCATTTGATGGTTTAACACCCTTTAGCTCTTAGTTTATGTATGGAACAAAGACAACTAAACGTGCCTTTATCAACACGTTTCCATGAGAGGAATCCAAAGGACAATTTTGGCGATGCTCTGGCTTTTTACATATGCCGAAGTGCCATGATCTGAAGTGGCAGAAACTATTGGGTTCTTGAAAAAACAGTTCAGTCCTGAAGATTCTGCAGAAGATGCAAAGGTGTGGCCCCAAAGTTAACTGCTCCTGATAAATCTCCACAAAGTTTGCAAAAGGAGTCAAGGCATGGCAACCTTTGAGGGACACACAGTCAGAAAGAGGGAAGAGAATTATGAAATACCGAGTACACTTTTGCTGGTTTTGGAAACCTAAATGGAAACTAAGAAACTCCTGTGTCACTTTCAATTATAGCTAAGGATGTATTAAAGATATGTTAAAGATTAGATCACACAGACAGGGTTTTGAGTTGCAGAATTTTCTCCCTTAGGAGTATGTCATGACAGCGCTGTGCTTTTTTCCTGAATGTTTTTTTCCATTGCACAGTAGCCCTTCCTTAGGCCATAGAAGGTCTAAATAATCCACTGTGCTGTATCAGAGCTACAGCCTGTATAGTAATATGATGAAAGGCATTATATTTCCTGTCCTACTTATTTCACTATAGAAATATCATACTAATACTAATAATACTAATACACTATACTGAAGCCATTATTCCTTTAGCTTATTACAGAAATGTCTCTGCCTTTTTCAAAAATAAATAGGGTTTGATGGGACCAGAAGGCTCATTTGGTCTACCTGGAGCTCCTGGGCCTAAGGTAAGTGTTTGTGTTAATTCGCTTGTGACTTTGACAAATGACTGCTTTATGGATGACAATATGCCAGGATTTTGCAGCTAATTTTTTGGTATATTGAATATTGGTGAGTAGCTATATGATTTTCCCTATATTACCTTATATGATAATTCAGTCTCAAGAGAGCTTGATATAGCTCTGTAAATGGTTCCTGTCATCCCATGAGGTTTGGAACAATTGCGGAAGTGGCCATGAGACTTTGTTTCAGCTTCGCAGTCCTGGAAAATGTTCTGCAATGCTGGGAGCCAGATAATTCTCAGTATACATCAGAGCTTTCTGCCCATGTTACATTTATTTATATTTTAATTGTGTTAAATAACGTTACATGCTGCTTTTTCCACCCGAGGAGCCAAATTTATTTCAGATGTAACTTACTGGTTGCACTGCAGCTACAGCAAGAATTAATTTGACCCATGCTCTCAGAAACTAAAATAGATACTATAAATCCAGATCTGTTAGTGTAACCTTTTAATTTAATCCAAGATGAGTTTTGGCTAGTAAGCACTGAATTGTATGTCCTAGAGAATATTTAGGAATACAGAATCCATTTCCCGAACTTTGTATTTACATTTAGCTCCACTTCCACCCATGCATTTTTTTATATCCAAAAGTACATATGTATTTATTTAAAATTGTATACTGAAGGTAACATTTTTTAAAGTGGTCAATGTTTACTATGGTCAAGAAGATTGAATACCTGTGAAATAACTACAAATTAATTAGCTTTATTTTCATTTGTGAAAAATGCTTTTGTTTTGTGTATTTATATCTCATTCAGAATATAAGCTGATTCTTACAGAATCATTCTTAATCAGCTCATTCTTACAGAAGAGCATCATGAAATAATAATTCTTAGATTTTAATGAAAATCCTTGTGCTGAGTATATGCCTAATTCCATAGGCTACAGTGAAAACCAAAACATAAATAAATATTTTGGATCAGACAGGTCCGAGGATTTTCAGAGTTTTATTAAATGAGATGGTGGAAATGTGAAGTCGGTACACACAAACATGGTATGACTGGGCAAGGGAAATTAGGCAGGTGGGAAGGGACAGGTGAGCAGAGGCTGGCAGATCACATTTTGTCATCAGTATCTCATCTTTCCTGAGAGAGTGTTGAAACTTCAGGTTTCCTATAAAGGTGCAGAGCCTTAGCCTTTCAGTCACCAGCTGTGGCTATTTTTAAAAGCCAGTTTCCTTGCAGTGTCTGTTTATGTTTGCTATTCATACCACATATGACAAAACATACTGATGTATCAGCCACGCTCTTACATTGTTATATAGGGTGATAAAGGCGAACCTGGAATACAGGGGAAACCAGGATCATCAGGAGCCAAGGTAAATATGAATCTGGAAGTATTCTGGTTAAAGGAGGGATTGCTTTACTTTTCCATGATTTACTGATTTTCCATTATTTTCTATGATGAGCTACAAGGCAGTTTGTTTCAAAATGAAACAGTAGTTAACATAAAAGCGCATCAGAATCCATTTGATGGCTTATTCTTACTAATTTTATACTAGATTTTAGGCAATGTAAGTCAGCTGTTCATGAAGTTCAAACCTGCAAAGGTTGCCATTACTTCAGATAGTTTTATTTGTGTAATTTTGAAAAATCAACATCAGCTGTATTAAAAGGCAATTAAAAAAGATAGATACTGGAAAACTAAAGTTAAGAATTAGGAGTCCCTTTTGTGGCTTCTCTGTATTCAACATGCCTTCACAAATTCTCCAGACGTTTGAATCATCCTCAGTTATAAAATTTCAAAATATCATAGCCAAAGCATATCATGTGACCTTGAGAAAACATGCAATATATGTTTTTACACACAGTACATCACTGACACAGAGCTATTGTATATTCTCAGGGAGAACTAGGATTACCAGGTGCTCCAGGTGAACCAGGCTACCCAGGTATTCCTGGTACCCAGGGTATAAAGGTAAGTGTTTTTTCCAGTTTTACATTAATTACATCTTTTATTGGAAGTGCTTTTCTTACAAGTGATCATTATTAAAGGAAAGCCTTTTTCTAAATACATCATTATTATTAGAGAATAGCTGGTGTATTTTAGAAGGCCCATTCTTTAGAAAAGCAATCATTTTTCATAGGGAGGAGAGAATGGCCAAAATGGAGAAACTGTTAACATAAAATGCCACGGCATAAGTATTAATGAAATTTCCATTATGAATTATAGTACATAATGGTATGACCCAGGATTCTATATTTACTTAGTCTTATATCTTACAGCAGGTGCTACATCTATAAAGTCTGTTGTACAAAGTCTTTTGTGGAGCTCCAATAAGAAGTGGAGCAATTAACCCTAGGCAGCTGGGACAGATTCAGCCCAGTTAGGCTTAGCCATTAAGAGTTATCTGATCTAACCAAGCTGTCCAGGTTCTCTCCGTATTTAGCTGAGAGAGTCTGAGGTCCTTTGGGAGTCGTTAATTCACATCTCTATGCCTTTCTTTGACGGTAGCCGAAGCCTAGACAATTAGCTAAATTGAATGGTGAAATTGTAGATGGCAAAAGTTAGGTTAGATGGATCCTACTTCTACTGTACAGGTTGAAAATTATTTCTTCTTTTCAGACAAGAACCTATATTTATTCCTCTTGCATACTGAATTCCTATAAAGATCATGCCTTCAAGGATCTCACCATCTCTTGGTGCAGTCTTACATCTTGCAAACACTGCTATAGATGTGGTTATGCTGAAATTCTTCATTGCTGAAGAACTGTTTTGTGAACACATTGTAAAATTTCGTATTGACATTTGACTTATCTGGATAGTCATCCTTATTTTTAAAGTGTAGGTATGTAGGATTTTCTGACAATCATGTCTTTAAGGAGTCCCAGGTTGAAAAGATTATAGGCAATGTTGTTCTTTGGCATGTTTTGAAATTCAAGCACACAGCTTTTTGCATAACTTAAAGCTGTAATTAACATTGCATTAAATGCTTTCCTAGAGATTTCCTTCTACAAGATGACAGCATTCTACTAAAAATCTCCTGTGTGGTTGAAACCTCTCAGTTTTGTCTCAGCCAATAAGGCAGAACTTTTTGTTTGACTGGAAGCTGGAAAGCGCCTAGAATATTTCTTGTTTTAAAATACTGACTTATTTTTATCTTACTATAACTCGCAGAACTCACTGGAGTGTGAACTGTCTCTTGAGGGAAAATCAGCTATGCTTTTTCTATAGAATGGGATTTAAGAACGTGAAAATTGGAAGTAATTGAAAATCACTACTCTTCGTGCCCAGTGTGTAACTACAAAGAACTTAACAGAGTTGTGTTTTCTAGATGATGTTTTTTCAGCACGGCACCTTTCTTCTATGTAGAAACAGAGAAAGACCAAGAATTTATACTTTACATGTGCTATTAGGCAAATTTATGTGAAGGAAACACTACATACTTATTTGAAACAGCTGGAGAAAAAATATTCACTGTAATGTTTAATAACATGATTTGAGGAGAATTGCAGGGTTGAACACCTGTCAGCTCTCATGGTTCAAAAGTGGTTGAAGTCAAATTAGTTCCATTGCTGTAAATCAATTCATTCTAATTGTAACTGAAGCTCTGACTTGTATCCATTATGTTTTTAGTCTAAATTTTAATTAAGATTTCTATATTCTGGACACTTTTAAAGCAATAATATGTGCATCCTGAAAATTAAATGTTTCATTGCTTTGCAAGATAATGAGTACTGCTATTATTTTCATTATTTTATTGTATTTTTATGGGAAAACATGACAAAGAAATTTTTTTTACAGTGAGTTTCTTAATTGGCATATATGAGTATAAAGCTTATTTTAATGTTATACTGTTTCTTTGGAGCAATATAAGTGATCCGATGTAATGAAACAGATAGATAGACTTGTTTCCTTAGGATATATCATTTACTATAACTAAGAAGCTTTACCTGCAACTATTCAAACTTGATATTTATTCAAGCGACAAGTTGTCGAGGCTAAAAATGTTGCTGTATTTGCTATCAGCCCAAATTTAATATCTAAATATAAATTTTAAATTTAAAAATTAATATTAATTTTAAATTAAATGAATACAATTAAATTAATAAGTTAAATCAAATTTTAAATTATATTTGAACAGATTTAATAACTTCAAATTGCAATATATAGAAAACATTTATATAAAAATAAATTTAGTGTGTTTAGGTAATGTATCTGACACTTGGGTTAGAAATCTAGCAGTGTTTCCTGGGAAATACTGGAGTCTCAATTAGGGCAAAGATTTCTCCATTACATATTCAAATTACAGATTTCAGAGTAAACAGGAAATCCTGTAAAAGCAAAGGAAGCTCAGGTAAGGTGTCAGATAGAAATAAGCAGTTAGTAAAAAATAATAATGCATCTGTGTAGCATTACCAGCAATGCAGAGGACCACCTTTTGAAGGATGAAGCCCTTCATAAAAAGGCATTATAGAAATAGAGTTGAATCAGGTACTTCACTTGGGAAAGAAAGGTTGAAGGGTAAAGAAGCAGTAAGTTGGAAGGGTGGTGTTATATTTAAAGTTTCATGAAAATCCCAGGCAGAGGTGTTCCGTTAGATGTCAGCTTCTGTTCCAGAAGGGCACAGGTTTCCTGTATGTCCAGCGTCTCATATGCCAGCTATATATGGATGTCTTAGGTGTGCTAGAGTATTTCAGATGTCAGTAGACACATATGGGGATGCCTTGGGTTGTCTAGAGCATCTTAAATGCCTATGTTTAGCAAGTCCCTGGTCAATGGAGGCTAGAGAATGATCCAAATTTAAATGAGGTTATCTCAGCTAAATGAGATAATGGAACCTGAGTTCCCTTTTCCAAGACAAGATGTAGAAAAATTAGTCTTCAGACCAGTTTCAAAACAGTCATTTCCAGAGCATGTGAGGACAAAGATTTCCTGTCTTAAATCTTTCAAAATGTACTGAAGCCCAATGGAAGTGTGACTTGAGTTGAGTCAGTCATAACAATAGTTCCATTAGTTTAATTATCACCATATATTCAGTTTCAGTATCTAAGGGTCATGTAAGGTACATGTGCCAAGACAGTAATACTGATTGTAAGAAGGGAGATTTTGTTAAAATTTATGGAACCTCTTTAGATTTTAAACTGAAGAAGGTTTTGCAAAAGTCATTATCCATTTTATAGAAAAGATGCAAGTCAGAATATATATTGCTGGTTAACTGGAGTTACAAGTCATAAGTATGACAAACTCTTGAATTCTTCAGGAAAAAAAGTGCAGTTTGGGCATCTGACAGTAAAAGTGAAGCCTTTCAGCTATAGCTTATTGTAAAATTTGAAACCAAACCAAATATTTTGCATTCAAGTACAATACAACCAAATACAGCTGGCATAAATACCCTCTTATGTTCTGGGATTTTCAATCAGGAAAATATTTGCCATGGCCAAAATTTCCTCTTTACTACTGTTTAGCATTTAACTGAACATTCTCTCTTTCAAAAAAACAACCAAACACACGTGTTCGGCTCTTACAAGAAAACTGGCAAAACAAATCCAAAAAACTTCATCCTAATTATTTTATTTATTAAATGCAGTTTTGCACACACACCCCCAGATCTCTCTTGTTTCATGAGGTGCTATGTTCTTGGCCCAACATTTTGATTCATGTCTATTAGAATCATAGAATCACAGAATCATTAAGGTTGGAAGAGATCTCTAAGATCATCGCGTCCAACTGTCTTGGTTGGACAGTAGCTGGACATTTAAACAGTCACACTGATTTAAGAGGTCAGAGTTAGGGCAGGAGCCATCTCCCATAACTTCAAGTTTCCTTTTCAGTCAAGGGAGAGAGAGAGGCACGTTCTGGGAGTACATGTTTTATACCTCTGTCATTAATTGGCATAAATAGTTTTCAAAAGCTGTGTGTTTCTCTCCAGTGTCAATCAGATGGTGTTCAGACAACTTGATAAACCTAGATGCTTTTAAGTACCATTTGCACCATCTGATTGCCAATCACCCCACTAATGTTTATTTGCTATAAACATTGCAATGAAAGTCAAAAGGAGTGGAGGGAAGTGGAACTTAGTCCTTACACAGTTTTGATTAAATTTAAATATAATTTTTTTTCTGATTTAAAAAAAATACTTTTTTCTTTTGTGTGTCATGTATAACTTCTGCATTCAATGGGTTTATAGCAAGTGTAACAGAAATTATTTATACTCTATTTCTGTGGGTGAAGGCAAGCATACTTAGTGGTTAGCATTCCGGTGAAATTTAACCCATCAGAAATACTGCCCCCCCTCCCTGCCTACATCCTCTCCACTCCCACACACGGAGTGGATAGAATCCTGCTGGATTTGCCACCTCATTATGTTGCATTTTTTAATTTTAACTTGGTATATGAGTATCCACTTTTCTTTTTGATCTTTCTATGACAGATTCCTTTCTTAATATAGCTTTCTGTACTTTTGTCAGTGTTTGTGTACATGGGGATAAAGTAATTTGTTTTCATTCAGTATAAATAAAAGCTATTAGATGCTTCTCTTATATTTACTGTGTAAAATTAAAACACAGACTACATGTCTTTGAGATGAATCATGTTACAATGGAGACTTTTCTTCTAATATTTTACAGGGGGACAAAGGAAACCAAGGTGAAAGTGGTATCCAGGTATATCAACTTTGTTTCTAGTTAAATCATCTAGTAACACTATCAGTACAAGTCTTAGGTGTTAATTCAGGAGCCTTTTTTTAAGATTAAGCTCCACAGAAGCTTTGCCTGAAGAATAGCAGCACTGAGCCCTAACTCTTCTTCAAGGAAGACTGGCCAGTATGCTCAGTATAAATTTCCAGCTGCATTTCTGGGGCTGAGCAGGCTATTGACATTTGGTGCAGAGCTATGTGGTCCGAGCAATGGTGCGGGCTCGGGGATGTGGGTTGTGCTGCTGCCCCAGGGGGCTGGGACATGACCCAGCACTGTCCTGGGATGGGTTCTGTCCCTGCCTGCCCCAGGCGCTGTGGGAACGCATAAATCCTCATAGTCAAAGTAACGTCACCTGGCCTCTGCCTACCTACTCTATTATAACCAGTGGGATTTTCCTCCTCATTATCTGAAAGCCATGGAAATACCTACAAGCAAAAGAGGAGTATTATGTCACTACTCAGATCCTAACTTGGCTCCTCTGTGTTCGGTGTAGAAATTGTATCCTTCTGCACAGTTTCTGCTGTGAACTCTTGAAGAGTAGCTTTTCAGACTGATTGGGCCTGGTTTAGGATGAGATTTTAGAGTTTACCTCTTTGTGTTATTTTTGATAGTTTAATTATGTCTCCCAGATAAATGTTTATTTTAAGAAAATGTGCTTCTTTTCTGAAGGGACTGAAAGGAGAAAAAGGAAGACAAGGAAATCCAGGCTTACAGGTACTGTTAAAATAATGATCCTAGTTCAAGAGAGCCATGATTCGTATTTGTTTCTCAAGATTACTTCCATCAAGATGGATAGTTCTTTGCATCAGGTGAAATATATTTATGTATAACATGATTACATAGTTACATAAATTACCTCTTAAGCAACCTTAGTATTTTAAAAATAACAAATACAACACATATAGAGAAGATGGAGCCACACTTTTCTTGGCTGTGTATAGTGGAAGGACAAGAAGAAATGGACACGAGTTGGAACACAGGAAATCCCAACTTGATATACGGGAAAAGCATTTTGCTTTGCGGGTGGTCAAACACTGGCTCAGGCTGCTCACAGAGATTGTGGCAAAACCTGTCTGGACAGGGTGTTGAGCAGCCTGCTCTAGCTGGATCTGTTCTGAAAAGGAAGTTGAACCCATGGAGGTCCCTTCCAACCTACGTGTTTCTGTGGTTCTGGGATATTACATCCTGAGAAACAGACCAGAAGTATGTTTTTCTGGATTATTTTATTAAATCCTGAATTATGGAAAATTTTCATGAAAAAATTATAAATCATATAAAATACAGATAACAGCACGAAGTGGCTTTTTTGTAAAGGTTGTAAGAGTGATGCTTGAGATGTTAAGATTTTGCATGTACCATGCTACACTTTCATGTAGTTCATTGCCTCTCATACTGGGAGTCATTATTGACATCTTCTATGCTCATAAATTACAGATGTTTCCTGTTTCAGCTGCAAATCAGTGAGATCCAGTTGTTTCTCTTTAACTCTGGGCCAATGTATTCTGATTGTGTCATAGTTGGCTATCTTGTTATACCACAGAAAATAACTGTTAGTATTTATAAATACTTGTTAACTACATGATCTACGTTGTGCCTAAACAGAGAAGTATTTGTTAGAGGTACATATCTAAAACTAGACTTGGAAGGAAGTCACAGTTGCTTTTTTCAGAATTACGACATCGATACAGCTGCCTGTCTAGCCAAAAGGAGCTGATTCCAGTGGAGCATGGGCAGGAGATCTAGATTGTATGTTAGCCTAGTTTTATCACTCTCAAGGGTATGTCGGTTGACAGGAGTCCGGTACTAAAGCTGAGCAGATATTTTCGAAAATAAATAGTTTAAACTAAAAGGCTGATCATTGGTTTTAACCAAATGTAATGTCCTACTCTAACATTTTACAAATTAAACTTCTGGTTTTTCCTTTTGCAAATAATGGATAAATTTTTCATATGTTTATTATTTTAATCATATGGTAAAACAAAGTGATAGTGAAAGAAAACATTTTTTTTTTTCCAGATAGAATGATGCAACTGAATTGCTGTTGCTTGCTTTTTTTTTTTTGAGAAAGCTGAAAAAATAATACAGGCTTGGTCTAAAATTGTTTCCCAGGCTTATCTAGTTTGGTCAGCAACCAAAAAATCAGTCATTCACATACTTCTGGCAGACAGCACTAGGTTTCTCAAGCCTCCAGGACTTCTCAAAGATACAATACAGATTCCCTTGTCCGTAAGAGTATATCAGAAAAGTGAAAAAGCCTGCGCTGAGCTGCCATCTTGCCATGGAACTTAATGATCAATAACACCATTGAACCATTTAGTAGAAGTGACACCGAAACCATTTGCCAACATGCAAAATCTGGCTTACAAACTGAGTTTGTATTTCGAAGGCTCTGAACTTGATTTCTGTCTAGTAAGACAGTATTAAACAGGTAGAATCAGGAGTTTCCTTTTGCTAGAACACCAAAGCTTACTTCTTTTGTAGAGTGAATAAGGTTTTGTTTATATGCACTTCTTGTACACTAATAAAATCTATGGTTTATAATATGTATGATATATTCCCAGCTTATCCTTTTGGTATATGATATTAAAGGTACTACTAAACTGTTAATTCACCATGATATACATTTTTCATCCTTATATGCAGTTCAGTTTTTTATACAAATTACAATCACAGAATCTTTAAAAATTGACATTTGTGATTAATTATTGAAAACAAAGGACAAAAATACTATTTTTTGATTCCAAGTAATTTGGCTCAACTTGCTTTTTTTTTTTTTTTCCATATTAATTCCTAAAGGGAGTAGAAGGATTGAGTGGAGAACAAGGAGAGGTAGGTATTTTGTAATGACAAATATAGTATTACAAAATTATTCCATTTGTTTCTGCAAATTATGTGATCTGTAAAATGTGTGTTTACAGTCTTATTTCCGTACCCACATCTCTATAAGCAACAGAAGAGAAATGAATTGAGAAATATCAGAGAAGAGAAAGAAGTATTAGTTAAAAAGAGGCATAGTGAGATACATATTTCATGAAATGAAAGAATAAAAAAAGTAATTAAAGCCAAGTATATACTTTAAGAGAATTAAAAAACCAAACAGACAAAAAAACACGAGAAGGAGCTGCTTGAAGAAAGCAAATAATTAAAGAAAAAAAAATTAGAGATTCGAAGTTCATTGAAAAATAAAAATATAGTTCATAAAAGAATACAGCATACTTGATCAAAACGATCCATATTGTTCAGCAGCAGCCAATAATAGCAGGGCAGGGTACAAAAATAAGGCACAGGATAGACAAAGAAGATCCTTCTTCTTGTATACCTTCACTCTTTTTGGCAGGCAGCAGATTAGGGGCATTTAAGCTAGAGATCAAGACCGTTGCATTTAATGTCAGTCTTGAATTTGCCTAATTCCTTTTGAACTGTGCTGATACACTGTACTGTCAGCTTCCATAAAAGTCTGTAGTAAGGACTTCCACAGCTGAACTATTTGTCTTGCGTGTTTTAACCTTCACCAGTGAGATTTCTTTGTGTACCTTTATTTCAAAGCTAATGAAAAGAAATACAGCGAAATCTTTACAGAGATTTTTTTTTAGAGGATTCTGTCTTTGAGACTGACTCAGAAAATGCAGGGCAGAATTCTTTCTACTACTAGGTTTTTACAGGAATAATTCAATTCAGCCTGAAACTTGAGTGGCATAAGGAGAAGCCTGCTTGGACTGCTCTTGGTCTGTCAGAAACTGCATTTGTTGCTCTCCAGGATATTTTTAGAAGTCCCATCTATTTATTTTCTTGTGTTTGGCTAATGTAGTTATATTTATGGCCAGACCTTTTAATCTTTGTGTTGCATGTTGTTTAAAAATGGGTATTTAAAAGACTAACTTTGTTAGTTATTTTTTATTTATTCCAATATTTGGTGAAATCAGGGTACACACTGTCCCATTAATATAATTCTCCTTCAACTTTATTTAGAGATTTCTTTGTTCAACCCTTTTTCATTAAAGCGTTGTTGCATATCAATAACTGGACACATTCATTGGAAGCTCGATTCTGATAATTAAATTTTATGCATTTAAACATATAAATTGCCCTATATGCTGCTGTGGTTCTATGAAATACTTAAAATTACAGTTTGGCTTATACATGATTTGCTAAATCATTGCCAAAATTGGTAAAAGATTCCTTGTATACTATTGAACTAGCCTCTTTAAATATTGCAAATCGTGGTGGTAATAAATTTCTTCTGAAAAATCCTTTTAATAATATTCTTACTATATGCTAAGATATAATGCTGTCATTGTGTTTACCTATCAGACCTATAAAATTAATTTATTTTCCGTTTCTGTAAAATATGTTGTCTTTCGTTAGACTCCAACTCCTCAATAAAAAGTTTCTTCAGTCTGTAATCTCAGCACTTATGGAGCTCTCTTCCTTTTTTTTATTTTCTTTGCCAATAGCAAGGGTCAACAAACAAGGCTACACATGGGATGTGGCTGAGCATTACAAGACCAAGATATACTGCAGAAAATGTTCCCTCAGCAGATTCATTTGGTTTTTGGCAAGTTCTGCAGGCAGTTGTGCTGATGCTTCCAACGTTTTGTCCTGGTGTTTTTGTACTGGCTTCTTGCCTGTAATGTTTTTCTACAATAGATGCCATTTTCCCAGTATTTCACTGGTTCTTAATGCTTTCTAGCCCCTTTAACATTTAGTCCAAATAAATCAACTTGCAAGTCAGATGTCTTTTATGTAAACATAGTCCATAGCTGTAAAAGTAACTAAAATTAAAACAAATAACTTCCAGCTACAAGAAAAGCATAGTTTTCAGATCCCAGCACATATAGCTTGTAGTATAGCCACAGGCAGCTATATATGCTCCATATGTTTACCTCTGAGCCTTGCTGACACTGTTAAATGAAAAAAACATTTGTAATTATGTAATAGAAATGAACAAGTACAAATCTACACGGTGTAACTAAGAGTATCAATTCTCTGTGACTACAACATTCAAGTTGACAGTATCAAGAAAATAAAATACAATTGCAACCTTGGAAAAAGTTCTGAATTAGTGTATAACTGTGGGAAGAGGGTATAGACTGCTGTTCAGTTCATGCATGGCATCTTACTGGTGGACCATCTTTCCAGCAGTACTCTTAGGCGCTTGACTGACATCTCTCACATTTTGTCTCATTTCTCTGTTTTTTTAAGAGGAAAAACTACCTGCCTTATTTTAGTGGCTAGCTCTCTCCATAAAACTGAGATACTGAATTTGAAGCTTGCTACCCTGTAATAATTCATGTGGAGAACTCTGGGCATTGTTACTAATTCAGACCAAGCCAGAAAGCTTTGCATTTTTCTGATGTAAAGAATTTTGATGAGTGCTATGTAGAATGATACATGGTAATACAAATACCATAATTCAAAATTCAGTGTAAGTCTATGAAGAGTGCTTCTTAAACTTGCATTGTTTGCTCCAATAAGTTTTGTCACACATAGTAATCCTGCTGCCTTGTTTCCATAATTCCATCTAAACTAGTTGAAAAGGGTGAAAGAAAATTCTGAAGCGACTGATAACATTATGCAGAAGCTGTGCAAAGATGGAAGGAAAAACTCATCAGGGAGCAAACATAGTATACGAACTTTAATCGTGAGCGCATACCAAATTACA
>NW_008825615.1:14392952-14400340 GCF_000699105.1 Pygoscelis adeliae
GGAAAGAGTTCCATGTGAACTATTGCAGTAGGTAATGCCATACATTAAAGAACCATTGCTTCGATGAAGATATATCAAAATATTTTCCAGTATTATTTTAACCTTTTCCAGTGAAGCAAATGGACTACAGTTGTTATTAGTCATATGGAGAATAAATGAAGTCAGAAAAAAACAACCAAAAAACCCCTAACTGAAATCAAACTATTTTTTCCTTTGTCTTATATACTACAGACATAGGGTAAAAGTCTTGATTATTATAGTAAATTTGCCAAGAACTTTAGTGATGCCAGAATCTCACTTCTAATTTTTCCAGCCTTCTAAGGATTTTAATGTACTGTAACAAATCAATTCTCATGAAAAAGTGAATAAAGCCTTTCCTTCCATACATTAATAAGGAAGACTATTTTGTTTTATATTAATTAGTAAGTGAAATGGGTCCTTAAAATTAAAAAAATATATAATGGTCGTTTATCTGAAACAGTTACTAAAGAATCTGAAAACTTCAGTACATTTTAGTGAAATAGATCTCATCAGTATCAAGTTAGTTTTCAGTGACAACTTACATATTCATTTTGTGAAGATCATCAATGAAGATTTTCTCAGAATATGTTTGCTTGGTGCTACTTAGCTTCCAAATGGTCTGTGAAGATATGATTGGCTTTTCCTTGGTTTTCATTCCAGAAAGGTGAGAAAGGAGATCCAGGCATTCGAGGTATCAATGGTCAAAAAGGAGAATCCGGTATCCAGGGTTTGGTTGGACCTCCTGGTCTCAGAGGTCAGCCAGGAGATAGAGGACCCCCGGGACCACCTGGATCAGATGGAAAACCTGTATGTATAGGACCTCAAACTTGTCATTTTGGGTACCTTAAAAACTCCAAGCAAATGCATGCTGTCTGTTTTTTTTAACTGTTCTCTGTTCAATTCAGGCACGAGAATTTTCAGAAGAATTTATTCGACAGGTGTGTTCAGATGTACTGAGAAGTAAGTTTGAAAGCCTCTTTACTGTTCTTTCCTTGTTTAAAGTGCTACAGAAGTTTCCTGGTAATTATAAAGATGCTTTCTTGAAAGCAAGATCGATATTGCTGATTTATCGCTTGTTTTCCTACAGGTGTGGAAATATATTTCCACCTATTTCATGTGTGGAAATTTTCATTTTCATATTTCATACCACTTTTCCATACTTCACCATCTTGTTTCCTAAAGGTGTCATATTCTCTAAAGAGAGGAAACTGTTCTTGTATTAGTGGCTAGGGGGCAATATTTTTGTATTTTATTGTTGCACCACTCTAAGCAATTTTCTGTTTGAATTCTCCCAGCCCAGTTGCCTGCCATCCTCCAGAGTGGAAGGCTACAAAACTGTAACCACTGTCAATCCCAAAGCACTTCCCCGGGACTTCCAGGACCACCAGGCCCAAGGGGCCCTGAAGGCCCAAGAGGGTTTCCTGGTTTACCAGGAAACGATGGTATTCCGGGGCTGACAGGCATCCCGGGTCGCCCTGGGGCTCGTGGGACAAGAGGTACTTACTGCGTGCATGTGTCACGGTGCTAACGACCTTTATGACTTTGTTTTCTGCTTCCAGTTTTGAATGGCATTAGTGCAGGGTGGAGTAAGGGAATAGCTGGGTTTCTATGACGAAGTGTAATTGAGGACATGGTGCAATGTGAATGTTTCACCGCTTATAAGAATGCATGTCAGAAGAAAAAATACAAGAATGCAACAAGATAGCTAGTGTTCAGTTCTACTATAGTCAGACTTTGTTTTGATCTTTTTAGAGAGTTCTTAGTGTCATGTAAATGTTTTTAACTGCATTTAGATTATTTTTTTTAGATCAAATATGCTTAGACATGGATTTCAATGTATTTCCATGTTTTCTGGTTTCTTTTCTTCCAAACTTCTTTGTTTCTGCTATTTTAAAGAACAGTATTTATTCACTGGCTATTTACTGTCTGCTAACCTGTAGGCTGATTTTTGGCTTGCAACAACCTTTATACTCCCTCTGATTTCCTGGGGTTTTCTCCTTTTTTTCTTCTTATCTCATAAGGATTTTTACTCCTTTATGCTTTTTTAAACATTCTGGTTTCTTTTTAGGTAAGCTAAGGTTTATGCTTTCAGGTAACTCATCCGTCTGAGCATTCCAGCTGCTTTCTGTGATGTATTTGCAGACTTTAAGTACGCATATATAGTCTGGAACTGGACCAAGAGACTGGGTGAAGTCCATAATTTGGTAACTGGTCCCAGCAGCAGCTGTGTTTCCTATAGCATCAAAATAATCGGGAAAGCTGTACGAAATACAGCTAGCTAGTAATGTGCCAAGGGTAGGCAGGCACATGTTCGATAAATATTTACTTTCTTTGTGACTTATTAACTGTGACCTAGCACATCAAATTCATTTTAGATGTAATGATGATTTGTCTGTAGTGCTTTTATAATTTCATCTCCAATAGGAGAATGTGCAGTTTTCCTCTGGAGCTGACACTAACAGTTCTGGCTATTCCGTAAGAGCTGGAAAAATAGGTATCTGTTTCTATGAAGAAACTGAATTTATTGGGTTGTACTAGTGTCAGAGAGCACATATTTTGCCCCTCTCAGTATTTCTTTGATGGAGATTTAATTCTGCCATATGTTGTGGAAGATTGTCTATGTATTCTGTATTCCACAGGGACATAGAATACCTTACACTTCCTTCATACAACTTCTTAAAAACTTTGCCAATGGAAAGGGAATGACAGCAAATTTCTTAATTGCCCGTCATCTACTCCCTCAACTCATAGTGGCTGTCTGCTTGAGAGGTGTTACATCAGCTCTTAATTCAGTAGAAATGAGGATAATTTAGAACCCAGTTACACTGCGCAGGTTACAAGGAAATGCTTATTTTATAACCCATTATTTGCTTTTGAACTATTAAATTTTTTATTCAGTAAGTATTATCAAATGCTGACTTCCTAATTCATTGGATGAAAATATTCTTAGTGTGCAAAGATATACATGTGTTTGCTAATTTACAGGACTGCCAGGGAAAAATGGCGCAAAAGGCAATCAAGGAATTGGGGTTCCTGGGATCCAAGGCCCCCCAGGACCTCCAGGTGAGGGATGGGTCAGCTGTGCAGATTCAGTGCATGCTAATAATTTCCAAAAACACGTGGTTTAGAAAACAATGTTGATATAATTTGGAAAAACATACATAGTTTTTACACATCTTAATTACCATATATGTTTTATGGCTAATGCCTGTCTTTGCATGCCTTTTAAATTGTCATATAATACATTATTTAATATAGGACAGGTCTTGTAGAGATTGGTACCTGAGACTGCTGTTTCTTGATAGATGGATCTTGAAGTCAGCCATTATCTGACAACTGAGCCCTGATATAATCATGTGACTTGTAAGCATTGCTTAGTGAAGGAAAATGTTCTTCCTAACAGCAGTGTATTCATGCAAAATGCAAAGTTGAGCGTTTGGAAGAGATACTAGGGCCTGATCCAAAGCCAGAGAAACGAATAGAAATCGGAGGCCTCTGTTTCATGCCATGGTGGTTCCAGATTATATGATAACATATAGCAATGTACTAAAGTAGATTTTTATATTTCCTCTTAAAAGCTGTTTTTATTTAAAGTGTTTTCCACGTGCTTTTTTTTTTTTTAAATCTTAATAAGGTATCATGTTGGTTATATAAGCATATAAGCAGTTTGTGACAAGAAGTGTCTTTTTCAGAAAATGACACTTTCTTTATCTGCATACTTCACCAAAGAGCAGGGGGCTTGTGGGTCCATACTTGCTCTTGTTTTCATTTTAATAAAAATCCTCTGTAATGTATTTGTTTATTGCCTGTGTGTCATTAAGGTCCTGAAGGTCCCCCGGGTATGAGTAAGGAAGGACGTCCTGGAGAGCGTGGGCAGCCCGGTAAAGATGGAGATCATGGCAGTCCGGGAATGCCAGGACCAGTTGGACCCCCTGGAATTTGTGACCCATCACTATGTTTTAGTGTAATTGTGGGGAGAGATCCATTTAGAAAGGGACCAAATTATTAATTTGTGACACAATAATTTAGAGTAATAGGTATGGTGCTTGTCTTTTATGGTCTTTCAGGTCTCAGGAAGGTGACCAGCAATAATCCCATAAGCAGGAACAAAAGTACCTCTGACATTATAAACATTATAAATAATGATCCCAAAGGTTATATGTTCCTTTAGAAAAGAAACTCCGATAATTTTTTTATAACTTGCATTGACTGAATCTCAAGTGTTTTTAAAGAATCATCAGTTTTAATAGGAATAAAATTAACTATAATATTTGGTATTGAGCATTTAAGTGTCCTATCATACTCCTGTTACCACTGAAGTCCTTTGCAAAATTGCTGGAGACGCCATTGGGAGCAGGATTAGGCCTTAAATGGTATTGGTCAGGTATAAATTACTGTGAAAATTTTCACATGGAGACGACATACACAGTATTTGATTTTGAAAGAACGTGGCTGGCTTTGACTTCATATGTGTGTGAATCTCATTGGCTTGTGTACATTTCATATGTCATAGCTCCAAGTGTTCTGTGAGCAAAAGCATATATCAGATTTTTATGAATTAAGAGAAATATCTGGACTTATTATGGAAGTAATGTCACCTATTTTGCCATGCAACTCTTTGCTTAAAACCAAGGTGAAATGCAAGGGTAGAACTCCCCCTGGTTCAAGAAGGGCCAAGGTTTTATTGAAGATGGTACTTTCAGCTACAAAAGGTCAAAAGGTTCCATGTGGATGATTCAACTTATATGAAAATGGCATTAAAAAATAAAAAAGAACAAAAAACTGGTATAGCTGGCTTGTAGCTATGATTTGACAAAAATAAAAATTAAAAAAATGTTTGCACAACCCCACTGTAACAGTTCTGCATAATTAAGTATTAAGTTATATATGCTTTGCTGTTTCTCCCCAAGGACTGCAGTTGCCAAATTGAAGAAGCACGTTTACAAGGAGAAAGGTCTAACTGGTGGCTGACTAGCTGCAATGTTTGTTATGCTGTTTCCTTTTTCATTTTAAGCAAGCTATGTGTAATTTTCATTGTATGCTTTGCTAATGAGGTGTATTGCTTGCTTTTACATAAAGAGCAAAGGCACAGTTCCCATGAGAATTCAAAATCCGTTTCTTAAATTAAGGCAGAGTCTTATATTGAACTTAACCGATGCTTTATAAGGGGCTTTTTCTAATGTGTTGTTTTTCTGTTGTCCTACTATCAGAGATTGGTAATATGCTTGACATTCAAGGTAAAATAAAATTTTGTAAAGAACTGGTGGTAGTTTGATGAGCGATTGCAAGAGTCGCCTCTGTCCTGTGTCACAGAAGAGTGGTGCCTGTAATACATGGAGGGATAGTTCCACCTTGCCGCTGTGCTTTTTTTTCCCCAGTGCCCTTCCATTTCCTCCGGAGAAAGCACCGTCCCCGGGAGCAGCACCTTTCTGCTGGGCTCCCGCCGCCTGCAGGGCAGGGAATGCCAGAGTGGTCAGCTGTGCTGTGCCCAGTGGCTGGGGGCCCCCCCCCCCCCCCCGCGCCCCCCCCCCCCAGGGCTGTGGCCCGCAGAAGGGTGCTTGCAGTGAGTAGCTTAGCCAAACCACAGCCTTGGTTATAGCGGAGTGCAATCATTTGCATCTCATAAAACCTAGTCTAAAAACCTCCAAGATGATTCTTGGAAGATACTGACGTGGACCTGAGAAATGAAGCTGTCCATGAAGTTGTCTCCCCGGTACACACTGTAGGACTTATGTGAACAAACATTGATTGAATTTGTGGAAGAAAGAATCTAGAAACCTCGTGTTTTGTTGCGTTCAGTCTCACACTGTGTATTTGGAAGTGAAACATGTCACTACGTCAGGAAGGAATCAGGTTTGTAGAACCTTTCCGAGCTGTCCACACTGCATGCTAATTTAAATCCACATTTAAGACACCTTTTCCAATAAGATACGTGGTGGTGTGACTGGCGAGCCTGGGAGGAAGCAAAACAAAAAAAAAAATGAGCAAGTCAGAAGGACCTCTGATTGCAGCGAATACATACAGAAAACCAGAATTCCTTACTTGTAGAAAATCCCAGTGCTTATTTTCATTATAATTTAAAATAACACAGATACGTTCTTCCACATGACAAATGTGGTGGAAAAGTTGGAAATTTTTGAATATTTCACTTTTTTTGTATTCATTTAGGCAAAACATTTCCTTCTATATCCAAACATTTCAGTTTTATCAAGAGGAAAAAAAAATTTAATGTAGTGCATTTGACAGGAAAAAAGTCTTGATTTTATCAGCCAGTCTGATTGGTAGCTTAGGTTATGATTTCATTTGACCAAATTCACACATATATCAAGCTTCAATTTGAAAAGTAGTGGTGGTTTTGTCACCCCATTAGTCCTATCGGAGGGTTGTTTCTGAATGACTCTGATGGAGGATCTATGTGTAATTTCCAGTCTGCCTCTATTAATGGCCATTTTATATACCTTCATTCTTATGCTAACGTTGTCTTTGGCTTGAGTTACTCCTTTTCTTTTGGCATCTTTTAGAAAACCAGTGTTCCCTGACAGCCTTTCGTCTGCTAGATTAGGCAAGCAACCCTTTTATTTTCCACCTGTTTGAAAGGCTCTCCAGTCCCTGTTCATCCTTGGTAGTTCTCTGCTTCACTTTTTTGAGGGGGAATGAGTCATTCCAGAAATATGTCCAGAATTCTAGGTAAGGAACCTCAGTCGTACCTCGGTGATGTTGATACTTACTCAAAGCATGTAGCTCTGTTCAGCTTCTCATTTTCTTAATTCTTGGGTAAGTTATACAAGAGTTATGTAGGTCTTCTCTGATGAACTAGTATTACCCAGATCTATTCCCTCTTCTGTTTTCTGTAGCTGATGAGCTCCTATAGGAGAGGGCAATTCAGGTTGGAGGGGACCTCAACTTAAAGTAGCTATGCTTATTAGCTCTTAAGTGTATGAGCTTGCAGTATGTAGCACTGCATTTCAGAGCTTGTTTACTGTTCTAATTCCAAACTAATTCTTCTTGTGTTCTGATCCTGCTTGCTTTTGATCCAGTCTTCGTTAGCATGCTCCTACTTTTTGTGTCAAGGTCACTACAGAAAACAGTATTGTCAGTCCAAAAACCAGTTCTCGAAGCAATCCATTTTTTACCTATGCCAATATTTCCCTTTGAATACCTTCCTTATTTTCTAATTCATTTTATTGTTCCCTTAACTGGAAATCTGTATCTTCATAGAATCATATAATCATAGAATACCAGGTTGGAAGGGACCTCAGGGATCATCTGGTCCAAACTTTCTTGGCAAAAGCACAGTCTAGACAAGATGGCCCAGCACCCTGTCCAGCTGAATCTTAAAAGTGTCCAATGTTGGGGAATCCACCACT
>NW_008825615.1:14400545-14419573 GCF_000699105.1 Pygoscelis adeliae
ATCATCTTTGTGGCCCTTCTCTGGACCCTCTCCAGCCTGTCCACATCTTTTTTGTATAGCGGGGACCAAAACTGAACACACTCTGCCAGGCGTGGCCTGACGAGGGCTGAGTAGACTAGGATAATGACTTCTTTATCTCTGCTGGTGATGCCCTTGTTGATGCAACCCAGCATCCTGTTGCCTTTCTTTGCCGCAGCAGCACACTGTTCACTCATATTGAGCTTGTTGTCCACCAGGACCCCCAGGTCCCTTTCCACAGAGCTGCCCCCCAGCCAGGTAGATCCCGGCCCGTGCTGCACTCCTGGATTATGTTTTTCCGGGTGCAAGACCTTACACTTGTCCTTGTTGAACTTCCTAAGGTTCTTGTTAGCCCACTCTTCCAGCCTATCCAGGTCTTCCTGCAGGGTGGCTCTGCCTTCCAAAGTGTCCGCTTCCCTGCTTAGTTTGGTATCATGGCAAACTTCGTCAGGGTACACTTGATCCCATCATCCGGATGACTTATGAAGATATTAAACAGCGTTGGGCCCAATATCGATCCCTGGGGGACCCCACTTGTGACAGGTTGCCAGTTTGAAAAGGAGCTATTTACCACCACCCTCCGGGTGTGGCCTGTCGGCCAGTTCCCCACCCACTGCACGGACCACTTATCTAGACCGTAATGCACCAGTTTCCCCAGGAGGAGGCTGTGGGAAACCGTATCGAAAGCCTTGGAGAAATCCAGGTAGACAATGTCCACTGCTCGCCCCACATCAACCGAGCAGGTTACTTTGTCGTAGAAGGCGATCAGGTTTGTCAAGCACGATTTATTCTTGGTGAATCTATGCTGGCTTTTCCCAATCATGTGCTTCATTTGACTTGTGATAGCCCCCAGGAGGATTCGTTCCATAACTTTCCCAGGGCCTGAGGTAAGACTGATGGGCCTATTATTTCCTCAATCCTCCTTTAAGCCCCTCTTGTAGATGGGGGTGACATTAGCCTTCTTCCAGTCTTCTGGGATGTTCCCCTGTTCTCCATGACTTCCCAAAGATTATGGAGAACGGTTTTGCAATGACATCAGCCAGCTCTCTTAACACCCTCGGGTAGTTATTGTCAGGGCCCATCAATTTGTAGGGGTCAAGCTCCTGTAATAGTTCACATACCAACTCTTCCTTCACTGATGGTGGGTCTGTCTTTGCATCGACCTGGATTTTTGTTCCCAAGGCCCAACAGTGCTGGTAAAAACAGAGGTGAAGAAAGTTTTGAGAACCTCTGCCTTTTCAGCGTTGTTGGTGACTAATTGACCTCTTCTGTTTAACAGTGGGCCAATATTTTCCATCTGTTTCTGCTTGTTTAGCTACCTGAAGAATCTTTTCTTGTAGTTTTCAACATCTCTGGCCAATTTCTATTCGAGTTGAGCTTTTCTAACTGCATCTCTGCACGCCCTGGCAATGCCCTTGTAGTTCTCAATGGGTATTTGTCCACTTTTCCATCTCTGGTATGCTTCTCTTTTGGTTTTCAGCAGACTCAGAAGCTCGCAGTTAAGCCAAGAGGTCCCTTGCTCCACCTACTTCTATTACCTTTAAAGGGAATGAACTGTGTTTGTACTTCCAAGAGAGCGCTCTAGTAAACCTCCCAGCACTTGCTAGCTCCTTTATTCTCCATGGAAGCTTCCCACGGAATCCCTCCCAACTGAGCTCTGAGCAAGCTGAAGTTTGCTCTTCCAAAATCTAAAACCTTTGTCCTAGTACCAACCTTCAGCGTGCTCAGCAGGATCTCAAATTCCATGATACTGTGATCACTGCAGCCAAGGCTATCACTAACTGAGATATTACAAAGCGGGTTTTCTTGGTTTGTGAGTAGCAAGTCCAGCAGTGCCTCATTCCTGGTTGGCATATCTAACATTTGCATGAGGAAGCAGTCCTCTACACATTCCAGCAACTTGGTGGATGGCATGTGAGCTGCTGTATTGTTCTTCCAACAAATGTCTGGGTAGTTGAAGTCACCCACGAGAAGAACCAGGTTCTGTTGACCCGAAGCTTGCTTAAGTGACCCAAATAGTTCTTCGTTGGCCTTATTGTCTTGGTTTCAAGGTCGGTAGCAGATGCCTACTGTAAGATCCCCCTTGGAGACAACACTTATGATCTTGACCCTGAGGCATTTGATACGGCTTCCACAATTGCCATAGTTGACTTCTATACGTTCAAGGTTCTCCTTAACATAAAGCGCGACTCTCCTTCCCTGCCTGTCTGTATGAAACAGCCGATAGCCATCCATTGCGATCCTTCAGTCATGCGAGTTGTCCCACCATGTTTCAGTTATTCCTATGATATCAACTATCTGACCGGGCACAGAGCTCCAGTTCCTCCTGTTCGTTCCCCAGCCTGTGTGCATTGGTATACATACACTTGAGGTGGTTGGTCTTCTGGTTCTCATCTTGGGAGGCAGCTAAGGAACATTTGGCTTAATTTTTTTTTTTTTGTCTATGCAAATAAAAGAGAGACTTTTGCTTTTCCTCTACTCCTTCTGGTATCTAAGGTAGCTCAGTTTGGCCTAGCATGAGTATTTCTGTACAGTGCCGCTCAAAGAGTACAATCTCAGCTAGTGCATGTCTTTGTTACAGCCTTAAAGCAGAATCTTGTGTTGGAGCTATTTCACTCTGTATAACAAGATAGTAAGAAAGACTGACTTTGAAAACTAAAGAGGCTTCACTGAATGTAAAACAAACTTCAAGCCCTTGATCTGCAAAAGGAGGAGATTTGAAGCTGAATCTATTTGATTGCCTTAACTGCTTGAGCTGCTTGGATGCTTTGAGCTTCAGTACTGCTGTATCTTTGGTGTTTTGCTCTGAATTTGAGTCTGTGAACCTGTCACATTTCTACAAAAAGGATTTGGTTTTGACAAGTTGGAATTTTCCAGAGGAAATGCTAACCATCTAAGCTGTGCAGGTGCCTCTGAAAGCTAATAACAACATAGCTTATTTAAATGAAGACAAACACTTTGAAAATGTAGTTCTACATGATTAAATAGCCAGAAACTATTAGCAAGTGTCTTGCATCCCATTGAAATGTGTATGTTATAGCCTAGGAACCTGTGATTTAGATTATTGTTCCTTATAAGATTTTATCAAGCCAGAATTTAGCTGACTTCACAAATCATTTAATTTTCTGACGTCATTTGATATAATGGGATTATACAGTAAATGTAGGTGTGTTCACGATCATACGCTGATTGGATCCTGTAACTGACAATACGAATATTTTTCCCAGATCTTCAACTAATTGTAAAGTAAGAAGTTAAACAAATGGTACGAACTTGAGTATTATCAGATTAATGATCCACAGAAGAGAGACTTTTAATTACTATTCACTCAAACTATATGAGGTTCTTGCAGGTGTTGATCTGCAATCAGAAGCTGTGAATAAAAAAAATCACTGTGAAACATGTCACCATCTAACTACCAGATATTGTCTGGAAACAGTTACAAGAAACTCTGTTAATTGACATTTACTTACTCTCCTGATGATAGTCTTTAAAACTGGATCTTGGGCTAATTTTTAAGTGGAGGGTAAGATGCAAAAAGAATTTCTGGACTTTTTTTAGTAGCATCTTGCTGTGTGACCTTGAGTTAATAAACACTCCCTGGTTGGTCTAGTGCCTGTTGGTGTCAGTAGAGGAACTACAATTCACTACACTAGATTTTGAATACGGCTTCAACTCATAATATCTCTCTGTGTGTAAAATAATACATTTAAAATTTACCACTTCACTATGGTCATTGATTGCTATTGCCTTTTAGATACTGAGGCATGTACTTGGGCATAAAGATGCAGAATTGCAAAGTACTACTGTGAGAACTGAATTTCTTAATGAAAGCGTAGTGGTGTATGGAGCTCAGCAAGTTGCACCTCCGAGGATCATGATCTTCTTAGGGAAGTTTGGAGTAAATACATATGGAGTGATGTGTCTATATATACACATATATAATTTAGTAAAAGACCAGATGTCACAGATGACTTCCACATGTGCAGATTTATTTGGTGAATATATATATATATGTATATATGCTGTGTGTGTATATATATGTATATGTATGGTTCTCAGTTCTTCATTTGTTTAACTGAAAGACATCATAGTCTTCCAGTTAAAAATGGAAAAGTAAAAGAATGAAATCTAGTCTTCTTGTAAGAACTGAACTATCACAGTCCTGCTACTGCTTCAGAGCAGAGGTGTCATTGTCAGCTTCAGGTGTAGCCGGTGTATTTCAAGCTTGGTCAGCCTCTTAGAGGAGGAGCAGAGAATCGTTAGCTGTGCATCTTTCACAACTAAAGAATCTCATTTCTCAGAAAACTCAAGGTGCATTAAAATGAAATTTCTTATCAGTGCATCCGACTGGCCTGGTGGTGAACACTGGCAGGATCTGTCATTATAGTTCATACAGATACAGTTCATATAGTCTCTTCTCCCTGTGAAGAGAATATAATATTTTCCTTCAGGGGGAAAACATAGATGATAAATCAAAGTCCATCTTATTAATCCATGCTCAGCAGAGGCAGTAAACCATTTTAAGAACTATTGGATGCTGTTGAAATGTTTAAAACTTGACTTACACGAAAAAAATATTTATGGGTTATTTTCTTCTCTTCATAAGCAAGATTTTCTCATAGAGGACATAATCTATGTATCCCGGAGAATCTAAGTCCATTTTTACAATGGGGAAATCATTACTATGTGATTCCTGAGTTTTTCTTTACAAGCATCTTCCCCCTCCCAGTATTTACTATATTTGCATGAAGTGCTTTTTGGTAACAAAGAAATAATGTGGTGATGTTCCAATATATTGTATTATTCTGTGTTATTCTTTCCTTTCTTGGCAAAAGATGCAAGCATTAGAAGATGTTTTTCCAGAAGTGGTGTCTGGCCACTCAGCTAGCTCTCCAGAAGGTACGCTGGCGGGTTGGAAGCTCCTTGGTTGTCTGCCATAGACTTAAAGAACTATTTAAGTGTTCTGTATTGATTTTCTGACACTTTGTGACAAGTTTCCTCTTGTAGCTGATAAAAGTACATAGTATTCTTCTATGTAAGTAAAACATGTAGCTGTTATGGCATCATATGTCCATATTGCCTGCAAAAAGTATCTTCCTCATGTTGTAACCTTGTTGTTTTCAGTTTTTCCTTTTTTAAAGCATGAAAAAAATTCATGGTATCTCTGTGACACATTGAAATCACATATTAAATATGCAAAAAAGGCTATAATGCCTAGAAACTGCATTTCAAAGAAATAACTTTCTTGAACTGTTGAAAAATATAATGCTACCTGAGAGATGAAGGAAGAAAAAAAGCTCTCTTCTAACTGGGGCATGATTCTTCAAGGTATGTGAAGCTCTTACTGATGTGGGAGTGAACGCTACCTTTAATGTAGAAAAGAGGGAGCCTGAAGAAAAAAACTGGCTTAAGCAGTACAGTAGCCTGGATAGCAAATGAAGGAGAAGGAAAAGGTGATTCACTTTATTCCTCCACTCTATTATAGTATGTTTTGAATGAATTGTGCTTCTCCTTGTCTTCCTTATGAGAAAGTACACCGTGGATATAACACCCCCCTTGCTATGAAGTGACAGACCTCCCAGAGGTGAAAGCTCAAGACGAATGTGTCAGTGCTGAGCACCAGGAATCTCTGGCAGCCGGGACCAAAGTTCTGGATGAGAATTCAAGAGATCGTAATAACTGTCCCACCCTGATATTATCTAACTCCTGTTCTGGAAATTGGCAGGCAAATGCTAGGACTTAACAGTGTTTGTGTTATGAAAGTTTAAAGAGGTTTTTTTTCTACACACAGTAAGTGCTTTTACAATGCTGCTTAGGGAAAAAAACCCAAACCTAGAACTGAGGAAAAAGAATTCCGGCTTTGCGTGTTGTGGTCACATAAATCTTGTACTGAATATCCAAAGCCATCTGCGCTGGGGAACTAGGTTAGTTTGCCTTCATGAGGAAGGGGCTGAACTGGCATTCATAAAATCCCCCATGCTTTCTTTTTTGCCCCTGCACCAGAGCTTTTGTTACGCCTAGGAATCCAGCAGCCAGCAGCTTTCTCAAAGGCAGTTCCTTCTTACTCAAGCTAACAAAAAAAACAAAGTTCAGTATTCATTTACAGCATTCACTGCAAACAGATCGCTGCTGAATTATGAATCAAACCTTTTGTGTGCCCTAGTGTTTATTGGAGGTGCCTGTCATATACCAACAGGCATCTATACCTCGGAGCTGATATGTAGGTAGCTGCTGGTGGGACCTGCAAAGTACCAACTGGCAACAGTAAATAGCTATTAAAAGTTACTATCAATGCTCCTTTAACAGGTAGGTGTAGTGGATAGTAAGTAGGAAAACTCACTTGTTTTGTGGGTAGACTCAGGCAGGGTCTGCCACGAGAAGGTAAATTTTGTAAAGCTTGACATAGAAGTAGATTAATATCATATTTCCTCACAATTACATCATTGCCTTCAGGATGTGTTCGCATTACGTGCATACTGGCAAAAGCTTGAGAAACCTTAGAATCATACTTTGATAGTAACTCACTAGAGAATCATTATGATAAGTTCTGCTGGTTGAGAAGTTGATAGCATAGCCCTGACCACTGTAACATCATTTATTAAAAACTGGATGAAGAGTGAGCAAGCCAATATTTAATGTATACTTGGTGATCAGCTGACAAGAAGTAACTTGGAGCTATGCTTGATAAAGGAGCTTGTGTTACAGCTCTGAACGTTCTGGTCACTCCTACGGGGGAGACTCCAGCTCCTGTTTGTCATGAGCTGGAGCCTTTACTGAGCCTGCATGTGATAAGAATCATGAGAGATTAATTCCCGGCAGGCTAAGGGGTGTTGCTGCTAAATGTAATGCAGCTGAACTAAGTTCCCAGCTGTAATGGAAAAAGGGATAAAGCAGTAAACTGGAAAATAGGTGTCAGAACTAAGCATTTTGGGATGTTAAAAGTTTTTGACAACAAAGAATGGCTCTGTGACAAGATTACATGTGGAGAATTTTGATGTATATTTGGCTTATGACAGATTTGCCTTCAACAAGTATTCTCTTTGTGGAAGAGTTAGTTTTCACCTGAGTTGTTAGCAAACTGGTTGACCTTATAGACCAAGTGAAAAAATGGGTAACAGCTAATAAATGGTGGCTATCTTTCTGCCTGTGGACTTTGTGTGAGTATTTTGTATATATATGTAGCTGGAACAGTATAGGCTCTATATCTGCAGGAGTGCTGTGCAGCCATCTAGCCAGGAACAAAATACCTGGTGTAGAAATGTATGTCCTGCTGACCAGAGTCAACTGGAGAAAAAATAACTGAAACCTTCTTGTCTCCTAGTCACATGTGCCTGTGTAGTACAGTGGCATAGGAATATGATTAGAGAAGAAGCATTGACGTTATGAAAAAGAACTGCTACCTAGATCATCTCTTTCAGAGATTAACTCTTAGCTTTTAAGCAGAGTAGAAGGCAGTAGGGGCAATGTTAAAATAAGAGATGCAAATTGCACTGAAATTATAAATTTTATACAGTTAATACTGTTACAGTGTGAAGTCTAAGAAAATGGAGATGCAGTTTGCATTTTGGGTTGGGATTTTTTTGCTTTTTACAATTTAAAGGCCAGATGATATCTGTATGGTGATCTGCAAAGTGCAATCCATAGAAGTTTCATGAGTTTTATCGTCTTTCTCTCTCTTTCCTTCTGCTCTCTTTCCCCAGGTCACACCCATGGCCTATCTACTTTGGCACACGTGTAACTTGTCTGTTCACAGGGTTCCTACAATATGTTCTTTCATTTCTTTCATGTGATAGATACTTTATTTGTTCGGGTTTTTTCCTCTATCTGCAAATGGCTTTTTTTTAAATCTCACTTTAATTTTCTTTTTTTTTTTTTTTTTACATTTCTGCTTTCTTTAAGCTGTGCCACACTGTACTGTCTGTGTCTTTATCCATGTCTTCTTTCTGCTTCAGTCTCTCCTGCTGTGCTTGCCATGCTTCTGTAAATAGGAGGTGCAAAAGCCAAGTATTTCCTTGGGTCTTGAGGTATAAAGCGAGTTACTGGAAGATGCACAGGCTGTAGCCTGGCTGTGGAGAGCTGCGTGCATATACCATTACCACTACGTGATCGTTCTCCCTGTGACTCATCTGGTCGCTGAGCTGTGTGAGAGGGAGAGGACTGCCTGGAAGAGGTGGCAGATGCTGAACAGATCTGCTAGCAGAAGGTCTCACAGGCCCAACTGTGTAGGGGATCTTTAGCTGTGTGGTGGGAAGGAGCTCTGAGATATCGAAGGAAATCTTCACCTTTCTGGGAGCACTGCTCTTTTCTACTTTGAAGCTGTTACTAGAGCTGGAAGAATCTGATAGTAAAAATAGTTACTCTCTGGAATAAACTTCTTGCTTGTTTGAACTCGGTTTCCTACATTGTGCATACAGCAAATGTCAGGCTCAAAACCCTTACTGTGTATCCCTTCCTTTACTGCTTAAAAATTGAGACTGAGTGTTTCTTTTATTAAACAAGGTAGAGTTGGCTAGAGATATAATTAGGTGCAATTTAATGGATTGCAATATATAAGATGTCCAACTTTATCCAACTCTTTATCCCTTCAAATCTAAAGACATTGGCTTGCCTATCTAGTGTAACAAAACAGACCATGCAAAGGGTTGTAGTTGCCCTCTATAAATATGATGGGGTAAACAATAGGGAGGAAAAAGAAATACTTCTATCAAAGGACAATGTTACTGTACAAGCAGATGGGTATAATCTGACCACAGGTGAACTGCAATGGAAAGCAAGTGGAGAATGACAATAGCTCTGCCTCTGTTAGGCAGAAGAGCCTATGGCAGCTGCCGGTTCCTCATGTATAACTGTTCTTGTGATAAACACTGCCTATGGATCCACAAATGCCTGGAACAAACCCAGGAGTGTATGTCATGCTCCTACTAATTCCTTGTAGCTCTTTGAGTAAGTCCTGTGGTTATGTATACAAATACTTCTACTAGTTTTCTCCAGAACTTGTACATTTTGTTTCATATGTGTAGAATTTCTTCTACTAATATTTGTTAACTGAGCTGTACCAGAGTAAACTGCTGAGCAGAGGTAGGCAAATATTTTCAAATGAAAGGTTTTTCTTTGTTTGTTCAAATAAGATCTCTTGTCAAAATGGAAGCTGAATGGGAAGGTCGTCACTGGTTGGATGAAGAATGGCATTATTCCTGTGTGTGTGTGTGAGAGAGAGAGAGACAGCAACTCCCAGCTGTGTGGGAACTGAGTTCTTGTGTGGGTTGTTGAAATTGCTGATGGTACTCGACTGGTGCAAGGTCGTCTCTGCTTCCATACCAGTTCCTGGAGTGCTGATGAGGCTGCGGTAGGCAAAGTCTGGTGCTTTCAATTTGTAAACTCTTAACTTCAATCTGAAAATGAAACAATTTATTTTTGAAATATTACATCTCTGTGAAATTAAAAACATTTCCCACACAATTCTATATTCTATATTTAAGTTCTGCTGCTTTTAAACAAATTTTTAGGAATGTATTCCTAAAATGCTGTCATTTCTGGTAATGCAGATGCCTTTCATATAAAGTGGATTATCTGAGAGATAGTGGGGTTGTTGTTCCTTTTCTCATCCTCAAATTAAAAAGTCACTATATGAAGCTACTCAAAAAGAGAGGTTATTACTGTGGGAATGATAGATAACCTGAGTGGAGATCCCAGGTTAGAGAACTCTATAGGTCAAGCTCAGTAGTTAATTCTAATACTGAAATGCCTGGGAAGGAGAAAACTTTCATTATCTCTGGAGTGCTTTGTCATACACCAATGAAGATAATATGAACATTTATTCCTTGCAAGATTATGCAATGCATGCATTAATGGTATTACGTACCATTGACTTCAACGAAGTCAAGCAGGAAAATCTTAACATCAGTTCCAAACTCTTCAAAATCAGGAGGAACCTTTTCTCAGCATTATAGCAATTTCTCATATTTACTCCATCTGTTGTGCCCATATGCCAAGTAAAGAAATACTGTGTTTGGAAGAAGTGAAGTTTCAATTTCCAGCAAAAATATTTGGATTCTGCAGAACTTTATATATACATAACAAAATGTTCCCCCATCTAAATGCTTAAAACAAGTGTTTAAACAAAGTGTTGTCTGTTAAAGTGCCCTGAGAGCCCTGGGCACTGGGTGTTGACAAATGGAAATTCATTTTTTTAGCAAGTATACTAATGGGAATTCTTTTATGGTTATGGGAGGTGTTCCAGCATAACCCTGATGGTCAGCAATCTTGTTTGCCATGCTGGATCATCAAAAGAAAGACACATGCTTGTGGACTTTGGCAGGTTGATTTCAGACAAGTTCATCTGCTCATTTTCCTTGTACATATAATAGCAAGGGGATATTTTCCCCACTTCCCTGCTGCCCCAGTTCTTCAGGGTCTTTCTGGAGTCACCTACCTTAAGACTGTGGGAGAAATTCCAAGTTAAATGAAGGATTTCTCTACTTTCACAGCTGCACTACAAGCGGGGTCAGTTGATCTCTCTTCTCTGTCAGTCTTAACTTCTGTTTTACAGTTCTTGTGCATGTGGAGTGCACCAGCCTGGCCTCCAGGAGGTCTTTCACATCCGTTTAGATTCAGAAAGCCACGTAGTCCATGACCCACCTGAGGCTGAATTCACTTGTCCGCATACAGTATCTATATGTATGTGGTATATGGTTGGCTTGCAGATACCTGAGTCTTGGCCAGTGTGCAGCTTGTGCGAGAGGCTGGAACGAGGTCTTCTGTCACTGAGCTATCAGATATGTGAGCCCTCAGAAATTACTTCCTTTCCTTATTTTCGTTATTGCTGGATCACTGAATTGGTGAACCACATGTGTACATGCAAGTAGATGAGTAAACTCCTTGGGGCTATTAGACCTGGAAGTACTTGTTGGCTTCAAACTAAGCATGTGTAAGTGCTTTACTTATTTGTGGCTTTCTAAACAGTGGAATCAATATTGCCAAGAGCTGTACATAGGAAGCAGTGTTTAATAACAGCTTTGTCAAACTTACAAACTTCTGTGCTGGGATCATGTGGTCTTCACTAACAAATTATATTCTACCCATGCATAGGCCTTTCTTTATGTGAAAATGTTTAATTACAGATATAGCTGAGACATCACATTTTGCATGAAAAGATATTTTTATTTCAAAATATCAATTTAGACAGTGCAGCTAAGTCTCAGGTCCTTTTCTAAAGGAAAAAAAAAACCCTAACAAACCTAAAACCCTGAACTTCTGGTCAATATAGAGGTTACTCAGAGCAGTAACAGAAAAATAAATAATTCTGGAACTGAAAGAAACTTTTCCAAATGCTTCCAGCTTTTACAGAGATGATAATTGTGACCTAGAACATGAGGAGCTGATCTCATATACTCATATGTTAACTGTTAACGTAAACTTTTACTGTTGGTTCCCCCCCCCCCCCCCCCCCCCCCCCCCACCCCCTCTACCTCAGGACAACTAGGACAAAGTTATTCAAACTTTTCTGAGGAAAGAGCAGTCACTGTCATATTTCTAGTGAACCAAATCATGTAGTGCTCAGTAACAGGATCTCAGTGGTGAAGAAAATAGCTACAAATTCATCAGACTTCATGGGCTCCAGACAAGGTTTCTGAAACAAGTATTGAAATTGAAGAATACAAAAGAAACAATTAATTTTAGGAATGACTCCACCTTTAACCGCCTTTTACTTCTTACCATATTTACGTACTAATTTTTAAAGAAAACTAACACCCTGTATGATACAACTAAGAATCAAAAAGGTTAGAAACAGCAAGTTGGTAATACATTGCCTGCCTGGAAGCACTGTTTTGGGGGTTTTGTGAATAATTTTGTTCATAAATTACCGACATCTGCCTTTGACAAGTTACTTGAAACTAAAGGAGTGAATTTGCTTTACTACAACATTTCTAAAACAAAGAAAACATCCCAATACAACTATTAGTACAATATTTAAATGCCATCTTTTTTACTTTCCCACTCTGCCTTAGGCTTAATGTTACAGGCCAATAGTCATAGCAAAAAAATGGGATGGATAAGCAAAAGTGTCATTAGTGATTTAGATCTCTGAAGGAGCTGCAGAGTTGTTTGATGACATTCCTAGATAAAGCTAGGAACAACTTTCTATTGAGCAATTTTCCATGCAATAGAGAGAGGTGAGTTCTTTCCCCTTCTCCCAGCAGTGGTCACGACCTAGCTGATTGTGGGAAAAACTCCTTTATGATCTAAAGCATATTCTGTTTAAAAATATGTTCAGACAAAATAGACTTATAATTCGACAGACTTTGGTACCGTGAGGAGCACTTGTACACAGTGCCTGCAAATGCAATGTGATGAGGTGGACCTCATCTCTCTCCTTGTTACTGTGCTCAAGGTAGTGCCTGTATAGCTCAGCTTCAACTCTATTAAAAGTTCACCTTTTTGTGAATATTCAGTGAATTATGTACTTTGCCATAAAATTCACTTCTCAAACCATTTAAGATGATTGAAGTTCAGTCCTGCACAGAAGTCGAAGACAGTGTCTTGTGTTTGTGCTTTATCTGTGCTCATTTCATTCAGAAAACAGATGCAGCTCATTAAAGCGCAAACATTTCTGAGCAGTTCAGCAATGTTCATTCAGCTCTGAAGAGTATAAATTCAGTGCTAATATGCATGATAAAGTTCTCTTTGTAATATCTTTCTCATTTGAAAGCTCATTTAACACAAGGTGGCATCCAAATCAATGTATGTGAAGTCATGCTGTCTGAAAGACAGCTTACCATTCCATGTCTACTCATATTTTGTGTCCATTAAATAAAATTTTAATTAGGGAGAAACAATAGGTTTTTTTATGACTTAGTGTATTCTTTTGTATTGAAAGATAACCTGGAATTTGGAGAGGAAAAGCGTATGCTAAACCTATTCAGAAAAAGCAGAGCTTCAAGTGTTCCCAGAGTTACAGCTGAAGGAATACTGCAGGTGTAGTTCCCTGGTTCCTCATTAGACCAAGTGTCTGCCCAGTAAGGAAAGGGTAAATTCCAGGTCTGAAGGGATACTTGCCTTTCTAGATGAAGCTATTATGCTGGTTTTCTAACTGATTTTTCTTCAAATTAGGGGTGGATACAAATCTATAACCAAGTATTTCCTAATTCTTTGGAAAAAGAATTAATCTTTTCATGCTATGAGTAAATGTGTAAGCCTCTGTCCCTAATTAATGAATCAGATGCTATAACTAAATGAAAGCAGGGGTTGGCTTTAATTTGGAAGAGAGATTTTTTCCAGACTGACTGAAGACAAGGCTTGAAATTCCCCCCATTGTGACACTAAGCATTTGGGAAAACTGCTCATCTAAGAAGTGAAAATTCTCTGGACTCACCACACCACTCTGAGAGCGCGTATAATCGCTCAGGGAGCTGACATGAAGGGGCTTAAGGGGTGGAAGGGAATTGAGCCAGATCCAGTATAGCCAATGGCCTCTGGAGCTGGCTTCAGAGTCCTGGGCGAGGTACCTGGATTTTCTGAACTAGTAAATCCCTGTTGAGAGTGAGCTGAGAGCGAAAGGTTTAGGAAGGGAACAGCCTTGGATTCTGCCCTGGAGGCACCTCTCTCAGTGCTGACGAGGGCGGCAAAGCATCTATCCTGTCAGCCACATCTGAAGCTAGGCATGATTTTTTTGTGATACATCCCAAGATGATAGTAATTTCTCTCTCCTATAAAGTGGGCTAATTTTGAAAACACTCATCCAAAATATATGAGAGAGCATTTGCTTCCTGCTTGAGACTGAAGGGTTCGATGGGGCTGCAAGGAGCAGGAGGGAGAGAATTATTGTACAGCCCAGGCTATGGGGCGAGGAGTTGTGTGTGGGAAAGTGGAAATCCTACTCCTGCTCCCAGAGAAGTTTACACATGTTTGAATGCCCATTGCCTACAGAAACAGGTTTTGAAAAGAGACCTGACTGCAGTACTTGCAGTTAAATGTCTTAAAAGTCAGACCACTGTGTTGTGCTCCCACCCTGGTGCAAATGTTTACAGAGTGGCATGAGTTAAACAAGGAGCGACAGCACTCCTGGATAGTCTTTAAGCTGGTGTTTTGGCTGGGAACTTGGCTGGGAACTTTTCAAGCCAAGAGGGTTGAAACTCCTTCCTGATTCCTAGATGTTTCCCCTAGCACCTGGGCCATGACGGATGCTGCTGCAGCCGTCTTGCAGATGGGCTGCTGCACTTTGGAGGAGATTGTGAGTGGCAGACCTGGGTCCAGCAGGGATCCTGGACTGAGGATCAGGGCAGGATTTCTGCAGAGGATAACCTAGCCCAGGAATCCTGCCTGGCTGAAAAATAAGCCAGGTGCTGAGTTTCTCCACTTTGCCTGTGCCAGAGGGCTACTGGCACATCATCTGCCACTACTGCCCTGCATCCTGGAGCCTGCTGAGTCCTTTGGGACGAGCCTGCTACCTTCATACCCCCTCCCAGACAACCAGAATTTGAACTGACAGCGCATGCAGTCAAGGGGGGGGAGTGGGGGGGGGCAGTTTCTGCACCCCTCCTGGGGCAGAGTGGGGAGCTCTGAGAGCGTGGTCCCTCCCCGGGGGCACCTGAGATGTTTGGAGGTAGCCGGGCCACGCACAGAACCCACGGTGGGGCCAGCAAGGCTGTTTTGTGCCAAAACCTTCTTCTTGGTATGCCCACACATGGACAGTGAAGATAGGGCTTGAATTCAGGCACCAGATCAACTTCACATCTGCTTTTAAGAAGCAGTATCACTGCTGTCTAAATGCTTGGGTAACTTCAAAGGAGAAGGTGTGGCTGAGCTGCTCTCTGCATCAGGCAGTGGCTGGCTGGGGGAGGGGGATTTCAGGACTGTGGGTTTCGACTGAAGCATTCAATTAGTTGTTTTGTGGGTTTGGCCAGTTCCAGTGCTGGGCCTGGACCCAAATGAGCTAAATTACTCTACACATAAAAGACAAAAACCTCCTCCCCAAGGTTTATGATTGTCCTCCTATAAAATTCCTCCTGACTACAATTCCATCCTAAAGGACAGTGAAGTTGTTATGTTTCCTTTGGTTCACAACCTGGTATGTTCTTTCATTCCTGAAAAATCAAACAAAGCTTTTGGAGAAAAAAGATACGAAAGAAAAGGGGGAAAAAAGTATCAAGGCAGATAAACCCATTACAATCAAACAAATAAAATACATATGTTTATACAAATGGGAGATATTAAAAAAGGCAGTCAGAAGGCCCAAAGAATTGTTCTCTGCTTCAGCCAAAACTTTTGTTAAATAACGTAGCACAAAAAACTAGTTGAGAAATTACATAGATAAATAATTTAAAATTTAATTATGAGACAAAATCTACATGAAATGAATAACAGTTGGTTTTAGTAGTTGGGGGGGAGTGCTATTTTCTTCCCTTTTTTTTTTTTTTTGCAAAACGAGATGTATGACTATGAAACACATCATTTCTGTGATGGAAACTGCAGAGAGTGTTTTACTTGTTTCCGATTTCTCACCCAGCTGTTTCAGTCCCTTGTCCATCTTCCAAATTTTCTCCAAACCGGATATGGATTCCTCACTGAACTTACCTTTTTCTAAAATCTGTGAGTTAAACTGCACAGCTTTTCCGTACTCTTCATGATTTTGTAGATCACTGTCACATCCTTCCTCAAATACCTCTTTTTCAGGTCCTAACCTACTTACTGGTCTTTTGTACAGGAGTCTTTCCATATCATCCTCATTGCCTCCTTCCCTGAGCTTTTCCTAGTTGTATGATAACCTGAAAGGTATGTTATCATGGCATGACAGAGTGTTTTATATTTTCTATATTATGTTTACTGTTTTCTGATGCATTTTCTTCTTTTATTTTAGTAATTCCAAATCATATTTGGCTTTTGGCTGTGTCTGAGCTTTGAGTTAATGTTTTCACAAATATATTCAAAGTAACTATGAGGTCTTTGAAGAGTAATCAGAAATTCAGGCACACCTTTCTATGTCTGTGCTTAGGAATTCCACCCTCCCACCCCCCCCGCATAATTTTTCACTTACTGGATAATGGCTTTCATCTTCAGGCAATTTAATTGCCTGCTAACTCATACTAGTGAGAACTTTTTATTGCTCTATTCAGCTGGGTTTAGATTTGATGATCCTGACTACATCTGTGTCATCTGTGAACTTGGCAACATCTGTGAACTCATTATTTATTCCATTTTCCACATAACTTCTGAATTCGTGGAGCAGCAAGAAAGACCTGAAAGCAGATTCTTCCCACCTCAGTGTATTTATTTATTTCTGCCTAGCTTTCTGTCTTTTAACAAATTACTAATCTCCTAGAAGACTTTTTCTCTTAGTGCATGATAGTTTCTTTTCTTCAGCTTAGCAAGGGATTTTACTGAGAAGCTTTGAAAAATCAGGCATCCTATGTTCCATTGATCATCCTTATCTGCACACTTTAATTAATGATTTTTTGTTGTCTTGCTATGGTTTTACATTTACAATTTTATTTTTTTTTCCTCTGGCTAGATGTTGATTTATTATTTAAACTATTTTCTTACTTTAAATATTTTTATTTTCTCCTTTTCTGCAATTTATCTATACTTATCTTTTTTCCTTCCTTTGCTAAGATCCTAACTTGCTGTTTAAAATGTCTCCATTATGCCTGCAAACCTTTTTAGCCATTTATTTTATTTTATTTTTTAAATGAGTCCTCCTGTTTAATTGTTCTCAATAAAGTTAAAGTAGAAGCAGATCTGGGGGAAGAGGAGAGGGATTTTTCCATTCTACAAGAATGCTGAATATACACGGTGCTTGTTATATTTTTCTGTAGCTGCATTTTGACTTTTGTCCTATGAATTACTCGGGAAACTCCATAGTTACTTTTTATGGATTTTCTGCCTAGATTTTGGCAGGCATGTAGTCATATTTTGTTCTGCTTGGAATTTCATATTTTTTCTATTTCCTCCCAAAAACATGCTTTAAGTTATATGAACTTGTTGAAAGCATGAAAATAGTAAACAAGATTTTCTCCATGGAGTAGTTCGAGACTTCTGTGTTACACAGTCCACATGTGCCATGAAGTATTAGTGTTATCATCCAACTCAAATGCGTTGTGAGTGTCTTGGAGAACATCTTCAAACAATAAACCCTTCATATTTCTTCCATATTTTGATGTGCAGCATAAAATACCTTAAATGATATATTTAAGGCATGTCAAATTTATGTCTAAATATAAGAAGTTTTCTCTGTGCTTTGAAGATATGCTTAATAATATTCTGATGCAGAGGAAAAATGGAAATATAGTAAGATACAAGAGAGAAAAAGTACTCTTCAATGACTGGAAAATTGAAGAAATCCCACTGAAAGCAGGAACAGGCATATTTCTATGCTATAAAAGGGGGCATAAGTGTGCAGGTGTAAGAAAGGTGAAGATTCAAATAGACTTAAAATTGTCAAGAAACAAAGAACAAAACTTAGGTTAATAGAAGGTTTGGCTAAAACTAAGTGCTTTATTACAATTCTTATCATTAATGTTAATAAGAATACAGGACACAAAAGGAGAAAGGTCATTTAGTAAATACTTGGATAAACATAGCATGATACGAGACAATAGAGTTTACTTAGAGAACAAGGTGAAGCGATTTCTGAATCGTTGTTCTCTTCTCAGGGAACTCATGGAGGGCTAGGGAATCCCTGAGAACTGGCAAGACGCAAAGAAATTACATTTAACGTAGAAAGAAAAGTAGCTTTGAGTGGAGCCAATACACAGAGAAAATAGTAAACTAATAAAAAAATGCAAATCTTTGCTTGTCAATAAAACGTTTTCTCAAACAAATCTAATATCCTTCCTTGACAGAGCAAGTCGTCACATGGACAAAGGAAGCAGCATTTGTGATAGAGCTTGTCTTTTGTAGGGTTTTGGTCTGCCCCACATGGGACTGTCATGAACAAATTAAGAAGTATGGTTGACTGTGAGGTGGATATAAAACTGTATGGAGAACTATAGTCAAATGTTGCTCATAGCTGGCTCTCAAGGTGGCATATCAGTGAGGTGAAGGCAGCCTCTCCTGGGGCTAGTGCCCTTCTAAATTTTCCTGTGTGACCTGTACATGGCACTGGAAGCTCGCCAGCTGGCAGAGGTTAGAGAAAACATGACTGCAATTCAAAATATCGCAGGAACAGTCTGAAAGCAATACAGTGAATGATGACTTGGTAACTCCATGGTCACCCTAACAAGAATTGCTTTCTAGCTTCTCATCCTTCACTCACTTCTGCCTGTTTTAGGAATCCAATGTAAAAGAACAGTCATTCTCTTTTGTATCCAAGAATTGCTCATTACACTTTGATAGTTTCTCCTCTGTGTGAAATTCATCTGACCATATGTAGACATAAACATTGCAGGCACTTGTATCTGGACTTGTAATCCATAGTCAGGAGAGAGAAATAGGCTGTGATTTTTCTCATCTTAAGGTAAATGTCCAAATTAGACTAGATTAAATCTTTTCTAAAAGTGCCTGTTTTAGTCTACTTGAATGCTAAGGATTACTATGTTGGAAGTTGCATCTACATTGGAGGTATACTAAAAATAGGCAAGATGAATCCTTCTCTCCGGTTGAATCTGTATCAGAAAGTGAAGCACTGCCAGTGAATATGTTTGTGTGTCGTGGTTTCACCCCAGTCGGCAACTAAGCACCACGCAGCCGCTCGCTCACTCCCCCCCACCCAGTGGGATGGGGGAGAGAATTGGAAAAACACAAGTGAGAAAAACTCGTGGGTTGAGATAAAAACAGTTTAATAATTGAAATAAAATGATAATAATAATAATATGATAATAATAACAATACACAAAGCAAGTGATGCCCAGTACAACTGCTCACCACCTGCCGACCGATGCCCAGCCAGTCCCCGAGCAGCGGCCCCCCCAGCCAGCTTCCCCCAGTTTATGTACTGAGCATGACGTCACATGGTATGGAATGTCCCTTTGGCCAGTTTGGCTGTGCCCCCTCCCAGCTTCTTGTGCACCTCC
>NW_008825615.1:14419598-14456534 GCF_000699105.1 Pygoscelis adeliae
TAAAACATCGGTGTGTTATCAACTTTGTTCTCCTCCTAAATCCAAACCACAGCACTGTGCCAGCTACTAGGAAGGAAATTAACTCTATCCCTGCCGAAACCAGGACGTTGTGTCAGTGAATTGCTGGAAAACTCCTTGGCATGAAGAATGATGTTCTCCCAAATAATTTCCAGGTACAGTTCAGAAGTGAAAACGCTCCAGAGACCTTTCTTACTAAGCCGTGTGCATGCAGACACCATAGTTTAGACACTAAGAGAGTTCATCAGATTAGACATGGCCAACTCCATACCAGTTGACCTTACTGCCTGAGAAAGTCACTAACTCATTGTGCTGGCTTTGGCTGGGCTAGAGTTAATTTTCTTCACAGTAGCTAGTATGGGGCTATGTTTTGGATTTGTGCTGGAAACAGTGTTGATAACGAGCAGTGCTTACACACAGTCAAGGCCTTTTCTGCCTCTCACACCACCACACCAGCGAGCAGGCTGGGGGTGCACAAGAAGTTGGGAGGGGACACGGCTGGGACCGCTGACCCCAACTGACCAAAGGGATATTCCATACCATATGACGTCATGCTCAGCATATAAAGCTGGGGGAAGGAGGAGGAAGTGGGCAACGTTCAGAGTGATGGCGTTTGTCTTCCCAAGTAACCATTACGCATGATGGAGCCCTGCTTTCCTGGAGATGGCTGAACACCTGCCTGCCGATGGGAAGCAGTGAATGAATTCCTTGTTTTGCTTTCCTTGTGTGCATGGCTTTTGCTTTACCTATTAAACTGTCTTTATCTCAACCCACGTATTTTCTCACTTTTACTCTTCCTATTCTCTCCCCCATCCCACTGGGGAGGAGTGAGTGAGTGGCTGTGTGGTGCTTAGTTGCCAGCTGGGGTTAAACCATGACACTCATTTGCTTGGGAAAGTTAATAAATTATTAATTTATTAGTATAGAAATGTTCATTTGCCCTTTCTACTTTAGAGCTCCCATTAGTACTAGCTCTTGTGCTTTGGATATTTAGACATAGTTGCCCACACAGAGGCTTTTGTCCACTTGTTACTGTTTTGGCTATCTACAGACAACCACTGTTGTCCTCACCAGGACTGTGTTGCTATTTCCCTCTACCCTAAATCCTACATTAATATATATAGCCATGATTTCCAGGTAACACCTAAATCGTCTTCCTACTGTATTTTAGTTCTGAACAAGTGAAATCTTTGTGAAAGCTATATCCAATAAATCTCTTTTGTTCTAATCAGGTCATAATTTTGATGGTATGAATGTTTCCAGATTTTGCTAGCACTCTTTGCTTTAGGATGAAGCCATGTAAGGTATTCAGCAACTTGGCAAATGACCTTTTTTTTTTCTGATTCTCATACCACCTGAATCAATGGCCCTCAATGATTATAATTTCCTCAAGAGTTTCAGATTACTGTATCCAAAAAGTCTCTTCCTTCTTTTTGGGTGTCACACCACCTCTATGCAGCAGTCTCTTTGCAGCATACAGAAGGAAGCCAACGTGCTACCAGAATAGGTACGCACATAGGCAGGGTGTATTTTCTCTTCCCTCTGCTGACTGCTTTTATTTTGTCCTTCTATCCCTGAAAGCATGTGTATACATCATATTATCCAAAAGAGGTCAGTCATTGTCTAGCTTTTTCATAGGTATGAAAGAGTTGAGGAGAATATAAACTGAGCCTCTGGCTCTAGTAATGTCTTGATCTGCTCAGATCAGAAAGTCCCAGAGGAATCATCAGTGCATATGTGGATTAGTAATGTGGTGGAGTAGTCTGTGATTCAGATGAGCCCTGGCAGCTTTTCTGTAGTGGATTTGGGGCCCTTTGCAGTGGCACTTTCTGAAACATCACAAGTCAGCAGATCCATTCTTCCAGCTTCCTCAGCACTGAGTCCCAGAAGCACTGCTCTTTGAAATGTATAAGCACCTCTACAAAGAAGAAGCAGAGTCCTTAGGGCATTTGGTTTTTTTAAATCAGTAGGGTAGCTTCCTTGCTGGTCACCAAGATAGCAATCGGTTTTTGGCCTTGGCTGCTGGCTGCGGGGCTAAGCAAGCAGTATTTCCTGCCCAAGCACAGCCACATTCCTTCTCTCCTGGTGGAGCTGCGTCAGATTCCCTAGATAACCTAGAGCCTTCACACTTCCAGATCTTCTTCTGCCTCATGCAAGTATATATATTTCTCATGTTTCAGTCTGCCCACTTCCTTCTCAAGCTTTCCTGCTGTTCTTGAGAGGGTCTACTAACAGCAACTTTTGTAATGGACTTTTTTATTTTCTTTTCCTTCCTGACTTTCAGTGGATGTAAGACCCAGTATTTAAAAAATCCTGATCAGTACATGCTTATATTTATTGGAATCCCTGTTTGCACACAACTTTCACAGAAACAGTGGAAAACCTGCCAAGGAGATGCCTGCGATGAAACATTGAGGCTGCATCATTTTTGTCCTTGCATATGACTGTGATCTTCATTTTCCTGTTCTGTAACTCTGACAGGAAACTCCTCTGCGGCTACCTCTTCACTTTCCTTTTTTCCATGGTTTTCTTTAGGTGGTTACAGAGAGGGAAATGCTTAATGGAACCTAGAGTATGTTCCTGCAAGATAGTGATTATGGAAATGCATACAAATAAGTGGTCATTATAAATGGATCTCTCCTTTGGGAGTTTTAGTGAATGTTAGTAGCCGGGATCTCTTTGCAGGACAGAGAAACATAGAATAATTTAGATTAGAAAGGACCTCTGGAAGTCACCTGGTCTCTCTGCTCAAAGAAGGGCCAACTTTGAAGTTAAATCCAACTTTGAAGTTAGATCAAGTTGCTGATCCATAAGATCAGCAGTTTTATTAAGGCCCTTTAGTTATGGACAATGCTTCCTATTTCATGTGATGGCAGAATCTATAATAATAGCTCTATTAATCTTCTGTACCCAAGAAGTATATTTTAATAGATGTTTTATAGATTCCTGTCATTTGGTGAAGAGGCTGCAATACTGGACATGTTAAAGGCATGATGTAGAAGGGACCAGAAACCAAAGCAGAAAAGATGCCCAGGAGCAACAGACAAGGGTAGGAACAGAAAAGCTGAGTTACTGTTATAAAACCACTCATCACCAGTGCACCAATCAAGGCAGAAGTAACGGAGGTAATAGATTGGGAAAGCTTCCCTTTATTGACCTTTTGCATCGTTGGAGGGCACAGTTTCTTCACACAAATCTAATTTTCTAGCTGTGGTATTCTTGAAGGAGGGGAGAGAAGAGGAAGATAGGAAGGACTAGTATGAGCCTAGCCCTGGGCAAGTAATAAATAAACTAGAAGGGCTCCATACACACCACACGTTCCTGTACAAAATGTGCATCAAAACAGCCTTAGGGAATGTGATCTGCTACAAACATCTGTATTTTGTGAGCTTGTACAAACTCATTTGGAGCATGATCATGTTTGGTGCTGGTTGAACCAGTTATGCTTTTGCTTGCATTGAATTCTGTACAGTTATTTCCCTTCTACTTTAGATTTGCTGTTGTCAGATCAGGACATCAAATGAAAATACAGTGGGTACTCAGATCTACTTCTGGAAGTAATAGCTGCTGTTGTCCAAAACAATATCTAGCATCCTAATAGTAAAACTATTTGCTGGTGACATGGCAGCAAAAAGTTTTGGTTTTCTTTTGATATCTCTAATTATAAACCAAAGTGAATCCTACCTAATTTGCAAGAACTTACATCGTAGTATAGTTCCATCATAGAATATTCCAAATTGACCATGAAGGAACAAGACAATGTCATAAGTCTATCGAAATCAAAAGGTGATCTCAGAACACCATTATAGTCATCCAAGTCCTCAGGACTTGTAAATAACCTTACTCGTCAGAACTGGTTATTAGCTATTGCACTGAAGATTATTTTATTGTAATGTATGCTAATCTTTGCTGCTTTTCCTCTTTTATTTCTTTTTTTTTTTCCTTTAATTGTTCAGATACGTTGAGGGCAAAACAGACTAGAAAGTTACTTAGCGTACGTTCTTCTAAGAACTTAAAATTGCCAGGAACCATCTAATTTCTAGCCAAATTATTTGCACAGTTTGCCGAGTTGGAAAAAAGTACATGTAGCTGACACAAAATTAAGCAGCTCCCGTGTGCAGCTGATCTTTGGGGATTCTTACTTGAAAACTCCGAGCTAATAGAACTACCACATGTGTTGGCTACCAAAATGCATCTTGTTACTTGTTGCTACGGTCATTGCCTATGGAAACTTACTTTCCTGCCTGATGTTAAAACATAGCACTTCTTTCTGTAAACATGGTAAGGAGAACTGGAAATTTCCTTTCTCAGACACGTTATTATAGCCTTGGGCTGTGTTTTAACATGATGTGCTCTAAGTTCACGTATACTGTCTTTTTTAAACATGTAATTATAAATATACTGCTTGGCAGTTGAAACATTCGCTGCAATAATGTCAGTATGCAGCCAGGTCTGTTTCTTTGGTTTTTTTGGTGCTCTCCAACATTATTTGGATGATGCAATCTGTAATGATATAGATAACTTGTCAAATCCTTACTACTAGAGTGAAAAATACATACAATACTTTTGGAAGCTAATTATGCAGAATTAGGCAGAGAAATATATAGGTCATTCAGAATGTGCTGCTTTCAAGGAGCATAAAAGGAACATAGCTTTTGCCTCTTGAATTCTTGACCAACAGGAAAACTGTGACCAAGAGGAAAACTGTAACTCTCCACTCTTCTAGTCATGGTGCTCCAGGGAGCATCTGATCATTACCGTGCACCTTGTATTGCCTTTTGTCAAATTTGATTTCTTTTTAAGGTTCTACCAAGTCAAAATGGCAATCATTCAGTATTTAATTTTCATTCATATAACTAACAAGCAGAAAAGAACATAAGTAATGCCACATTGAATCAGATCGTCTGTCCATCATGCCTGTTATTTTGTGCCTTGCAGTGACCAGTAACAGATAGTTAATATAAATTTGATAGCAATAGAGTATGCTTAACCTGCTCATTTCCCTGGAATGAGTTCTTCGTTTATGACAATCAGCAGTTGTAAGCATTTCCTGAACTGTGGGTCTCATCTGGACTATCATGCTATGTAGCCTCTGACAGTTCTATTCTCCATGAGAATTTTTTAATGCCTTTTGGAACCTTTTGGACTTTTGACCTCCACAACATCCTGTGATAATGAGCTCCTCAATTTAATTTTGCATGAGATTTAATTATGTGTGAAAAATTACTTCCTTTGTTTTAAACTTTCTGCCTGGTAAATAAATTGGGTACTCCCTGATTATTATACTAAGAAAAACAGTGAATAGTGCTTCGCTATTAAATTTCTCCACATTTCATGTTTTTATAGACCTCTAGCACATCTCCCTTTTGTTACCTCTGTCCAAACTGAAGAGACCGTATCACCTCTTCTTGCATTAAAATGACTTCATATCTTTGTTCAAAGATGTGCAAAGGTACATAATGATGGAAAGGGGAAGGTGATGATGTTCTTTATGATAATAACTCACACTAAAATGACTGTGACTCCATTCCTTTTCCAAATTAGTGGGACTTCTGGCCAGCCAGTCCTTCTGACTACTGAACTATTTTAAAGTGAGTCTCTGCTTATATGTATCCTTTTCTCAGCATATCCCTAACCAGGCAATTTCCATAGCTAGTGTATGACTTTAACTTCAGAGATTCTGGTTAAACTTCAACTCTGGAATTACACTGTCACCTTTACTTTCCTCTCTTCAGTCTAAAATCGGTGTACTTATCTATGATTTTTTTCTAACCTAAGAGTTAAAAAGTGCCATTCAATTGCTAGATATACTAGACATCGTCTGACCCAGTCACTACTAAAGCTACACTATGTGACCTGCTTAGAGATTAATAGGTTAGTAATGCAAGGACCTGGTTAACAGAATTCACACCTACAGAAAATGAGATTTCTACGTCCAACAGCTTCGTGTCACACAGCAAAGACGTCCGAGTCACCTGATTTGCAGCAGGCAGCTGCTTTGGGCGTCGCTGTCAGTCACAGGCATGTGCAGAAGGAGTTGTGGGAACTGACGGAACCAGAACTTCTGTTAAAAGTGCTGTGCACAGAGAAGTAATTCAGGTCCCAGATGTGCTGTGTTTTCTTGTATTTCCAAACATGGCACTTTCATTCGTAACCAAAATAATCATAACTGCAACAAACCCTGTTTTTATCATATGAATGCTTTTACCCTGTTTTGATGAAACATTATATTTTAAGATAACATTCAGCGATCTTTTTCCCTTAATGTTTTTCAGGTGTATACAAGTTACAATCTGTGAAAGAAAGCAAGTCTGGAGGGGAGGCAGTCACAGTCTCAGTGACATTAAAGTGCACTGACATCTTGTCAGTGTGAACTTGTCTGGACTTTGGCTTTTGTTATATTCTCAGGTCAGGTTCCCTAGGTTTTGCCAATCTTCTGGTGATTCTTGGTCATGTTCCATCAAGTTGGGGCCAAGTTTTAAGTACTCTGGAAACTGGACTTTGTTCAAACCTTAGAATAATTTATAGTTTGGGACAATATTTATATAAAACTTACTTTGATTCAGCCAGAATTTGGTGGATTTCTACGAGTTTTATTTCTAGTTTTATATCCTATTTGAATGGGTCTATGTAACTGGAATCTGAAGCCAATGAATGCATATGCTTGTGGAAAAAAAAAAAAAGAAAAAAATGCTCAGCTTAACTAAAAGTACTGGCTGGTTTTGCTTATTTCCGCGAAGCAAAAAGAGTGAGATGCGTAATTTTCTTCCATTCTACATTATAAAATTAACAACATTCAGGGATCCATTGCAATATAATGGTTTTCTGGCAAAGGGAGATGATGTTCTAACAGGATCACACTGTGATCTTAAATTGTTCTGTGCCTATAGGGGCAAACATATGTATTGTACACCTACCCTGTTGGTATGAATCTCTCCATGATCCTCCTACATTATCTAGAAATAATGTAGCACACATGCTAGAAAACATCTGAGATCTATTTTGGAGTGGAACATGTAGTTCTCTCACACACAACATTTGGAATGGTTTACCTCTTGTACGTGAAAATGTTTCTGGCTCAGAGAGAGGTCACATAGACCACCAAAAGACCTGGACAATTTGACCGAAAGCCTACATCTGAAGGAGGGTGCGCAACTGCAGAAGTCCACAATTTTGTTACCTATGGGTATGTTGCTGGGTGACTTCTCACTGTAGGTTTTCAGCTCAGCCTGCGAACAGTTCCTGAAATAAAAAATAGACCCCAGAGGTCTAAAAAGTAGTCTGTGTAAAAGTCCATGATGTGCCTAGCGTGAGTGAGATGGAGAGTCTTGGATGTGAGCAGGCACAAGGACCTGTGGAGCTAGGGCCAGTACACACTAGAGGGTGCTACTAGTGTAGATGGAAGGCACCAACTGGTCCAAAGGACACATAAAGGATCATGAAGAGTACTATAGATGTAAATGGTAATTTAATTCTTGTCTGCCAGGTTAAGTCAGTTTGCAAGATCAGGCTTCTTGGCTTAGCACAGTTTAATTCAGAAACAGACTTGGGACAATGGAAATTTCTCAGGAGTTTTTTTTAACACAAACTTTATCTCTCAGTTTGCTTTGTAAATTGCCCACAAAACATTGTTTTCTCAGATGTATATGCAATATTCACTTAGTAATTTTGCAAAATCAGTGTTGATCAATGGCTTTTGCAAAGATGATTACAGTATGTGATACTAACACATCAGCTATACTAACTGTCGGTCATATATCTATATATCAGTTTAAATTGAGAGGATGACAGGTCTGTTTCTTTGAAAATATCTTCCATAATTGGATTTTGAGGCTTTGGGATTGTAATTCATAAGTGCTTTCAATCAATATACTGGAATATTTATTTAAAGTCAATCTTTGGGATGCAAATTGAAAACAAAATCAATGTAAGTACAGTTGAAAAGAACTGTTACAATACTTTTAAAAAAACATTTCCTTACAAAAGGGAGATAAATTTTTAAAAGCTAAAATTCAATGGAATTTAATCTTATTAGGCCAAATTTTGAAAGACGTGTACAGATGCATACAGGAATATGTATAGGCTTGAATATTTGTATGGAGTCCCATCAGGCTGAAAAATTTCATAATTTACATTTTTTCCTCATTATTAGGCATGACTTTACCTTGTTATTCACATATTCACACCCAAACTGTACATTAGATGACTTTGCCTCAACTAGGCCCACAGTAATTAACTGAAGATTTCTTGAGGATGCAATTAAAATGTATTGTAATTGTTGAAGACGTTACCTGAGCTTCTGTTTTATGTGAACACAGAGACTATTTGGGTAAAATTTAATATTTGGCCAGGTAAATCCAGCAATGAGAGAAATTTTCTATTCTCTAGAACATAGTTTACAAAATCACCTCTGCTGTGGGAAGCAGAAATTATTTTTCAGGTTCAGCACTAATATGTTGGAAAGTACAGGTGGCCGGTACTTCAGTTTTTCTCCAGCATGTCTCAGGAATGTCAGTATTAAATTAATGGTACTTATGATGAGATTGCCTATTTATGATAATGTTACTTAAACTTTACTCTGACATTTGATTTTTTTGTAATTCAGAATTTGATCATCTTAAATGCGTTATTTATTCCGAAAGGAAGAATACCTTGTGGTATACATACCAAGAATACCTCTGCTTCCAAGACCACCCAATGACTTCTGCATACCCCAAATGACACTCGATGCCTATGTGAGGACAAGTGAATTGAACCATTTGTATTAGTGAAAAGAATGAAAATGTTTTCCTTTATTTGTCTTATTTGAGAAACAGAATCACGTAAAACATTTGCTTTTTGGCATATATTTTATTCCCATGTCTTCATCTATACTCTTAACATAAGCCCCTGGAAAATAATTAAACTGCTATCCTTCAAACACTTATCAAAAGGAAGGCTTCAACTCACAGTGTACGCACAGTAGTCGTAAGCCTTGTTGCCTTATCTGAAGTCAGCGGAGTATAGCTGTTGCTATTTCCTAATCAGAGAGCTGTTTGGGGAGAAGAGCTGTGGGAAACTGACGGGAAGCTCGTCTGGAGTCCTAGGCAATCTGCCCTAGTGTTACTACCTAGTCACTTCAGCTGATATATGTCATCCCCAGACATATTAAAGCAGTTGGAAAGAGTCCAGTAGACTCCAATGGGCTTACAACAGGCAATTATACGATTGCTAGAGGACTGGAAATTGATGGGTTTTACTTTAAGCAGAAGTTCTTTTGAAATCATTGCAAAATGATAGGAGAGTATCTTAGCAGATATTCATCTTAGTGACATATGTGTGGTTTCCCCTAAGTACTGTCATTGCTGAATATTAAGGAGTGAATGGACTTGAGATTTAATCAAATATTTCCTTCTAACTGAGTGGGGTGGGGATGTAAGATTTGCAGTGTAGAAGTGCGAGGGAGCTGGTACTGGCATGAGACCGCAGCCGTCAGTCCTGTGCACATGCAGTGATACACTCACTGACCCCTCTGGGCACTGGAATGGTTATTTTCCTAAGACAGTTTCAGTATTGCATTTCCACTAAAAGAGTTTCCTTTGTATTGACAAATTGATTGTTTGACATAGACAATTGCAAACGTAATTTTCATTACTTTGTAAAAAAAAAAAAAAACTAAAAACTTACTATCTCAAGCAAGTCTTAGCATTCTGTATTCCCTGAATGCCAGGTTAGTATCCAGACTCCTCACCTCTCTGTGTCTGAAGACTTCCCTGTGGCCAACTGGGAATAGCTCACAACATGTAAATTATATGTTAGAAACAATTATCCACTCTTCATTTTCCTCAGGGTGTTCTGAGCCTTCACACTTAAACATATGAACTGTCTTACTGAACTCAGTGAGACTACAAGCAAAAGCTTTAGGATTGAGCCATTTGTAATAAGTTTGGTCTTCAGGGCTTTCTCACTGATTTATTTCTGTTTATAACGTACTGTAGGTTGGGCGGTATATAAAGCACTTCTGATGTAATATTAAAACATGAAATTGTGGTTTTGGACTATTACTGGTTATAAATTTTCATATTCAGAAATAAATATACTGAAGTCAGAGTCAATCCAAAAAGCAATCCCACAGGCATGTTTGTTTTCTGGCCAAGCATTGTAGTCTTTCTGTACTCATGCTTCGTGTTCAGGTTTAGAGTTTCCCCAATGGGCAATAACTTCTAACAAGACATATTTTTATTCCTATCTTTTATAGACTCTCTAGCTCTCTCAGAAGATGTTTTACTGGATAAAAGGTTAAGTCATGAACCAGCACTGGCTTTTTCAAATGGTTTTGTCTGTAGTGGTCTGCCATATATACTGCACAACACACAAAGAGTTAATACAATTTCATATCTTGTGTATTAACTATAAGGAATCAGTGTTGACATTCATGCATGCTTATTTCTATAAGGAAGTACTTCAGTTATTGCCTTTGTCTCCTATTAGTTTCTTTTCCTTTTTGCCAAGAAGATTTTTTTTTTTTTAAATGAATCACTAATTTTTTTTCCAACACTATTATTTTGTTTAGCTAAATTTTGAGGCCCTCTTAATAATCTGGAAGGAAATCTTGGCAAGAAACAAAACAGATCTTGAATTAGTTGTCTGAGTCCATTTTTACACTCCTTTAAAAAGACCAAGGAAACATTTCAAAAGAGTTCAAAGAGAGGGAGTAGAACATTTGATACAGATGTGACTTTATGGCATGAGACTGGAAATGAATGGTAATGCAAAATGTACATTTTGACTATCAAATGTAAACAACTTTGTTTCTTATTGTTTTTAAGGGTTTTTTTTCTCCTTGCTTTATTTCATGGCATGTATTGATTGCATTTCAGCAGCTGGATTGACTCTGGGTTTTGGATTATTTAGGGTTTTTTATGTGACCTTAAATCTGCGTTGAGTGCTAAGTATTTATTACATGCTTCACTACAGCTTTCATTCAGTTGCAATTATTTTAATAGGTTATGCAGTATTTTTAAATTATAATAGCACATACCTCTGTGAACAGAGTTTCAATGCAGTTGGGTCTCCTACATATTTGTGTCTTGGGTAGATATTTAATAAAAGCTGAGCTGATGCTGCAGCTTTGGGGCATTAAAAAAATCTGCCTTCTATTGATCTGCCTATTTCCACCAACTTCCTGAGCTCTTTGCCAAAATTGATTAATTTTTGGTTACCTTGAGATCAAAAGATTTTGGGTAGGATTGACAGTATACCATATAAGACTGATTTTTTTTTTTTTCATAAGTATCCAGAGAAAAGAATAACACACCAGTACTGAGCCTTATCTTGCTGTTATATGTCCCTTCCTCTCTCCTCAGCTTTTGGCAATCAATGTCTTAGGGATTTCCTGAGCTAGAGGCAGCATCTGGACCATCGTATTTTAATAGCCACTGGTGGACCCTTTCTCCATGAATTTGTCTAGTCTCTTCTTTAACCCAGTTTATACTTTTGGCCTTAACAACATCCTGTGGCAATGAGTTCCAAAATGTAATTACGTGTTGTGTGAAAAAGTACTTCCTTTTGTTGGTTCTTAAATACTTGTTATGGGCAAAGTGCATTCTCTGCTGAGTGATAACACTGATTTCTGTACTGCGCTGGGAAGCAATCACACCCTGGACAATAGGTGTTCCCAGCAGTAGGCCAATGTGGTTTTATGTGGACATCAGTGAGAAGAGTGACAGGAGACAAGAGAAGTGTGCAGTGGCCCCAAGTTTATTTGAATTTTGCCATGAGACTGTATGTAAGAACATTATACCCTTAAATAGGAACTGCACTGCTGGGTCATTTATTGATGATGTTTAACAAAGTGGACAAGTGTTTATTGTAGGCTCTTCCTCTTCCCTTACTTTGAAAATGAACTATAAACTCTAATTTACCATACATGGTTAGATGCAAGTTTCCATTGCTCTGTGTTTAACAATGTACAGTTAATATATTATGCACTAAACACTTGTGTTTGCAACATAGAAACGTTGTTGTCTGACCCACACGATGTACTTAACATGTCACAGACTTCAGGGTCATTTTGTTCTGGCCAAGGGCTCAAAACTAGGAGCTGCGTCGCGTGATGTCGTTATCAAACTATGCCCCTGAGCATCAGGATCAATACTTTGTTACTAAAGGTGTTTTATTTGGTAATAAAATCTCTACCAGATATGCTGATTTAATTTGAATTGCTCATTGTTTAGAACTTAGGCTTTTTAATTATGCAGCAAAATAAGGATATAAAGAACTGTAAGCCAATATTGATAAAGAAATCAGTACCTGAAAGGTAGGAAAAATTTTGACCAGCTAGATCCTCTTATTCGTGTCAGCAATGTCCAAAAAGAAGATTAGGACAAATAGAGGGGTTTGTTTTTTGTTTTTTGTTTTTTTTGTTTGTTTGTTTGTTTGTTTTTTTCTGTACCACAGTGAGTTGATTTTGAATTATATCAAGGTGTTTATTGTTTGAGCTTATATTTGGAGAGCAATCCTACACATTTTTAAGAGGAATATTCAAGAACTAATATTATTGTAGAAGTAAATGAAGGTCACTCTTTTCACCTGGGTTTTGAACAGTGGAATAAAATTGATATAGGAACATACTTGACTGCAGTATAATGCGATCTCTTTCACTTTTCATTAAATTGAACATTTATTTAACAATTAATAAAGACAAAAGGTGACCAAAGGAATGCCTTATTTTACTTGTAAAGGAAAATGAGATATTGCTTTATATGGTGGTGACAAAGAATGTTGTAATATTGCTAACCAGTGAAAGTGTCGTGAGCTGAAGCCATGAAAATGCAACAGATAGATAGTCCCTATTACTAGAATATCTTCTGGGGAGAGACATATGGCTCATTCCGTGTTGTCAAATTGTAGGCACCTAACTCAAATACCTAAGTTAGAGGACAGTCTCTCTGTCTTCCCATGTATAGGAAACCAAAAGAGAAAGGAAGGTGTTCAATTAAATTAAATTCGACTCCCATGCCAAAGAGAGACACTACCGTAGGAGGTAATCCATTGCTCCTATTCAGAATTACCCTGTGGAGGGGCCTGTTTCTCTCTATTAGCTGTATACAGATGTTAGCAAAACAAAGCTATTTGCTTGAAGTTTGGTGATACGAGTTTCCTCCCTGCAGGTCTCACTTCAGGGAAGAACTGTGAACTCTTGCAGGTGCTAAGGGAATTCAGAATGGTGTAGAAATGAAAGGGAGGGGAATACAGCATTCATATGGACTGTGGAATTCAGTTAACGAGGAATTTTGCTTCATTCTAGATGTTTTTCAAGCACTTGAACCTACTGCCGTGATTTATGCAAACTTAGGAGGTCAGAGTGCAATAACTTCAGTCAGTACCATTTAACTTAAATTTCACATGCAAAATCATTTCCAGTGAAATGTTTTCTTTTGCTTCAAAGGAGACTAGCAATTTTCTTGTTGGTAAAACATTCAGCAATAAAGTCAGTTGTTTACAGCCTGGCTTGCACTAGGGGTTCTAGAACTGTGCTTGCAGACCTTCTCCTTTAAAACACAGTGGTCAGGGGAATCAGGATGGGTGAACTACAACTCACAGTGTGGTACAATATACTTCTCAAATAATTTCCTAAAATTTACTGGGAAAGTAACAGGCTTTTTTAGTGTTAAATATATCACATCGTCTTTCTTGAATAACTGATTTCTGAAATAAATAAAACCTTGTTACTTAGCGAATGTTACACTGTTTGATCTACATAGAAATTGCTGAGTGCCATTTTCCAGAATTGGCACTGCACACATAGATCTATTCATTTACCTCATGGTAAACAATTTCACTCTAGTATTAAAATCATGTATTTTAATAATACAATGTTTTCTCTTTTTGCAGACTGTATCTGATCACCATAAGCTGAGGTAAATTGCAGAAGATGGTAATTTCTTTGGTACAAATTAATTACCATCTACTATAAAATGAAGATATGGGCACACTCTGAAGGGGCAGGTTCTACCTCTTCTGCAGAGTCTCCATTTAGGAGGACCTGGTACAAAAGGCCCATATTCTCAAGAGTGACTAATAACTTTTCATAACCAATTTCAGATCCTTAAAAAGATTGACTTGCAGTGGGAGGAGTGGGTAACTGCACAAAATTTCTGAAAATCAGGTTACTTGATGATACTCTGCATTGGTTATTTACAAATGGAGGTTACCTGAGCCATGACCCACTTTAATAATGGCAGCCCACAAGTTTATTTGCCAGAGTATTTTGCTATTTTTGGCAAAGCCTACTCACTGAGAAGAGCTAGATGGAGGAGACCTGAGAATAAAGAGTGAAATTCAAAAAGGAGAAACACTACAGCAAGTATAAACCTGTCAACCTTAGCTTTCTGAATTTCATTCAGCAATTTCTTCAGTTATTCCCCAGTACTTCAAAATAGCTGGTCAAACTATTAAAAAATCCTCATGCAATTCAAATGTGACCCTATCTGTGCAGGCACAGCTGAGTTTGCTTAGACTAATTGGCTTGGGCACGGGTAACAGCCTTAGCCACAGCAGCGACGGATGGCAGTATGAATCAGCTGCCAACATTTTTAAGCAGGTTCCCAGCCAGGTTTTGCTGTTGAAGTTAAGCTCCCTGTCTTTACGGTTGGACTGTAATGAGTACCTGAGTGGGTTAGGTTAAGGCTCAGGAATGTCCCACCTATAGCTGCAAAGGTAGGCATAATCAAAATATACTACGTGTTATACAATTTTTTCATCTCAATATACCTGTAGCGTTGGCTATGCTTGTTAGGGCTAGATGAAAAAAGTTATCAGGTCAGAAATGTTGCAAAGTGGGAGGAAAAAACTGTTGTTTGGACTCTGGCTCTTTTATGTAAGTGGTCAAATTTTATTTTGGACTGCAACAAGTATATAAGGACAAAGGAGTTGGAGCTGGGTTAAAAATAGTCACAGCTTTTATTTCTTTGACCTAGACTCTTGGTATGTCTTTCACAATCAGTGGAATTGCATTGAATTTGTACACAATGCTCACTGCATGTATCTTATTTTTTCAGTTTCTCTTAATAGATGTTTATTTCCCCATTTGGAAAATAACCTAGATGATAAATAAATATTACAATGCATATTGTCCCATTCAAATCAAATCTATGAACAATTGAACTTGTTGTTCTGTGGAAACAGAAGATGGACTCCCCTTGAGGCTTGGTAGAGTTCCGATTGCACATCTGAAGACAAAAATGTATCCCTGCAACATAGAAGGAATGGTATGTATAACTGACACTTTAAAAATATTTAGCTTTTAAATAAAAATCAAGAAATCCCTGTATTAGGAAGAGTAGGGAGGGTGAATAACACAGAGGATTTATTGGAAAATATTTGTAAGTGTTCAGGACAGGCTTAAAACTTCTAGCCATATGGAAAACATATGTATATATTAGCTGAAAACAATATGTAGTATCCACTGTCCAGGCACATAGAATTTATTTCGTAAATGCATTTTTAGGCCAGTAATTTTAGGACATAATTCCTCACATCAATGAAACTCGAAGTTATTTGTTTATTGACCAAAGTAAGCAGGAAGAATCAGCACATGCATTAGCAAAACTGAGCTGGCATCCCATACGACTCACTTCCTGAGCCAAATTTTTTAATAATTGAGAGTGATTTTTTGAGGGAGAAACAGTAAGAAAAAAAAATCATGTTTGTTAATATATGCTAAAAATGGAGGAAAATGAACATGCTTTTGAAAATATAAGGTTTTGCTTAGGGGTTTGGGGTTTTTTTGTTTTGTTTTTAAATAGTGGATATCTTTGTGCATAGCTTTTCATTTTAAAGGTATGTGGGGTTTTTTTGTAACCTGTTGCTCCTACAAATGTGTCATGACTAGAGAGAGGTACATCGTGACCTTAACAATAGTTCCTGGTATCTTACTCCTGGAACAGACTACTTCTGAAAGGAAGATGAGTTCAAAGACATAATCAATCCTGACTTAGATTAGTCTCAAAATTATTACATTTGAAGGGTACCTGATATATTTTGAAAGGTACCTTGTCATTCTTAGCAGATTTTTTAACTATTATTTTATTTGTTGAAGGGTAGTTTCACATGACCTAGAACTATTTCACGCAGAGCTAGAAAGAACTGCTGAGGTCCCAACCATGCAATCTGTTGCAGCATCCCTAGGCTGACTGGTACTCTGTCAGCACATAAAGTCATGTCAGGAGCACCACAGCTTGTAAACAGTGTGGGCAACCTGGAGAACAAAACCCTGCAACAAAATGGGGAGTGACCCGAAACAGGCGGTGTACACATCTTTCTATGTACAGCTGTGGGAAGGAGGTCAGCCACTGAATCAAAAACATCAGTTACTCATATAGCTTGTCTTTTATATATTTAGACATTTTCAAACTAAGTGTTAATAGCCGAGCACTTCAGTTGCTGGTGAGATTTTAATTTTCTGAACTTGTTTTTGGGGGTTGTTTGTTGTATGATCTTCCAAGTGCGTGAAAGTTCCAGTTCTCTGCAGTGGATTTAACTACGTAAAATTTCCCCCACACCCACCCCTATAGCCATGACTGTCTACTTTTGGGTTATACATATTTCTCAGGGGTTTTGGAAAAGAAGTAAGTATACACTTTTAGATATAAGAACAAGCTGCAAATCTGTGGCGAGCAGGGCTGTGGTCTAGCTGGGTGGAGCTGATGAAAGGTGGTAAAAGACAGGAACCTGCAATTGCACTGAAACAGAGCTGTTGTGATAAGCAGGATTAATACTGGCTTCCAGCTGGGTGACTAAGATGGGGCCTTTGGAAGAGACGATCAGGAAGTTTCCCAGCCATCGCTGTAGAAAGCCGAGATCTGACCAAGACCCTGGAAGAGAGCTTGGATCCGCGCTGCATATCTGATGACACGTAAGTCTCTACCACTGGGAGACAAAGATCACATGAACTGTAAAGGAATGTTTGTGTCTGGAGATGGTGAAACTTCAGTTGTTGGAACAAATATTTGTTTTGATTTCTCTCCATGGGGAATGGTGTAGTTCTCATTACTGTGTTTGAAGACTCATTTCAGTTTTCTTCCCCACTGGAAGAACAAGGCTAAAAACAATTCACTGCATGGAGATGAAGAAAGGAATTTCTGTGAGATACAGTTTTAACTATTATGGTGGTGTGCTAAATACTTACACGATTTTTAGGCTTAAACCTCTATTTCTAAAACTGTAAAACACACAATCACCATGCAAAGCTTGTGCCAATGTGGCCTAGCTGTTAGCTATGTTACTGCTGAGAAGAAAAATCTAAGAAATGCATTGAAGATTTTTTCTTTTTTTACATAGAAGGAGATTTTTAGCGTTTCACATATGCCTTGACCTCTTCTTCTGTTGAACGTTGCTAGGCGCCTTTCTTTGACAACATTTTAGGGATGACAAGGTATAGTACAAGGTTTAATGTTGTCAGATGAACCCCTGTAGACTTGCCGACTTGCAGCTGAACACTAATGATATTTTACTACACCTTTTTGTTTTGAGCATCCTTTTTCATTAGACTGCTTTAGAAATTCTCAATTTAAAAAGTGCCTACAATACAACTGCTCATATAAATCTGACATTTCAACTTAAGTAATTGGAGTATATAATACTAAAAATTGCCCTTTAAAAAAGGAAGTTGAAATTCTACGCTGTTGAAAAGAAGGTCTCTGCTGAGTGTTTCACGTGGAGAGTCAGATCTGCTCATCAGAGCAATTGGGTCAATGTCTTCTGGGTTGGTCTCATTTCCAGTGACAGGTTAATCAGTACAGTCCTATAGATAAACTACGCGGAAATAAGCAGCAATGTTCTAATGATCTCCATGAAACAGTTCATTCGGCCATTTTTAAGAATACATTGCCATCTGGTGTACAAAATTTTGAATTTCTTTGTCTTTACTATTTAAAATCTCATGTCCTTGAGCAGAAAATCTTCCATCATTTGAAACTGACTTCCTGGAGTCAACCTATTGACCGCAATGAGCCAAAACCTGTTGTACCTTTCAATGCAAATGTGTTGTAAAGGTTTTCTGAACCTTTGTGAGTTCATGCAATGGAAATAATGCATTTAAACTGTTACAGAGACTAGTTACATTTAGGGGCTATTGGTTCCCTGTGTGACTGAAATTGCTCTCTTGTTTCGTCTCTAAGCTAAGGGAGGAAATTGAACATAATCCTACAAAAATAAATTGTGCTTATATTAATAAGACAGGCACTGCACTGAGGTGAGGTATCCTTACTGGTTGTACCGTGTGCAAAGGGAAGTTTAAAAATGGAGGGGCAGATCTTCATCCCAGATTTTATAGATTTTAGGGGATGTTTCACTGGTTTAAATTAAGTAAAGTTCTGATTCCTAATGTCTAGTTTGATTAAATTGCATCCATGTCCAAAAAAAGTGTGGTTAACAGCAGATTATGAATAGTTACTTTCATTTGGTCTTATAGTAAGTAACTCTGAGTTTGTATTAGCTCTTTAGAATATGTCTTCGGCTCTTCTGTGAGGGTTGAATAAGGGTGACCATGGTATTATGAAAGCTAGTAAAACTGGCTCCTCAAATATTACATTTATCACATGGTAGGCATCATACAATGATTTTCCTGCTAAAAATACAGGCAATCTGGGAAAAAAAAAATGGTTTGCTTAAATGCATACATTTTTCTGAAGTGTAAATAAAAATCTGAAGTGTCTTAAAAACAAACAAAAAACCACACCACCCCCTGCAACCCAGTCCACACCCCATCCCCAATTACCTCCAGTCTGATGAGAAATGGAACAGTCCCTATTTCAAACTTAATTTTGGGATTGGTTCTGAATTTCCGTGTAAATAATTTTTAAAATTTTTCTAATGAAGTTTTAAAACGCTGCCTTTTCTTAAGAAATAATTTCTAGTTTGGGTAAATTTTAGGTAAACTAATAGAGTGACTTTCTGACAATGGCTGTATACTTGCTGCTCCGTGCCTCTACAGTGTCTAGCACAATGTGGTCCAACTCTCCTTGGTCATGAAGGACTGCCATGCTAATAAATACGTTTAATAGTAATCTTTCTTATCTTGGGTTTCTGAGGACTTCTTTCTCTGCTCATGGAATCTGAGGAACAAACACACGAGGTTACTGGGTCAGACTCTAGTCCTTCTAACAATGAACTTTGATTTGTTTAATTCCTCTGTCAGGATTTGTTTGGCTTTACATAATTACTTCCAGGCTTATCTGTGATAACTTAATGGCTTACTTTTGTTGTGACCTTTTTGGTAAGGTTGTATATAAAAAAAATAGACTGATTGCTTAAGAGGATGTGGGCAGTATTATAAAAGACATTTGTTTGATTAAATGGTAATTAAAAAGAGAATGTAATTAAAAATACAGTTATGACCAGCTCTTGTTCAATATGACTCTTGTGGAGCTTAAAGGTCAGTCTATGCTATTGCTTAGAGTGGTTATTACTGTTTATTACACGTGTGCTAGAGTAAGCACTGCACAAATGAAAAAAACCAAAATAGTTCTTGCAGTCCCTTTACAAAAAATTATTGTCTAAAGTAAACTTCTAGTGAATTACATTTTAAAACTCTTCCCATTTTTCATCCTTAAGTTGCTCGCTGCAGTCAGGTTGAAACTCACGGTAGAAAGCTGACCCTTAAAAAGACAGTAATTTTCAGCACAGAGGAATGTTTTGGGACATGCTGCAGAAAGCTAGAGTTGCTTTGATTTTTCTACATTCTGTTTTGGGATAATTAATACTTCAAGGGAAGCTAGTCCCTGCTGGGTATGAGTATAAAAAGATATGGTTGCACAAGTGTGGGAAGACAGTGAACGTTTGCACCTCCTAATGAAAGAAGGAAGACTCCCTAGATCGCCACTTCACTATGACAGCTTCATCTTATCCCTGTTAAACTATGCTTTGCACCTGATTGCTGGTGAGTCAGGAACATAAGGAAAAAAACATGCTACAAATTAGAGAGTTGTCTAATTATAAGTGTAAATAAGTAAAAGCTAAAGCTGTCTGATTAGGCAAAAGAATCAAGAAAAAAATGTCAGTTTTAAGATAAAGTATAGACCTTTATTTCTGCTTCCTCATCAGGATGATTTGCAACATTGTCTCTAATGTTATGATCACATTATAATTTTTAAATAAGACAGTAATCTGTGTTTTTCCAATATACCCACACAATCATAGCAAGTTAATCAAGGGATAAACTGATGCATTTTGTTTTCTCACTGGACTGCCTTTTCGTCTGGGACAGAGGCTAAGGCTGGAAGCCATGAAGTCTTGATTTCTGTTTCCACCCTTTTCTTGTTGGTCAATTTTAATACATTTTAAAAGTCTTATCTTATGAAGCTTTGCAACATACCAGACATGGTTGCAACACCTACATTCAACAATGGTCTCAGAGGCATAGAAAGTTGAAATGACATGTCCATCCAGAATCTTGTTGCATAAATTGAAAAAACTCCCAGATCTTGGAATAAACTAGTTGTTTTTATTCTTTTCAGACTTTTTTTGTGTGTTATTATTATTTTCTTCCTACATAGTTTCAGGGGGAAAATGTTTCTATTCTAAATGCTTCATTATGTTATCTGTTAATAGTGGCTATTTGATTACAAATCCTCGACAGAGAAGCACAATCAGCCTTGAATGGCAAGGTAGTTCAGTTCATTTGTGTTTGGATTTTCAACCAAATAAAACTCTTCATGAGTCTGATAATATTAAAAATAAAAGAATACTGATTTTTCTGCAGGCTTAATGCTAAACTTGTATTCCCTTTTGTGTTTCGCTAGTAGAGTTAGCTGTAAATTCATCTTGGTCTATATATTTGAAGAACTTTAATATCGCAGTGCTGTTCCTAATCTGCTGTGCTTGTGCCAGATCTAAATCTCTCCTCATCTATATTTCTTCTTCTGGAGTTAAAATCCTAATTCAGGCCAGCTGCTTAGGTAGCTAATGTCTAGTTTTTTTTCAGCCAGTGAAAAATAGCAAATAGTAGTAAACACTCGCTGTGGATGTGGAAGATCGGCAGTTGAGTCTCTGCTCTAAATCAAGCATGAGCTGTACCAGCTGTAGCAGGTATTCACACGCCAGATGAATCTCCCAAATATTTCTGTGCTGACCTTTGGCTGTAAGTATGCTCTGAACAAGCCTGTAGGTTTGAGCTCCACTAACAAATTGGGTGTTTTCTATAATGTTACCTCTGCAAATGACAGTAACTATAAATTGCTTGAGAAGCTCCTTAGTGGAAAGCGTATCTTCCTGTGTGACTCGAGAGGACGGCAGCTTTGAGACCTAAGCTAATGCAACTTTGGCTGTCCCTTCCTTTCTCTCCTGCTCATTTTCTGTTAGGAGAAATATATGATGTGAAGTTCAGATGTGAATATAGAACAGTTTGTTTAATCTCTTCTTTCCATTTGGCATGCAGGGCAGTTGGCTAATCCTCATCTGAATGTTAACTGCTAGCTGTTGCTGCTAACCAAAGCCATCTTCGGGTGTGCCTCTGGTGAATCCCCTTGCCCCCCAGCCCTACCTGGCCACCTGAAGCAGGATTGCTCCTAGAAGGAACAGCTGTGGCACACACAGGTATGTAAAGACAAAAGTTCAGAAACGAGAGTTTCGGGTGCTTTTCTTGTCTCTCTTTCAGGGTTAGAGAGAGTTCACAAGATGGCCACAGAGGAGAGGGCTGGATACTGCTTTCATACCCAAGACAGAGACTTTTTATCACCCAGTAGAAATTAGTTCACCGAGAGGATTTGATTTTGTTGTTGTTTTTACATTTGTTTGCTAGATTTAGTGTAAATGCTTAGGCCATTGTGTCACTTGAAAAAAGTGGGTTTGAGCCAGACAGGAACAGTAAATAAATATTTCCCTGATGCTTTTAGTTACTAGGGACCCCATGGAGGGAAAACAAATAATGCGACAAACACATGCATGATTAACGTTACTCTAGTATTAATTTTATTTTTACTGTAATAAATAATCTTCCAATGTAGGATGTATAATTTCCTTTACTGCTACTTTTAATATTATAAAAAATAACTAATTAAAACCTAGTTTAATATTAATCAGCTCCTCTAGACCCCAAGCTATATTGGGTGCAGGTGCTCAGGTTTTGTTAGCAGGGGGCTGCAGGGCAGCCTCTGTGAGGAGAGGCCGGGGCTGCCCCATGCCGGACACCGCAGGTTCCAGCCATCTCCAACCGCCCCACCGCATGACACAGCTGAGCCCAGCAGCCAAGGTGGTGGTGCCTCAGGGAAATGTATTTAAGAAAGGGCAAAAACACTGGGAGACACATAGGGGAAAAGAGAGAGAGGGAGAGAGGAGGAGGGAACTGAGGAAGGAACAACAGAGGCAACAGCAAGGTCAGAGGAGTAGGAGGTGCTCCATCGCAGAGCAGCCACACCCCCAGAGGGACTGCAGCCCATGGAGGACACGTGCTGGAACACAGGAAGAGAAGGAAGGAGCGGCAGAGAGGAACCACTAAGCACTGACCCCTACCCCCTGTGCCACCCATCACCTCACCAAAGGGACTGAGTGTGACCTGAGGCAAGAACAAGGAGGGAGGAGAAGTGACTGGAGGGAAGGAGTGAAGTGGAGACCAGATGTGGGCGAGGAGAGGTGCCTGAAGTGCAGCTGAGCCTGGGAAAGGAGGAGGGGTGTTTTTTTCCCTAAGTGCTTGGATGTTTGTCTTTTTTGTTTCCCAATACCTGGATCAGTAATTAAATGTTTATTTTAATTGACAATAAATTAATTTAAGTTCCCCAGGTTGAGTCTGTTTTGCCCATGACAGTGCTTGGTAATTGATCTCCCTGTCTTCATCTCAACCCATGAGCTTTCTCACTCCTGTTTGTCCTGTTTTCTCCCTGGTCCTACTGGTGGAAGGGGAATGAATGAGCGGCTGTGTGAGAGCTTAGCTGACAGCTGGGGCCAACCCACCACACAAACCCTTTCCTAATGGCCGTTACTGTGACACCAGGGTCTCTTACACCTTGATCCTGAAGGTGAGTCCTTCTGGCCAGGATTTGGCCCAGTTCTGAGATCAGTGAGGGATTTCAGAGGAATAATGCCTACCTAGTCAGTGGCATAATGAGGATAAAATGTCCAATCTGGATAGGCCTGAACTGTGATTTTTCATATTTGGATGTGGATCAGAACGACCTCTTCTCTGCTGAATTCAGGGCTCCTGAATCTAGCATTCGTCCTTCTCTGTGCACAGTCTTTGTGGATTTAAGCTGTAATTGCCTTTATTGCTTGACTGTGGGAACGTGGAGGAACATTGCAGGAGCTCTCTTGGATTCCTGTCGCTTTCCTCCAACAAAAGTGCCCAGCACAGCTTTCCAAGGTATACTTCAAGGTCACGATTGTGACTGTGTCTGTAAATACAAATAATATACTGCATCTTAGGACTGACAGTTCTGATTTGTTTATATGAGGTATTATATTCCTGTGAAGCCCAGCTAAGGGGAAAACTAATGATCAGCTATGGTACTCTTATGATGTCTTCTGGTTTTATGTGGACTAAAAGTTGTAAGATTCTCATCTCATTATATATTGAAGTAAATATTTTTAAAGTTGGGCATCCTGAATGTAATAATCTACAAGTAACTGGGAGGATTTTTTTGAAAGCACTGTACCATTATTTGGAAGAGGTTTTAACCAGTATATAGATACACTGTCTTTTAGTCCTTTGCATTTTGACAGCAAACCATCTCAGGCTTTTCCTTGAAACTGAAACTATTACTTTGGATTCCTCCTTCAGCTTGCCTGATATTATGGCACTTTGGTGTTTGGTATGTACCTGGTATGCTTAACTTTAAGTATACCCTGAAATACTTCAAGAGATAAATTTATGGTATTAAACACATCCAATGTTTAAAGGCTTCATTCATAGAATCATAGAATAGTTTGGGTTGGAAGGGACCTCTAAAGGCCATCTAGTCCAACCCCCTTTCTGTGGGCAGGGACATCTTCAACTAGATCAGGTTGCTCAGAGCCCCCTCCAACCTGACCTTGAATGTTTCCAGGGGTGGGGCATCCACCACCTCTCTGGGCAACCTGTGCCAGTGCTTCACCACCCTCAGTGTAAAAAATGTCTTCCTTATATCTAGTCTCAATCTACCCCCCTTTAGTTCAAAGCCATTCCCCCTTGTCCTGTTGCAACAGGCCCTGCTAAAATCCAACATTAATGAAAAATTTTCTGGAGAAATACTTACATTAAAGAAGATTTAAGAAGCGAACCTGTTTTGTTGCTAATTGCATAACAATTATAATTGCCTTTCCAATCAGTGCAAGTATTTTTTATCTTCTGCTTCTCAGAGCAGCATGGAAGAACCTTGCCTGAAGACCGCCTATGAGACATTTTGCCCACTAGATGGCAGAAGATACTTTGGACCAGAATATTCAGCTATTTATACAAAATTTACAATTAGTGGCTTTAAATACTGGGGCTTGCCCACAACTGCGGAGATTTTATTTATTAAAAGTATATCTGGTCATACATTATCCAGATTCCTTTGAGGATATAGGCCCACTCTCTCTGCCAATAAATGTTAAAATTAAATCACAAAGGTTTGATTACAAAATTCCCTTGTACGACATTGAAGTCATACACGGGTTATAGAAATTTCTATATGACATAAATACATAGAAAAATCTACTTATCCAAAAGAAGCTGCAAAGGTGCAATGAAACTGGTGCAAATACTATCATTATAAAATTTCCATTATAATGTGTATCATGTTTTGAGACTGTATATGTAATATACTATATGTATTTTAAGTACTTTATATTAGGTAGCAGATTGAGTTGCTGTATGGCAAGCTTTTTACCCAGCAATAGTTTTCACTAACATAACACTTTCATGGATGTTCAATTTAATGTGGTTTTGGTACAACACTGTGAAAAAGCAGCAATCCTTTTTTTGCCAGCTCTTCCTAGAGCATTTGCAGTTCCAGCAGCTGGAATCTTCACTGAATAATGCAGCAAGTATGCACTGCACATATACATGCAAATCCCCCTCTCTCTAGCATACATGCATGTATGTAAATATGTATCTCTGCTTTGACTTCTTTTTCCCTAAGTGCTTCTCTGACCATCAGGCAAACGCTACAGTAGGTAATGCCATTGTTTACTGTGAATGTTTTCCATATAAGTTTGGCTTCAATAACATCTGCAGGCTGGAAACACTGAAAAACCCAACTACCTCTCAGGTTGAGAGTGATAGAACATATTCTGAAACATTCAGTGGAAAGCCAAAGGGTGTCAAAGACCTTAACGCCAGCAAAACTTACCCTATTATTTTATATTCGCATAAACAGATGAACTGCTGAGTATCAGTAGAAAGTTTCCAAATAGAAAAACACTTGGACCTCAGTTAGTTTGCTTTAATTAGCTGATGCTTAGTTAACTTGTCCCTGTGACTTAGAATGTTTCCTAGATATTATGTAAATTGTATACTATTGAGACCCATACTTTTAATATTGCCAGTTCTAACCCCCATTTTTCAGCCCCTTATGATTTTCTGTACTGTGACACTTCTTCAGGGTAGTATTTTATATCCTGGCTGTGCCTCAGGCTGAACTTTTTGGAAATTTTTGGCTGAAAAGGTTCAGCCATTTCCAAGAAAGCCCAGGGAAAATGAGTTATTTATTCCATGTTTAAATAAAAAAAATCTGGGATCTTTTCTTTGAATGACTCTTGCTGTCTGGTGCTCTGAAGTTAGGACTTGAAATTACACTGAGGAGGAATGGGTAAGAAAAGGCAGTTTAGAGTCAGAATATGACCTTTGCTACTCATGGGAAAATCTGTTAGAGGCCTCTGCAAAATCGCTCCTTGCACATAGGCAGTATAATCTCCCTTGGTTTTCATGGTGAATGTCTCCAGAGAGCATACTTACACATCGCAGGTCTGCCAGAGGGGGCACGCAGCATCCCCGCAGCATGAATGAGAAGGCTGCCCTCCGCCACTGCTCCCGCGTGTGTCAGGTTGGTCCGTGTAACGTTTCACAGGCGACTGAGCGTACGCCAGTCCACGGGACTGCGGCCAGAGGCAGAGGAAGGAGCAGGCTGAATTCATCACTCCCCATCTCAGATGTTTGCCTCTATGTCAGCCACTGTGTGCTGCTCCCTGTATAGGCTTTCTTAGCCACAATACTTGCCATCTCTTTCAAACTCTTAAGATGAGCTGCTGCCAGTGGGTGGAGTAACCTAGCTCAGATATATATATATTTATAATCGGGATGAATCTGATCTGACGACTCCAGTGAGAGAATAGGCTATGCAGTTCTGGAGAAGGAAACTGGGGCTGGCTGAGCATAAAGAGGGTACATATTCTCAGCGTAAATTGGTTTTGGGTACCTTGTTTTGCTTGACAGAGAAGACTTCCTAACAATACCCAAAGGCACCTCTCTGTACTTTTGGTATCAGGCACTGTCCCCAGAGTAGCTCCTGCAGCTTAGCGACAATCCTGTTCCCCAGTTCCTGAAAAAAGCAGTTTGCATCAGAATTCACGGTTCCTTAAGAAATCCTGAACTACCACAGATATTTAAGAATGGAAGACGTCTCTCTCGTTCTGTTAAGATAAAGGGTTAAAGATTCATTTAGGTGAAAGGAAGCAGTTACCGAAAGACAGGATAGTGATACACTGCTGGAATTTAACTGAGCCATTTTCTATGAGGAAGTCCATGGTATTACTTTAAACTACCGAAGCGAAGCAAACTTTTTTTTAACTTATTAAAGGTCTCCCTTTATTGTGGATATGTTTTTTTTTAAACCCTCCTTTCTTCATCCTTTTATTAAGCAGACAATAGAAACATTGCCATACTTGTTTCCCTTGTTTTAACTGATGTTCTTCTCTTTTGTAGAAGCAATATGCTATGTGTTAAATATATTTCTTAAGTAAGCTCAACCTTGCCTTCTCAGCTAGCATTTTCATATCTACTACTTCACAAATCATATACCTCAAGAAATAATTACTATATCAATATCTTAATAGCACAGTAGAAATCAGCTTGTCCTCAACAGTTCATAGAGACCAATTAGGCTAAATAAACATACTTTATTCCAAAATTGGAAGAAGATTCTCCGGACAGTATAATGCTGCTTCTCTCTACACTGCTTTAGGGACCTGTTCCAGTGGGGTCTGTCACACAGAATGGTATCATAGTCTAGAAATATCCTTTCTTGTGTATGGAAAGTTGTTTTAATATATATAAAAAAATAATTTAGTTGAAATGATTGCCCAGATTATTTTTTTCTATTTTTCTATTTCTAAACATAAACCAGAAGGAAAGCATTAAACAAAGGGAGGTGTTACTAGTTCCTTCTACGAAATAGCTTCTTCTGATGACGGTTCCAACTGATCTGAGACCTGCTAGAGTTCTGGGCAGGTTAGGGTAGCTGGTAATGCTGTTTTGTGGTTGTGGTTCTAAGCAGGTTTTAATGCTCTCACTGATAGCATATAAATATTCCGAGAAGACTTATACTTGAAACCAGTTAAAAAATCAACTATGTCATTTGGGGGTATATTTGGGTCTATATTCCCTTTGTTGTTGCTGTAAAAGATAACACAGCACTCCTTTAAATATACGTTTCCTGTCTCCCATAAAAATTTTGGCTCTTAGTTTGCTTTCATGTTAGCAGAAGAGATTAGTTCCAAATGACATTAAGAATCAAAGAAACTCAGCAAATTAAGTTGCCTTGAAAAATCTGTCAAATAAATCCAATATAATGGATTGTTTGGTCTTGATAGCAAAACAAACCAAACAAAAACAACATCCCATGTCTGCTAAAATTTCAGTACGGTGCTGGAATGGAGGTCAGAGCTTCCTCGATATGAAAAGGAATCCTGTTACGGGGATAAGTAATCAACCACCTGGGAGAATATAAAACTAAAATGAGAGGTGTCCACGGAGACACAGCAGTGCTGCCAAGTTAAAGATTTAAATCCAAATAAAATATTACAGTAGTCTCAGGTGATAGCATCCATAGAAGTTTGGACCTCATTAGGGGAATTGAAAAGCTTAGAGCTGTTTCCAGTAATAACACTCAATTTAGTTGGTTAAATTAAAGCCAAACTAATCTCCTTTCCATGAAGTGTTTGAGCAAGTTGTAGAAAACTCCCCCATCAGTGTTCTTGCAGGAGAGAGAAGTCTCACATAAATGGCACTGCAAGACTGAACTCAAACTCTTCACACCAACCTGGCAATTCCCATTTACACTTTGGTGTGGTCATATCTCTTCGCCTATTAAACAAATCTAAGACCTCACTGTTTCATCCTTCATCAGATCTTATAAAATCAAACTTCTGGAGAGTGTTTGGGTTCATGAGTGTCAGCTTTACTCTCGTAAAGAAAGTGGTGAATTCATGGTTTCAACAGAAGCTGATGGAATTTAGTTTGAAGGAACTGGAGTAGAGTTTTCCTTTTCATGTGGCGTCCTTGGTGTTTTTACATGTAGTCCTCAACCGCTTATAAAGATTCTTAGGAAACATTTAACTAGCCAGAGTTAAAACGAAGAGATGACTTTAAAGGAACTATTGAAGTAAGAAACAAAACATGTTCCATACATTAGAAATCAGTATTAAACTAAAAATGAACCAAACTGAGCAAAAGCTGTACTTCTTCATAATTCAAGGGATACCGAATACAGAAAATGACTCTGTACAGTGTATGTGAATATCCTTCAGCAAAGCATTTTCTATGAACCATGCTCACAACGTGTCAGTCAAATTATAAATTCCAGTGTTTATTGGTGATTAAACTTAATCAGTGTCCATCTCAGTCTTGGTCTAGCAGGCTTTAAATAGTACTATTTCCTCTCAGCCTTTGTAGTTTTCCACAATGTTTCTGAAACAAGTGTCAGTGGTACAGCAAATTTTCCCTGGCATTTCTGAATATATATATAGCCAGACTGAATAAACTGTCTATGTTTAGATTTGCCAAGGTTTTTACTCTAATTAAAATTAGAGTGCTACAGCAAACGTGAGCTTGATAACATAATAAATTGAAAGTCGTGGACACCATGAAAGCAAAATTACCTTGTTTTGTATACAGAGTTTTAGTAAATGCATGGAAATAAATCTTGAAAAATATGATTTTTTGTTACTTGCTGTATTCTGCAACTTATCCTGGATCCAGTAAAATACTTAACAGGAGTTGCCCTCAGTGAATTTCAGCATGTATTTAAAGGTTAGCATGTGCTGGAGAGCTTGACTGAACTGGACATCTTGCTTGTGTCTTGTGATTTATCATGCTTTTATTATGCTTTCTAAGTTTCTCATGCTTGCCACCTTTGCTTTCACAGCTTAGATAATTTCTTACTTTAAAAATTCTCCTTGCTCTTGATAAGTAGTGTAAAATTTCACTTTTCAAAGCAAGAAGTGTCCCATGGAAGCTGTGTACAGCAGGGATGAGAAACAAAGGATGAGAAGATCAATCAGAACTGTTGAGTCAACAGGACCAAACTCAAGAAACTGCTTTCTTCTCTTCTGAGGCAAGGAGGCATTTTACTATAAACCGGCTCGTTCCTTCAGTGTGCTGCCACCACCATGTCAAAGAACCTCCAGGGTGGTCCATTCGAAGCTTATTAGGGAATGTGCTAAATGTGCGCAGGGATGAGGACAGAGTTCCACAAACGTGCAGAAATGAAGACATTGCACCATTAGGGATCCAGACCCCCACAGGACTATTCTTGGGCAAGTTATGTCTGCTTGCCATAGGAGGGATAGAAGATTACATGCACATAGCATAGGTGCTTCAAACTGACCTGTCCAACTTTCTGCTACTCCGCATGTGTCCACCGGATCCACAGGCCGTCAAGTTTAGCTGGACTAGGTTTTTGATGAGGGAAAAGCTGTTGACTTTAGGTTGCAAAACTTCAGCTAGACATGTCAATCTTGCAGGTATGGTCAGGTAGTCACTGAATGCATTACAGTCATTTCTGAAAAAGCAGTTTCTGCCTCGGTCATAGATGGGCAACTGAACTGTGGGATTGTGCTGTACGGGTTGGACTTAGCAGCCTGGGGTGTGACAGGAGCAGAAAGGCTCATTCCCATGCCATGGATGTTTCCTTGCTGACCTACCCAGGCAGAGCATGACGGAGACATTGCCAACAATACCCAAAGTCTTGAGTAACCTACACTTGTATCTAAAATATATTATCATAAATGCCTTAATAGCTTAAAAGTTGTAGAGAAAAAAAAAATTAAATAAACAGCCTTATTTAAAAATAAAATAGCAAAAAACAATGTTAGAAAGTTCAAAGGTTAAGCTGATATTCCATGTCAGATATACCCTCTTTTGTGCAATAGTTGAGGCCATTTACGTTCTTCAAAGTACCTTGTGTTAAAGTAATCTATGTTACATAACACAGCCTTAAAGACATAAGGATGCTCACCTCATGCTGATTTGTTGATTTAGGGGGGTGTTGTTTAGCCAGTACTCTCTTCCTTTCCATGCCTTTTTCCTTCTCCTTATTAAACTTTCTTTTTGTCCTTTACAAAGTCCACTGATACACAGATTGAAGTACCATAAGGTAATTAAATAAATTTATTTTTCTAAAAAGGAGTTGATGCAGTCTTCTTCAACACTCATTCTAGATAATAACTACTACAACTAAGCTGTACTCGTTCAACAACTCCCCTGTAAAAAGCCCAAGCTAGCAATTCTTTTTGAGACAAAATCCAGTGGAAGCTGTGCCATTGAAAGGAATGCACACTTGAATCCCCAGTAATCACAAAATTATAATATGATTTCTTTTTATTCAGTGCTCCTGAAATTGCTAATCGAAGAAATTAGATTATAGGAATGAATCATGTGCTTACTGAGTACAGCACATTTGTGAAACTAATTTCTCATTTATGCTTTATTCCTATTGTATAGAGAGTCTAGAGAGCTGGTTCTTTTTTTGTTGTTTTGGTTTTTTTTTTTTTAATAACCATGTATAGCTCTCTTAAACTGTGCGAGTCTCTTTGGAATATAAGCCTGTTTATTTTATTGTGCTCTGTTTAGTTATTCTAAAAAAAAAGTTACAGACACATAATTGTAGCCATCTGTTGTGTTTTAAGTCCAATCTAGCCCAAAAGTCAAAAAAGTCATGGCAACAACTTATAAAAACAATGGCAATAATATGAACTCACTATGGTTACTGGTGAACCTTTATTTCTCCCCTCAAATGAAGTAAGTTTCCTCAGAGAATTATTTTGTTTGATTTATTTCTTTATTAAATTTGCCCACAGTATGACCAGCTTCTCTATCAAGATTGTCATATAGCTGTCTCCTTGATAATAAATCTGTGTTTCTCCAAAGAGGTGAGTTCTGTTGTTATACAAAACCAAGCTCTAAGGGAAACCCCAGTGCTTGCCATATATTATTCTAGCGTAAACCAGCAAGCAGGATTAGACTGTTTAAGAAAATTTATTAGTGGGGCTGAATAGTATTTATCATATAATATATTTAACCCATACTGTGACAGATGTAAAATTCATTATTTATAGATTTTAGGTATTTGATGTATTTGATTTAATAATTCACCGAGATATTTAGTAAATAGTTTCTTCAGTGAATTTCATCAAAATGCCAGTGACTTGTATGAGAGATGGTTAATTTTCAGTATTATCCTGTCTTCTAGACATATCCAGTTTGTAAGTGTACCACAGTTACTTTAACAGAGTGATACATTGCGTATACATAGATACTTGTACTGCGAGTAATAAATGGCACACATGTGTTGAAAATGACCTCTAGATGTATTGGATAAAGTCAGATAGATGGATACTTTCTGCTACTGCAGACCGTTGACATGGTATATTTCATTAGTTCCCTTTTCTCCGTATTTATGGGAGAATCACATGATAGAAATCCATGTGCAACTGCTTTTACGTAGTCGTTCACACACCTACCTCCTGTTAAACTGAAAAGCTGAAGACTGGGGAGCAGTGCTGTCCTTTTCGGAGAATTGCAGAGCACAGAATTCTAGTGGCTTGTAACTCCTTGAGAAAGGTGAGGATGCCTGAGGCATGAAATGTATCCTGGCTAGACCCGTTTCTCTCTTTTGACTGTGTAGAGCCTAGCCTTTCAACGCTCGTAATTTGGAGCCTCATGCAGTGCTTGCCATCAGGCAGGATGGATGTGACCCCAGGCCACCTCCAAACAGATGGTGGTCCAATGACAGAAATCACGTTTCCCCCAGGTGATGGGGCAGTGGGCATTGCTGTCTGTCCGACAAAGTTCCCTAATAGTCACCAACGGGGAACTGGGTTGTTTCTGTCAAACCAAATCGGCTACTGCAATGGTGAAGTTAAGATGAAAAATAACAGAGATCAGTTTCCTGTTGTTTAAGCCACCTCCATGGGAAATAAGAGGAGATGTAAGTCATGGGCAATGTTTGTAGATTGTTTTATTTAGCTAGTAATAATCTAAATAAAATGGCAGGTATTTCACATTGCTGTAAATGGGAGGCGAAATAAGAAATGTAAATAACGGTGTCTGTGCAAACTTCATTCACAAATATACATGTCATGTAAAAACCAACTGCTATTTTTGCACTTCTCGTTTATTGGGCTAATTAAGATTGTCTGTGGATGTCTTTGCTTTTACTTTTGGTTCTTTTGATAAATACTGAGCATGGGAGCGAACGCACTCTCATTAGTATATCTGCCTCATACTACTGTTAAAAGTGGTGGTGGGGACTTGCTGTTACAGGTTATTGCTAATTTTTTTTTTCAAGGGTGTACAAAAAATATCGGTTTGTAACCTAAAGATGACATATTTACAGAGTGATAGTAACCACAAAGCTTTGGGCCAAAATATCAACTGTGATTTTTTTTCCTGGGAAACTTACGCTGAACAATTATTTACACAGTCAGACTTTCCCTGTATGTTCTTGAGTTACAATGAAAAACTTCCTATACAATATCATCTTCTCATTTAGGTGTCCTTGGAGTCCCTCCTCTTTTTTGCTCTCCTACTTTTGCTTTTGTCAGACTTCTGATTCTCTCCCATTTAAAGTAATTTTCCAAGTATTTATCATTATTTCTTGTTTGTGTATGCATCTGTGCAACCGGAACTGTCTGTAGCCACTCTCTTTTTGGTATTAATGCCTGAAGTTATCTGGATCGATACATTCCTTTCATTACCTTTTATCAAACAACGCGGTAACTAAAAGTCATTTTATATCATCCATACAAAGCACTCATTTCTTTGCTACTTTATCGTACAAATCTTTCTCAGGCTTCTCATATTATTTCATTAGAAGCAGGCCAACGTGTAAAAGCAGGGCATGCCTGTGGTTCGGAAGGCAAAAGGTGCGTGCGGCTGTGAAAAAGAAGCTGTGCCAGACTGGAGACTGACCAGTAGTGCTGTTGGTAACCTCACTCGGTCATCACCCACATGCAGCTGGGACTGCATTATGCAACTGCAAGCGTTTCTGATTTTTTGGATACTGTGTCATCCACAGCAAGCAAGAGAAATAGTTTTAGAAAAAGGAAAGACCTTAGGACATTCTCGTTATGCAGCTCAGGAAGCTGAAATACTGATGACAGCAATTTAAATGCAAGTGGGATGGTTTGGGATGGCTTAAAAACAAGGTTATTTTTTAAAGAAATTAATACTCTTGAAGATCAGAGACTTAAGTTTCTAATCAGAGATCTCGTCTGTTAAGCAGGTGGTTGTACAATTTGAAAAGTATTAGCAGGATCAAAATATCACAGTTGTGTGTTGCAGTGTTTGGAATTTCAGTTCACTCTAAACCTCTCTCCCATTTCATCTTTTTCAGTCTCTGGTTAATATTAATCTGGGCTAATGGTGCAAGCATGCTAGGTGTGATGCAACAAGGCATAAAAGCGTGTTCATAATTTGAAGTGTTTGAGTCATCCTTTTAACTGATAAGCATATGATTAAGTGCTTTGCTGGAATGGGGCCAGAGTGCATTTTACTGCTAGCTAGAATGAGTTTGCTCGCACGCTGTAACACACAGCTTTAAATCTGACTCCACCCCTATGCAGGACGGAGTTGGTACATCGTGGACTGGATTGTTATCACATTAAACAGCCAGACAGTGTTCAAACCATCCTCCAGTGCCGCCCAAAAAAAGAGATAGGAATCATGATCTGTGAGTGAATAAAGAAACCGGGCCAATTTCACAGTTCGCATGAAGGGAAAATCTCCCACTGACTTAATTAGGTGCACTGCCTGACTAAAGCCTGCATGATTTGGCCAACATTTCCTATCATTCCAGTGTTATGACAGAAGTCACCAGAACAATTCCAGCTGAGAAGTAGTTATGCTCCACGCTTCATTCGGAGAACAAATGGAGGATGACTGCAGAACCTGCACACGGATTGGCAATAGCTAATGATACCACATAATCCTGTTGTTCAGCTCCTGTTCAGCTCTCAGATTTAATGACCCTTCTATTCACACAATGACATGAGACAGAAAAGGTTTCCCATCCGGTAAACAAAATGAAACTTTTGCTCTTAGCTCTTGTGCATTTTGTATAGGAAGTTCTGTTTTGACAAATCCTATAAAAATAGTATTTTATTTCCAATAGAAACCCTTAATCTTTTATTCTACTTATATTTCTGTCACTGATGTCTGGTGGCAGAGATTTAGTTTCATTAGTTTCCCATTTGCATATCATTATAGTGAGACTGATACCTAATTCTGGTTTCTAGCAGTCACTCCTCATAGTATTTTTGGTTATCTCTCTTTTCCTCTTGAATAGCCTAAATCTTGACAATAACTCAAGTTCACATTACCAGACACTTCAAGAGGAAAAGCTCTTGGTTTTCAAGGACTTCTGTGTCTGTAGCTGTCTTCCTCTTGACCATAGAAGACAGAATTATCCTCCTTTATTTGCTTTTTCTGCCACACCTTCTTTTTGTGTAAATTTTATTTCTGAACTACATCTTCCTTTTCACATTTTTTGTTGTTTTTATAAGGCCTTCTTAACTTCCCTTCTATAGCACAAAATAACAAAGTGCTGCAGTCAAATACATACTCCTAGGAGATGGACTCTACTTTCACCTTTGTAGGCATCCTTTTCTGGGAATTAGAAAAAGGCCCCAAACCCCCCAAAACATGTGGAAATGATAAACATGATGTCAAGGCAATCAGTCTAGTCAGTTTGGATAAAGGAGTCAGATGATGGGGCTGGTGTTTTCTTTCTTTTTCATTGTCACACACAGTCTGTTTGTTGGTCCCTCTCATTTCCTGCGTGATGAAATATTGCTTGAGCCGTATTTGGAGGATCAGATAAAGAGGTGTTTTAGCATATAGCCAAGCAGAGAAAAAATCATGGAACTGAACGTACAGTAGCACTTACTGCAATAATTCTTCATTATCAGTCCTCAAATCTACTGGCTTTTCTAAATCCCCGCAGTCGCCCCCCACCCTGCTCAGACGGCGCTAGCTGCCTCTCACCCTTGACAACCCAACCGAGGGTGCTCCTTCTCTCCCATAGCATCATCTGATTGGAACTTGCTTGAAATCTCACCTTAAAAGCTTCCCTCTTTCTCAAGATTAAAAGCAGAGTGCAAGTCAGCATCCAGAAAATGATCCACCACCGCATCAATTGGATTTCGCTGTTCCTCAGGACCTCACTGGACCTTGGCTAGATGTGGGCATCCTAGGCTCAGACTCCAGCCTTTCCAGTCATCCCGTAGATTATTGCTTGTTTACGAGTTTTTCTGCCTGAGCATTATCACTGAAGCATATTCTTCAGCCTTTTTTCCCTCACACAGCTGAAATCACTGCCACCTAATAAATAGCTGGTGAAGAGTGATATCTGAGATATTTGAAACCTCAAATATAGATATTTGAGAAAGGCCTGTGATGTAATTTCTGTGCATTTTTTATCAATTTTCTTGCTGCATATTTCTCCCTTAAATTTCTCTTCAGTTTGCATTTGTTCTCCAAGGACACAAAATAAAAACAAATACTGTATTTCCATTTTCATTCAGCTGTTTGGCCATAGTTATAATGCTTTGGTAGTGTAATACCGATAGCTGTTTCAGGACCAAAAAGAAAATCACAAGACAATGCCATTATTTTCTTGCCTTCCCCCCTCCCCCCCCTCCCCAAACCATGTAGTGGTAGATGATCTCCTATGCTTTTTTCCCCGTGCTCCACTTGGAAGTTCCAAAGGCAGCAAAGACTTGTTGAAGGTCCCCTTGGCAGGAGGCAAACTTCCGTAGGAGGAAGCAGGGAGAGGTCTGCTGGTAAGGCTGACTCCTTTATCTCTTTTCTTAGCCTGGGAGTGTGTTAGAGAAAAGAAAGGAAGTGACATAATTAACTGTGATAATCTCTCCGGTTGGTATAGATAGTCCTGGGGGAAAATGACTGAATAGTGTTTGTTAGAACAGCATCGCTCCGAGGCCAAGCAGAGAGAAAGAAAGGGGCTGGGAGCAATGCTTTCAGCCGTGTCTTTGCTGTACCCAGTGCCAGTCAGGCATAGGGAAAAAAAAAATAGTAATCTGAGAAACATATTCTTTTAGTGCTGGACTGCTTCAATTCATATTTTGTTTTTTTTTCTGGTTAAAAATGTTAACCGCTTCTATCGATCTCGTTTTTGTATGTGCGTGCGTGGTACTACTGTTAGAGCACGTTAAATTGCACATGTGCTGCTGTGACCTACTTAGTTTTGTGCATATCAAGGTCCTTCTCTGAATACCTGATAACCAGCACAGTTTTCCTGTCAAAATTAGATGCCCAAAGCCTGTGGACCGCACACGTGAAGAGCTGATGCCGTTTGTCACCGCCGGCTCTGGGAGGACACACGCCCCAGCAACAGGAAAAACAGCCGAAAAGAAATCAAGAAACAAAGGCAAAGCCCGAAAACTGACGGAGGGTGTTTGTAACAGCAGCTGCTGCGGAGGGAAAGGGCCAGGGCGAGGCGGGCGAGGCGGGCGCGGGCCGCAGCGGCCGCC
>NW_008825615.1:14456892-14485815 GCF_000699105.1 Pygoscelis adeliae
CAGGGCAGCGTAGGGAAGGTCAAAGTGTTTCGGTGCCACCGGGTGACAGAGTCTGTAGTGCCTGCCTAGGGCATTAGGAGAGCGTAGCCAAAGAACGTCCTTTCTTGTGGAAGGCCTGCGTGGTACAGATTAAGGCAGATGACGCAGATACTGTAGTATTATACTTCCCAAAGACCTAAACTGTAAACCTTCCTGGTCACAGACGAGAGGAACAAAATCTCCATTAAAAAATATAGAGCAACTGAAGTCACCGAAAGACAGTTAATAATGACCTATAAAATCCATGCAATCTTCCAGTCAACAATATAAAATTTATTTAAAATATTTAACCAAGAAAGACTACTAGAGGCAAGAGTCTCTTTTACAAGGGTGTCCTGGCAAGAGGGGCAGCATAACAGTCAATTATTACAAACAAAATCCAGGTTTCTTAATTAAAATACAAAATACTGGCTCTGCTGCGTAGCCTGTAATAAGTTATGTCTTGAGAAGACTGTAATTATGCTGGCGCCTGCTAGTGCCGCCATAGTTAAGTCTGTCACCATTTCCATTATAAATCCCATTTTTAAGCAATTTATAATGTAGCCATAAAAAATAATTTTAGATTGAAACTTGGCAAAGAAATTCTTAGACCAAAAAGTTTTGTTTCTTTTTTTTTTTTTTTTTTTTTAATACAAATAATCTGTTTGGTCATCTTTATGTTTTTTAGGAGAGCACTAAACAAGCCAGAAGTTTTATGGTTTTGAAGCTTTCTGGCCATCCTGTAGTATAAACATATTTTCTTTTTTCATCTGCATCAAGAGGATCTTTCATTGCTTGGAAGCAGAGGATTATAGTTCTTTGAAGGTCCATGAATACAGGAAAACAAACTTCACAATTCTTTACAGAAATAGTGAAGACTGATTAACCTTGAATTACAATGAAGAAATGAGAACAAATAGAAATTAATTAACTCTGGGCTTCAGAATAAATCATTGCAAAATGTTTCCACCGTGAGACTGACCTCAGCTTTCCACCCCCCTCCTCACGCCAGAGGAAGATGTGGCTGGAGCCGGAGGCAACAGCATCTCGGAGGTCTCGGGTGGACAACAAGGCTGAGGCCAAAGCTTTCCCGGCAGCCCATTGCATCTGCTGCTTCTAGAAATGCTCACAGGAGGATAAGGAAAATATCTGTCCGAAAGTCATAGAAAATCCTCATTATTTTGTCCCAGTGCACATTTTATCACCAAAGGGTGATAAAGAGGAGAAAACGAGCACAGAAAATATTGGGCGTCTGCTCTGAGGAATTGCCATGAGAAGGTACACCGGTGTGCCTGGGCTATGCGGAAGTAAGCTATACCTGTTGAGCACTGTTGATGTAACGTCTGAGTAAACTAAAGAAGTTCCCCATGTATCATCCTAATCTAAGCTACGAATGAACAAAATCCAGTTTATTTTTATGATCTAATGCTAAGCTTCTAGAGAGGCAGATATATTTTTTGATGAGTAGCATTCCATAACAAATAGTAAAACCTATGAAAATATCACTGTGAATCCACTTCCCAAAGGAAAAGACTGTTCTGCAGTCCCAGTCTGCATCTGTAATTGTCTTATAATTTAATGGCTTAACTAGAATTCCTCCAGGAAATACCATTTGTTCCAAATTAAGGGTTTGAATGCTAAGGAAGGAGCATTGAAGGTAGTAAAGCTAAAGAAGCAGAAATGAAGGACTGCTCATGTGTCTCTGCCACGTTTAGATTACAGCAGTTTCAGATGCAAAGGTTGTGATGTAAATCATGCTCCTCTTGCCTAAGCCTGGTTCATAGGGGACATGGATTACACTATTTAACATCACGCAGATCCTGTTTTCAGACCTCTGGCTACATAAAGGAAAGTTCAGCAGCTAAAGTGATCTTTCAATTTCAGCGTACAGATTTTAGTGCAAAGGAGGTATATAGCTTCTCCAATATTTCAGTTTTTCTCAATCACTGTAACAAAGCTCTGAGGGAAACAAAAGGGTTTCCTAGGCCAGCAGCATAAACTGGCTTTTTGCTGTATTCCTTTGCTCTGCCGGCTTAACAAATTCTGGCTTGAATAGTCTGTTGTAGTAAATTTTGGCAATAGTTACCCATTGTTGATTAAATAAATTTCATCAGCTGTGGCCAATTTTAATCATTTTGCAAGATAAAGGCATTACATGCTAGAAGGTAGTATGGTCTAATGAGACAAATTCAGGAAACCAATATTTTATTTTGAAGTCTTTTCTTGACTTGTGTTACGGCCGTTGCCACCACACTGCTACTGCATGTTGGCTAATTGAACAGACCCAACCCTGGAGAGTTTAAACGGTTTCCGTGAGGTGTTCACACACTTGCCTGTCCCAGTGCAAGCTTGGTTGCTACTTTGTTTCGGTTCTTAAGATGACAATTCAGTACGAACACACGGGACACAAATAGTGTCCTTTCTGACTGAGCTAGTATGGAAGCAGTGCCCGCAGAACACTGGGACAAAATCCCTGGTATGGTACTGCTGCTTCTTAGCTGACTCTGACATTTTCTGTTTTCCTGAAAAAGGCCGCTGTGGTGAAGACCCTACATCATTTTGTAGCTGGGTGGCTGCCAGTTCCTCAGCTGGCTCTGGGCTGCCTCCCCGATGGACCACCGCGCCTGAAAAAGTCCATGTAGAAAGATCAGTCAGCACACACCAAAGATTTTAGGGTCCACATAGTTTAGCAATGGTCCCAAGCACATCTTTTTCTTTCGCAGTCCTCCTCCAACAGCAAGAGATGACTGGTCTCTCAAGGACTGCCTGATTCATGCTAGTGCTCACTTAATTGAAAGTACTGGAGCAGCAGCTCCTCCTTTACTGCCTGAGAGGCCAGCTGATCTCTTAGAAAAGGGGAAACATTGCTAAACAAAGGAAGTCGTTTTAGAAGAAGACAATAACATCTGTCTACAGATACATGGGGAGGGAAGGGAAAGAAGAAATACGAAAATGGAGATGGTGGGGGGGAAAAGGCTTAAATTTTAAAAAGCGGAAAAATAAAGGCCATGTGGGATCAGAGACAGCACATCCAAATGGTAGAACAAACATACAGAGACGTAATGGGAGGAAGTATAAGAAAGAGAGGGAGAGTGCATATAAAACAAAACACAGGAAAAAGGTATAAAACCCCCAAAACTAATTTACAGATTGAAAGAGTGCTGCATCATCCAATTGCCAGTAGAGGTGCTAAAGCCACGGCTATAGAACTTAGTAGCAAAATGCTCTAGGGAAGAAATAAATCCTATATTTAGATAGGTAGAGTATTTTATGACGTGAACAATAGTGCAATGCAGCTACCTAGAAGGCATCCATTTAGGAATGAATTTCTATACGTATCTGTAGTTGAAAACAGAAAGACAGCCAGCAAGAGACAGAAGAGGTTCCCTGAAAAAGTGCTGGGGCCAGCCTGGGAGCACCACAAAACGCTTATGGCTGTGCTGCAGCCGGAGAACGATAAGACCAGCAGGTACCAGTCTGCAGCTGGGGCACAATTAAAACCCTTCTACAAGCTGAGCCAAGAATAATCTTCTTAAAAAGTGCTATGCTTTGCTACTTACGAATGTTGGTCTTGCCCAAGTGTTTTATATTTGCCTCAGTGCAGTTCCTTTTTTTCTTTTTCCCTTTTTTTTTTTTTTAAACTAATTAGAGGCTTATTGTAAACCAAAGGGGATTTCTGGGAGCTCTTTGGGTTTGTAAATTACGCAAATGACAGCACTCTGATGTTGGATCATATTATTAATTCTATATTTTGCAGTTCACATATTCTGAAGAGGATGTGCGAAACAAGTTTTTCTCTTTTTTCCCAGTCCTTGAGCACAATAAGTTTTAAAAAAAGACTTCAGCAGATTACAAAATGATTTTTCTCCATTTTCTTAATGTTAAAGAAGAATATATTTGTAATGCTACAGACTATTCTGTGCTGATAGCTTTACAACATTGTACATGTACTATGAATAGAACAAACTTCACAGATGATTATACTTAAAGCTGGAGGTCTTTCTGTAAATTTTAAACAAAGTGTTCTATTAAATGCCATCTATAAAATGCTTGATGACTTACCTCCTAGGCTGATTTGTGATTTTGCCTGAGCTTTTGATATCCTGGATGAAAAACTCCTTTGCTACAGGAAACCGGTTGGTAACTGAATAAATAGCACTATAATCTAAGTATTGAACACTTCCACATAGCAAGTATTATTTTGCAATGCATTCCTCTGCCCGCTGCATAGAATGGAAGTTCTCTCTATATATAATGCTTAACGATCCCCAGGAATACATGTAAAGCATATAGATGTCGGGTAAAACCCCAGTGGTTATCCTAAAATTCCCCCATGGTCGAAGAGCACAGCTATCTTTGTGGTTCAGGACAGCTATCTTTCTGTCCTGATACAAAGTTAAACAAAGTAATAACATTGAACAATTTTTCTGTTCCAAAAATGGTAGTGTTTCTGCATCTGAAATGATTCCTGCTATCAATTAGCAAACACTGTGAGATTATTTGGAATAAAAGGGGTTTATATTGGTATGCAACATTTACAAATATCATACTCAATTTATGTCTCAACTGCCAATTTCTGCAGCTAATTCTACCAATTTTCACACTGTGTCCATTACAAATGGAATTCCCTTTGCATTAGGAGATATTTCTTTCATTGATACAGAAAAGTACATTTGTGTTTCTTTCTTATATTTGCAGGATAAGAATGCAACTTTCATACAACATCAAACTCAATAAAATAAAAAAAAAAAACTGAGTGAAAGATATCATACATGTTTTGTTGATTGGACATCTGGAACATATGAACATATGCATACTTATGTCCGAAGGCTCATATGTACACCTCATGCAGTCCGTACCATTGTAAACCTGACTCGGGTACAGGTAATGCAACAGGTATGCCTGACTATGGTGTCTGCGTAACGTTTCTGTCCCAGGAAGAGTCCAGATGACTTGCTTTCTTTTGGCTGGGGAATCTGTAGTTTTAACCCCTAATGATTTTCTTGCTTCCATGAAACCTTTTCATAAAAGTCTTTCCCCATGTACCTTTTGCAGCAATAGCCTTGCAGAGAGATAACAAGGACAGGCTTACACATTTTTAATGCTGGATCATCTGTTTATGCATAATATTGATCTGAATGCCAAATTTAGCTGGTCATTAAGACGGAAAGAGCCAGCAGAATCATTCAGCGTGTATGCGTAGGTTTCAGATTTAGACCACAACCATCTTGGAGAGGGTCTGCATTTTAGTGTATTTTGTCAGACAGTTACAGAGAACCATTGCTGTGGGAAATGACTCTCACTTTATGTGATATTGAGAACCCAGAGGGATTCTGAATTCAGTAGCCATCCATTTTTATGGGCAATGACCACTACTCAAAAATATATATGATTTTATATATTTTTGAGTAGTGGTCACTGCCCATAAAACCAATTGCACCCTGAATGATTGCAGTGACCTGCTGGGTAGTTATAAATTTTTTCACTGTTGCAGTGTTATTATCCATTGGAATCCGAGACTGGTGAGAGCTGGATTGCCGGGTTTCATTACTTCCCTTATGATATTTGCTCTAACATTGTTTAGGTTAGTACAAACGTAATGAGCTCTGAATTCACTCATCTTGTACATATATGCCACAGTGTTTAAGAAATTCATGCAGCTGCTTCCTATCTTGTGCTGCCAGGGGTGCCTGCACAGTGCTCTGAGACCCTGCTGTCCAGGTGCTCCGCTGGTTACCTCCTCCTCTATCAGATATCTATCCCTAATGGGACCTCACTTTTGGAGTCACTTTAGTTTTCCTTTTTGTTTTAAAGGACAGGTTAAGGGCTGGTCAGGTGATTTCTTATGTTGCTTCCAGGTTGAGCATCTGGGGAAGAAAGAAGGTCTATCTGTGTGTAGGTTTTGCATTTCAAAATTTCAGTTTTAGACATGGGGTAAAACTGGAATCTCTGGGACATCGCGTTCAAATCCCTGGTTTTGATTTTGGGTCAATACTTTACACTGGCCTCAACTGTTATTTAGATTTGAGTGCATCTAAAAATGGCGTGAACATAGCTTTTCTTTTAAGTTTCAATATTATGCAAACAGCTCGGAATAATTTTTTGTTGCAAAACTTGAAACCTAGATCAAAGGCGACTTTGAAACTGAACCCTAACCTAAAGTACATCCAGATATCTGTGCCAATCCATTTTTATATATTATCAAATAAAATATCTTGACATGCTGAAATTGTATGTGGTATTTTTTCTTTAGAAGTAAATTGATTCATATTGGAGATATGAAATGGGACCTATCAGCTATTACAGATACCTTTCATTTCTTTAGCAAAGGTTTTCATTTTTAGAGTGGGCTATATCTCCCATGTATGAGGTATCCATGTTAACAACGATTGATTATGGGACAAAGGTTTATTACAAAAGGACGTTGTGTTTATATTAATAAAAACTATTTTTATTTTTATTTTCATGTTATAGTCAAGGACATTTGGTGTCTCAGTGTAGGGTAGCTTAATGTAAAATAAATCCTTTGTATTTAGGTTACATGTTTGGTTGTGTCTCTGTCTGAAAATAACAGGAGCTGTTTTCATCAAACATACGATTACTAGTTTATATGTTTTCTTACTCAGTTTCTGTCTGGAAAAAATGTTTACAACACAAAAGCATCCTCAAACTCGAGGGCATTTTTGGCTTTTTAAGTGGGAAAAGACTCCAGACACTCTAGTGGGATAATATAGGAAGTTTCTGTTGCTGGACGTACTGATAGGCTGAGGACTTAAATCCTCTGCGCAATCAATCCACTGGCTTTTATGAATACTTAGGGGAAAAAAAGGAAATATATTGCTGGAAAAGAGAAATAAACCTTGTTGCAGGATACGCGATGGCCAAATTCAGAAAAGACATATGTATGGTAAAGTCTCATGTATCATTACAACTGTCTGAGAGGGACAAGCGAAAGCCAAACAAAAACAGGAAATAATACATTTCTTATAACAAATGGATTTTGATGGAAAACCACAATGAGGAAAGAAAGCATACTCTGATTTTGACTGCTCTTCTGCTGGGAACAGGACTTTTGCTAAATAGCTTCATAATTAATTTTAGTGTTAATTCAGCAGGTCTACTATGAGATAAATCCTTCCTTAGTAGAAGCATTGTCTATTACGTGTGCTGATTTACGAGCGAGAATCAGCTATATTTTAATGATAGCTGGACTAGACTGTAAATATAGACTAGGACTCACAATATATGAGAAAAGCTCGTTTGTGCTTAATATACTAGATAAATTGTTCCTGGCTTCTTAGGGTGTGACTTTACTTGCTGTCACACTCCCAAGTTTACTCAAGAACTATGTGATTTGCTGAGTAGGTGCTAGTCATGTAAGGGAAAACCCGACGGGATGCATTTTATATACCTGTTTTTTTCCTCAACGTCATGTATTAACCTTTTTTTGTCCTCCTTTTCTCCCCTTCATCAAAGGAAAGTCTCCTCAAGACCGAAGGCAAATTATAGGAGTGGGGAAAATGACCACCAATAATCTGAGCAATATGAAATTTAACACTGCGATTTTGTTTTAGTGAGAAGAAAACACCAGTTGCTGGCTGTCATAAAATTCTAAGCGGAACTTTAACTTCATGGGCAGCAGCTTTAAAATCTATTTCATATTTCTTATTTCTTCAGTTAAACTGTTTCTTTCTCCAGTTAATAGTAGGTTGTGGGATTAAATCTTAGCTTTTGATATTTACTGGGAAATGTAGTATAGTGATTTATGAGTCAAAATGTACTTTGAATAAATTATCATTGCAAATTACAGTTTATGAAAGTTGTTACTATAACCATAATTACGCCATTGGCTATGCACAACTTGAAATCTCACTTGCTGAATAAATTTGTTTTCATTCAAATTGCATTCCCGACATTTTTAGAAAAGAGTGAATCAAGCCTCACTGACAAAATTTCCTACAGAGTTTATTAAAAAGGTCACTTTTGTTTGCTAAACTCACCTAAAGTATAAACATTTCTTGAATCAATGAGATGCTATTTTAGTCTGTTATGAGAGTTTCCTATTCAAGTTTGCTAAACTAGAGACTCATAAGGAGATTCACAAGAGCTTCCACTTTACGCCATGCCTTTAGCGATCTATATATCCTGAAATTGTTAAAGTTAAAATTGATTCTGCAAGCCGTTAGGAAAAAACCAGCCGATAACCCAAATTAGGTATATTACTGTAAATTGGGGGGGGAGAGGTTTAAAGCTCTGTCTGGCAAGAGAAGGGTTAAGGACTTTTTTGCTATACCCGTTTCAAATTACAATGAGAAGCCTCTTCTTTCCCAGCAGGGTTGTGCTTACATTAGTCTTTAGATCTCTCTTGAAGAGAGCTGTTATATTTGTGCCTGCTAGAGTTGGAAATAACAGTTCAGAAGCTGAAAAGGGTTGAATGGATTTACAGAAGGTTTTTTTTGCAAGTAAATTCATGGCAACACATTAATTTGATTAGTACATGCTTTAGAATAACTTTACACTCAAGCGATTCAAAAGATGTTAAAGTTATCACCAGGCTGCTGGACAAATATGTGTTACACCACCAAGGTACAGATCAAGACAAATCTGTGACTCAGGATTTTATCTTGGGAAGAGCGCAAGGTGTACGAAGAACTCAGAATAACGAGGGAAGATAACTCTGGGAACTACAATGTGTCAGAAGAACAGCTCTTGCTAATACAGCTCCCCACCAAAGACCCGGTTATCTAAGGTTTATATAGGAATGCCTAGGTCAGCTGACAAAATACTGGTCTTCTGCTCCATAAATGCAGAAAAAACGATAACAACAGTGGAAAATTGGAAGTCTGAATTTCAGCTTTCTTAGAAATAACTGCAACCTGACACATTCCATAATATTTAAACAGGGTGGGGGGAGAGAAAGCACCAAAGATGTTACGTTTAGAGATGACATTGACATGAAGAATAGGTAAATTTTGTTTTTCAGCCACTGGGAAAGCAGACCTCATAGGAACTCAGAACAAGTAGGAGAAAAGATTTTTTTAAATTTTTTTTTTCCTTGTTCTTTTTCTTTTCAAAGATGAACCTAACTCCGTTCAAAGCTTTCGTGGGCTTGCTCTGGAATTGCTGGGTTCTGGTGGGTCACGCACAGGGAGGTTTAGGAGACAATCATGTCCATTCGAGTTTTATTTACAGGAGGCTGCGGAACCATGAGAGAAGGGAGATTCAGAGAGAGATTCTCTCTATCCTGGGTTTACCTCACAGACCCAGACCATTTTCACCAGGAAAGCAGGCTTCTTCTGCACCCCTCTTCATGCTGGACCTGTATAATGCCATGACAAATGAAGAGGATACTGAGGAGCTGGAGTATTCACTAAAGGGATCAGTGGCAGGGGAGAGCAGAGGGATACGGAAAGGATACCCTGCCTCTCCAAATGGATATTCGCGGAGAATACAATTATCTCGCATGACCCCCCTGACCACACAGAATCCTCCCTTAGCCAGCCTGCACGACACCAACTTTCTGAATGATGCTGACATGGTCATGAGCTTTGTCAATTTAGGTACGTGGAAAATTTTTTTGTTTCTGCTCTCTTTGACAAATTGTTAGCCTTATCTTGCGAGGGGCAAACCTCTCGGCCGGACCGTAACCTGTTCTAAAACGGCAGGATTGGGCCCAGGCTGCTGTGCCACTGGTAAAAGAAAAGTCGTACTGATGGTAAAGTAGCTACGTTGTAGGTGGCCATGGAAAAAGATTTTTCTCAGTGTTTATATAAAGTCAGTTTCTATAACTTCCCTCTGCTGGCTTCTGTTTTCTTTCTTTCATTGATGTAATGAAAATTCTAGCCTTAGGCCAACTAACTCCTTTTTTTTTTTTTAAATCTCAAAAAATCAAACACTTATGCCTATTGCTCGGTTATTTCCCTCACTGTTTTGCTTAAAGCTTAGACATGAACAAACATCAGTTGTTAATATTTTAAAGCCTAGAATGTTATGAAAAGGGAAAAGTTAAGTCATTTCCGAAAAAAAGAAAAAAAAAAGATTTCTTAGGTTGTTTAGGTTTTTTTTTTCTGTTGGTAAGAGTCAGAGTTTTATTATCTTTTCAGCTGGATGGCTGGATTTTAAATAATCTGTTGCTGTTTCTTTGTTATTTCTATTTAATAACCACAGACTGTGTTTTATTATACTGCCATGGTGCTCAGTGTCTGCAATGGTTCTTATTTTCTGTGTCATAAATAAATTAAATAACAAGTAGAGTATTAAACACCAGAAACATGCAAGCAAAGAATGTTTTTGAAAATTATATCAATTCAGACACAAAAAATGATAAAACTAAATTATATTGGCTTCTGAGCATAATAAACAAGCTTACCAGTTATGTTGTGGTTGAAAAAGCAGTTACAGATTTCTTTAATAGAAGGCAACTTAAATCTCATTAAGAAAGCTGCAAATAATTCACGAAATGTATTTACTACTTTTGTAAGTATTATAAATGCTGCAGGACTCATAAAGCTGGCTAAAAAAAAGCCCTTCTCATTTGATCTGAATAGCAAGAGATTTAATTGAAAACTTGAAGTTTCTCAATAAGCTGGTACAAAATCTGATGAACTCTTGCTTTCCAGAATACTTTCTGTGGAAACTTTTTAAACAACGGCACATGTTCCGAAATACCTTCAGATTATCAAACACATTCTGTACCTTTTATGTCTACTAGGTCGTTAATCCTTGCTGCAGGATTAAAAATGTTTCCAAACACTAAAATCTTCAACAACTCGAATTTCTAGGAAAATGACACCCTAGAGTTTAGTTGTTGTAATAATAAAATTACTATTCATTAATTATTTGGCAGATCAGGAGGTGTTCAACTCTGAGATCTTTTTCCTTAAGAGTAACATACGTCCACAACTCTAAATACATTTGCTTGTTGCTCTTGCTCCTGAAATAACAGACTAGAAAAAAATGAAAACTCTGTTTTTTGAAAATGTGTTCCTCATCCTTAAGAAAGAGTTACATATTATCCGTGTATTACTTTTAAGTTATCATTGTATGCCTCGATTTACCCAGAGTATCTGGAGTCAGCTGAATTTAAAATGGCAATGTTATAAAGGAAAATAGGAAATGCTCTGATCTCCTAAGCGTTAGTCAAGGCCCCGATCCTGCAAAAAAATTTCATCGTGTGTCCTGAGCAATACCCTCAGTAAATATGTGGCAGACCACTTCATCAATGGCCCTGAGGACTATTTACATGGGACCTAGCCTTTGATTTCACGAAACGTCTTTGATTCAAAGAGGACTTCTTGCAGTGCATGAGTAGAAGTCTTTGAAGGCTCAGTGTCAGATATGTCCTAGCCTGATCCTGCTGCGCTTCCCTGGACAAAAATCCTCTCTGGAAGAACGCAAGTTTCCACTGGGTGTCTTACCTTGACTGAGGAGTTTCTAATATTTGTCTCATTTTGTTGGGAAGCCAGTGTTGCCTTAAGAAAGTAATTTTGAGAAGCTAAAGCATATCTTACGTTTCTAAACTGTGAGAACTGGGGGTGAGATGCTTTATTTTTCTAGTGATTATGATTAATAGACACCACTAACTTACAAAAAAATACTGTGTAAATACCAGGTTTTGTTTGGCCTCTGTAAAATTAAAATGTGTCTCAGCTCTAAGTGAGTCTAAATCCTAATTCACTTTAAATGCCCTTCCATACATGTTGGATATTGTGGTTTATCACACATTCCACCATGTAACATGCATAAGAAATATTGATGACCAATATAGATTAGCTTCAACATTTTTATTAAACAATCCTATGTTTCAGTATAATTAACATAAAAATGAAATAAATCATGGAAACAGGTAACCATTTTATATGATTTATGCAGTATAAGATCATGACAGATGAGGGCAAGCTCTCTTAATGTACAATGGGGAAAAATATGCAGTGATAAGTGAATGCTAACACTGTACCTTAAAATCAATAAATGCTGATGCAGCACAGTCATAACTCAACTGGTTTTAGATTTGAAGCCTCAGTCAACTTTCATCAAATTAATCTGCTCTGGAAATAGTATTTACCATGTTCATACTTGCACACCATTAATTACATAAGGTGTAATTATAAAGCTTTATTAATCATCATGATATTTTAAATTGAAACTTTTGTATATAGTTGTAGCCAGTTATAACAATGTAAGACATATATATTAAAACAAGAAATATGTAGCTGAGATGTTGGATAGGAATCGAAAAGGCTGAATAAGATTAAAAAGTAAAGTAAAAAAATAGACAAGGACAAATAATTTTATATTAAAGAATAAAAATTGAAACTTATATGCTAATTTTGACAAAAATCAACCTGTCAGAGTTGCAAATACCTCACTTTCAAAAACAAATTTGAAAAATAATCATCAAGGGAACTGCAATTATAATTCTGTCAAGCAACCAAGGAGAAAAGCAAGATTGCATTTACTTCTCCTGAAGTTAAAATTGTAAACACCTGCTCTTTATACTGGAATTTATACCAGAATTTCCACCCCTTTCTTTCTTGAAAGATACGACAAGACAGAGACTATGTCTTGTCCTGTATTTTGTATAAGACTCTGTGCGTTGGCAGCTCTCCATAAAATATTGATGAGTGTAACAGAAGAGTTAACTGGGGTTGGTCCAGCAGTCAAAGAATAAATCCTCCACTAAATACACTGGGGTTTTCAAAGATCTGATTATATCACCTACAAGTTCAGGACTTTGTTTTCCTCGCTGGGTATTTTTTTATCCTGTTGTTATATTTTATTATATTGTTGCAAAGCCCTGACTGTTTAGAGTTCTGGCATCTTCTTTTTGGCTGGTCTCCCAAAATGACATATATAGGATACCCTGTTCCTCAGAGAACAGAAAAATAATACTCATGTAGTCCTACTCACTTTTCTGCTCACTCAAAATTTAGTTAGGGAAGGACTTTGTTAAGATAAATGTTAGTGTTCCCACTCTTCACCTCTCACCAAAAGAGGGGGATTGAATAAAAAATATGTACATGACTGAGGCTTGGAGAAACAGCAGCACTTTTCTAAACTACATTTAAAGATTTAAAGAATTGAATTTTCCATTAGCATAAAAGTGATCATTAAATCCACTGTACTTAAGTGTTCTTCTCATGCAATTCAAATGGTCTGTATTTTCATATGTTTACAACACACCTGTAAATTTTCCTCTAAATAGATTGCTTCATTTGCTAAGTAACTGTTTTCTTTCTCCATTTTTTCCTATGAATTGATATGAACTTTCTATAAGACGGGATAAATATATACAACTTTTGTGATTTTCTGTTATGTTTTCTTTCTTAGCTTATAAAATTAATTTCAAAAACTCAAATGTGAAAATCACTATAAAATTTGTGACCCTGACCTACACATGCTAATTTAAAGAAGGATACAATATTATGGACATTTTTAAAGTAACTGATACACCCCAGAAAGACAACTTTCCTTCTTCACTCACAATGTGATTCTGCAATCTTAATTATAATAATCCTCAAACCACACATGCTGAGATCAGTTCTTAAATCAGATGCTGAAATCAAAGGAATTTTTTCCTGTTTGAGGCACAGAGGACTGTTCATATTTCTCCAGCTTCTCTACCCCAAGTTTGTCCCCGTCTTGAAGATTATGTTCTTCTTTAAAACCTGAGCCACTAAACAAATACATAAATTCACAAGATTTACAGCCCATTGTGTTCATCGGAGAATGCTAACATGGCAGAGAACAACTTTTATACAACTACTTTGAGAAACCTACAGTACATCAATCCACACCGAGTACCTGTACAAATACATTTTCGTTACACATGAAAAAGAAAGGATTCCTAACTGCAATCAGACCTTGAGTTTATATAGTAGCTAGTTTCTTAAATTAAACTAATTCAGTTTCTACAGCCTTCCACTCACAGCTAACATATCATCAGTGAGGGATATGGAGTGCTAAGCTATAAAATGCCAGGAGCTGTGGAAGGGGAGCTGGGTCTGAAGGATACATGCAAAAAGGCCTCAGGATCATTAACTTCTCTCCTCAAAGCTTAGGAATGAGCACACTTTCTTTCTTTCTTTTCCGCTGGATTTCAGATGTTGCTGTCTTAATTTTAACCTTACGTGAATTTCCTTGGCTGTGGTACAGTTTTAGTCCGTAAAATGCAGGCTTCTAATGAAAATATTGACACAGCCTTAGCTGAAGTGACGGAAATAGTGCTATTATCTTGCCTTCAACAGAGGGATGTTATTACAGAGATAAAACTTGTTAAATAACAAATAGACCCCATGTCTTTAATTGTGGAATTGGATCAATACTGAGAAAAAATGAGAAAACATTTGTGAAGTTTTTTTGAATGGCAATCCAAAGTCAGTAAGATGACATTTTTCACTCTTTTACATAAAATTTAAAGCAAATTAGATCAAGCAGGTCTCATTTAATCTTCACTCAAAGTAGACCTCACTTGGCATCTTGAAATCCTAAGGTTTTTTTCCCTTATATAAAATTCTCGTCACCCCATCAGTAAGCTGAACTAATTTGTTGTGACCTAGGTACGCAATCACGCATTAGAAATAACTGTTAATGATGAAATAATTTTCTGTGGTCAAATTAAATATTAAGACAGCTTTTTGCAAAATAGGTTTGTTTATTTCTAGAACAAAAGGACTTTACCCATGGGTTGACATTCCCCCCAAATCCTCACCCAATCCTTACAATTCATTAGGCAGATTTTAACCAATTTTTGTGTGATGACAGAGCAGGTTGTTGGGGATTGTTTTTGATTTTGAGCAAGCAATATTCTCCATATCCCTTTTTGGAATTACACTACATTTGTTGTTTTATATTGAAATATTTTATATTTCCTTTGAAATCTCTCATGTTACATGAACCTTATGAACTATATAGCTCTACCTCAGAATAGGTTTGTGTGTGATCCATAAATATCATCTAACAAAACAATGTTTTTATAACTGTCAATTAATTTTTTTGCCAAAGTTAACACTTTAAATCCAAGTAAATTATTGTATCTACCCAGCCAAAAAAATGTCAAGCTCTCCATTAACTGGGGTATAAAACTGTCTGACTTTCCTTGCCGACAGATTTGAAAGAAATTGCAGATAACTGAAGAGAAACTGATTTAGCAGATGGTTAGACGTGCATGGTGAAAAGTTATATATATGTATGGATGTATATAAATACATATTATTATTAATATTTTTCCCATTGGGAAGAATGGCTGACCCAGTTCCGCTTCTTCTTTAGAAAGTGCTCCTTTCCAGACTAAACACAGACTTTGGGTGCGGTTGTGGGGATTGTATGTATTGTACAGTACATATTTTCCCAGGAAAACACAATCTTGGAGTGACTCTGGCTAGCCATGAAAGAGAAAGAGGGAGGCTTGTGGAGACGCCTCTGTGTGGAGGGTTTTAGGGGAGGAATCCGCCTGCCATGGAGTGGATGGAGAGCCTCTTGGTTCTCTTCCTAAACCCCGGGTTGTTTGCTTAGATAACAGGACAACTTTGGCACATACGTGATCTCCCACACTTATTGCTCCTGTTATTATTTTCTCTGAATGTTAAATTATGCAAAGAATTTTACCATGGCTACCTGCCTACTTACTGCCTGAGTTATGGAGGTAATTACGACACAGGCAGTTCCTTTTTCTTCTCTTTTTAGCCACAGCGGTTCCTTTCAGCTTGCTTTCATAGGCCCACAAACTAATAGAGTTTTGCAGAAAATTGATTGATTACAGTCTGATCATTCTAGGTGTCGTCTGGTGTTTCCACATAGCTGAGAATGAACAGTTTATGAAGTGCCAATTGCAGCCTCCAGCTAAAGAAAGGCTCCCCAGGGCTTCAGGAGAGCTCTGGCTGCTACCAGACTTTATAATTATTTCCCACACTTTTCCCCATCCTCTCCTACTTGTCCTTTCCCTTGTCTCTAACCCCCGCCGTCTAGGCAGGGTCACTGAACTTTAATTTTATGTCAGTGGCATTTGGCTGCAGAAGGGATTAAAGGCCGAGAAGTGGTGAGACTAGGCGGCAGCTCAGGAGATGGAGAGGGAAGGAATGAGAGCAGGCATGAGAGAAAAATGGCAAAGCACAGGCCAAGCTTTACAGGGAGGACAGCCCTCTTCTTCTCAGTAGGCAACGGCCAATGTGCAGGGCTGGACACTGACCTGCTGGGCATGGGAAAGATTCACAACAGAGGAATAGCCTCTGCAGGAACTGGTATTACTGGGAGAGTTAGTCCTGCTCCTCTGTGCCTCACATGGAGCATGATGTTGTAGCACTGAGAGCATTTCCTATGCCGGTAGAGTTACAAAAGTGGAGGGAAGTTCATCATGGTAGGGAGAAGAAGGTGCATGCAGACAGAGAAAGGGCAAAGAACATGATAAAGATAGATAATGTGCAAATAAAAGAGAAAATGAGTCCAGGTATGGGTTTCTTCTGCTAGTAAGCCTTGCAGGTGGAAGGAGCACTTTTCTTCTCAATCCCTCGTGGCTCAACCTCCCCAGGCACTTGGCTCCCCGGGCAAAACTTTTCGTCCTTGCAAAATAAAATGCAGCTCCTCCCACCCTTCAGTATGTGTGTGCAGGGAGTACACAGACGGGCTACTAACATTTGCAGCCATAAATAACGTAGAAGCTAGCTTTTAAAAACCGCAGGTTAAAGGATGGGGGCTGTCATGACGCACACAGAGAGGTTGAGATCAGATGAGCAGCTAAAAGGGGTTGGGAGAAACAATGAATCCCCTTGTTCTGAGTCATATTTATGAGTGCTCCATGGCACCTAAAGTTCATATTTTATTGGCTAGGCCATGGGGTTTCCCCATTTGCTCATCTCTTAAAATAACACCCCTGGTTAAAATTTCCTATAAAACACAGAAATGCTACAGCAGGCAGAACTTGTCAACCCTGACAACTACATTATTTAAGTTTGTGGGTGGGGTACACCAAGCAGGAGCTGGTTTGTGTTTTGTACTGAATTATGAATTTGTTTCTATACAAAAAGTGACTGTAAAACAAGTAGAAAAGGAGAGGTTTTACAGCTCAGCTCTCCACTCAGAAACTTCCCACTATTATTGAGAGATGCTCCAAAAGGTGAATCTAAAGGTTTAGTTCCCAACTCTTTCTGAGCAACTGCTCCGGTGCAATAGATCGAGAACTTGGCTTTATTGACCGCTATTATACAACACAACAGCATGTGTGGTACCTTGCCAGAACGTGGCTTTACTTTTTTTCCCACTGTAATTCAGGGCAATCTAAGACAACCATTATTAATGAGTCAGAGCCTAGAAAACTAATCAGGACAGCTAGCACTGGTACACGATATATATCCATAGCTAACAACCAGTGGCTTTACAGAAGCAAAATTCCACCTAACTCTGGAGGGGAATAAGGAGGAGGTAAGAATTTGCATAGCTGAAATTTCTGTTAGGTTTATCTTTATCTGACTTAACAACATTACCCATTCTGACCCCATGAGAACCTAAGGGTCTTTTCCAACCTCAATGATTTTGTGATTCTATCCCTTTGTAGACTGTGTCTATTAAATGAAATTATTTTTGTTCTAATTCTCATGTGTTTGACTGTAGCCAAATTAATGAAGCTACATTCATATTATCTGGAAAAGCTATACCCATAATCCAGAGTAATTATTATAAATTAATAACAATTTGTCTAGGCATATCCATTTAAAACATCCCTTTTTTAAAAGTGGGGGGGAAATATAGGTGGGGTATTCAACTATAAGGTACTGCAAAATAATTTCAAAAAGATACTGTGTTGGACTTCTACAATATGGATGACATCAGTTTTGGAGATAGAGGTGTTAAATTCTGTCCTGGCAAACCTAGACTACAGAAGAGGAAAGAGCAGGGACACTGAATGATTTGTGAGTCTAATTTTGGAGCAGCGGGCAGACGGCATCTGATGGCACCTGGTGCCTGAAGCCGTGGGATTCTAGTGGTATGCTTTGCAAAAACGTTAGCTGAGAAATCAAGAGTGGGCGAACAGTAGTGTGGATGATAAAGCCATGGGAGCAAGAGCAAGCCCAGCGTACAATCCCATGACAGCTGTAGTCTTTGTGGTGATTTATGGCTGAGATGGCTGAGATCCAGCAGGAACACAGCTTTGGGGAGGTTGTTCCCAAGGTTACCTCAGCTGGGGTATCAGTCAATAACTACAAGTCATAACATGCTAGTGATCCCGAAGGTTAATCTGCTACTCCTGACCAGGTTACTTTGCTGGCTCGTACATGAAATGTGTGCAATGTTTTGCAGGGAGTCTGTCCTGTCCCCAGCCTAGCCTAAATCTGAAAGTCGGAGAGTGAAATGTCTGAGCAGCTATATATAGGAAAAACCTGAAGAGTCTCAAATAGAGAATAAAAGCAGTGTGCCTCTGTTTTCCAATCCATAAAATTAGGATGGGCAAATACTTCTGTGTTCATTTTCACTTCTGTGCACTCTCGTTCTTTGACGTTGCAGAGTACTGGAATAGCTTTCTTCTTGTGAAGCGTCTTTTTACTCGCTGTGTAAAATACCTCACTCCTAAGAGCCTTGCAACACCTTGCGTTCCCTCATGGTGATCTCAAGCGTTATTTTAGAAAGGGCTAAAAAAACGGCCTTCTATAAAGACAACAAGTCTATTTACTGTTCTTAAAACAGACAGTTTTACAAAATAATGAAAAAGAAAAAGAAACACTGGAATTAAAGCACCAAAACTGAGATTTGAGATCCGGTGCAATGGAGAGAGGACGTGTGGCTACTTTAGCTCGCTTGTTCTCAGAATACAGATTTCTGCCTCTCTGAGGCATGTGTGCATGCATATCAGTCTGTGTGCATGGCTTTGTGTATGGAATATAGAAAGCATGTAAATCTCTTCAGTTTTAGTCATTGGGATTTTTTCCCCCTTAAATCATAATAATCTTTCTCATCAATACTATGTGGCTTTAGCAGCCCTGACCTTTCAAGCTCTCTGTTTAGGCCAGTGTTTATCAGATGACCGTTTGACCTCCTTGTTAATTGTACTTAATTACATCCTGTTGTAACATTTTGAAATAAGGAGGAGAGTTTATGGATCTGCTCCAAAGAGCTGAAGACTAAAACAGCAACAGAATTCAGTGGTATGAGGTGCTGAGTAATCTCATAGTTAGGTCAATAAGAGCTGTGCCTTGTCCAGTTGATATTGCAAAATTGAATCCTTAAACTGTTCTTTTTCCATTTAGGATCCTTGGTACTTCTGAGAATAAAATCGCACAATTTTCTTTGTTCTGAGAAGGGTTTCTCCTCTCTGATTCTCAGCTTGGAGTTTTCTCCAAAGAGATCACTCCAAGGAGTGAGAGGCCTAACAGTACTGCAAAGGCTGAAGTTCACATACGATGATATAAAAGAGACAAGCCTCTGTTGCCACAAGTGATCTCTCTGTGGTTTTCCAAAACTTCAGAGTTCCTTATGCTTCCCTAGAATTGCCAGTTCCCACGAGCTTTTTGAGACTTGTATAATATTTGCTATGAGATTTTCTGCGCATTGACGATTTATGGGAACATCTAAGGTTTCATTAAAGAGCAGCAATTATCCCCTGTAGTTGCAGAAAAACAAAAATGGAAACAAATCAACATCCAGAAACAGATGCAGTTCTTGAAAATGGGAATTCTAAAGGCTCAGAAAGCAACTTCAAACACTTCTTATTTTATAATGCTTTTCATATAGCTGATGGCTTTTGAAACACATGGGGTTGACCATATTGCTTCTCTTCTCACTAAAGATGAGATATAGATATATATATAAGCTTATTCTATTGTTGTTGTTCCATAGCTCACTTTCCCCAAACTTGATTTATAAGTTTGCAGTAAACTTGATGTCCTAAAATGAATGAAGACAAACAGGAATAGAAGCTATAAAACGATTAATACCAAGTGAAAATGTAGTCCTAAGACTTCAAGGATCACAAGGCAAAGAATACACTTTCAATTTTATTTTATTATAACACTGATAATTAGACTTATTGGAGAATGAAGTGCCATGAAGAATTAATTGTCTGTAGTAGTAAACTACACATAATTATGGCATTATTGTAAATGGTTTATCATCCAGTATGAGTCATATTCTAGACAAAAAAAGACAAGTTACTTAGTGCTGTGCTGTGAGACTCTCGGCTGACACAGTACTGCCCATGATTATCACCGTGAACTGAACAGTATTGTTGTGAAAGCTAAAAGTCTGTACTAAGTCTTTCAGGTAGCAAAGGTTAAACCTCCAGTTCAACTACAAAAAATTGCATTTACATAGTTAAATATTTTTTACATGTTAATTTAAGTTACAAGCTTATACGATTAAAAATAAAACACAACAATTGCTGAATATCATAGTAAAGTATTCAAGAGATCATAATGTTTAAATCCTCTTTCATGTTAAGCAATAGTAAGTATACCTGAAATCATACAATTAAATATGCTGACTTTCAAGGAGGGCTGGTCTATTTTTCAGAATTTTGAGAGGTACGTGTAATGTGACACCATATAGTATTGGTAATCAAAGTAGTTTAAAATTAGTTATTATTTCAGAATAAAGTTATTTCTTTTCTTTGTTTCCTTGGTGTGTTCCTTTATTAAAGTAATCTTATAGCTATCGACTATGGGTCTTCAAAAAGTAATATTTTTTTAATCACTTCTTAAAATATTGAATTAATAATAATGTTTACTGAGGCTGTATATCATAATAAGATCACATTTACAAGGAGATGAATTTTTATATGTATATAATTTTTAATTTAAGTAAATATATTTTAAATAATATTTTATAAAATGTATGTACATTTTATATATATATATTTATATGGTAATGGAAAATCCAGATACAGTTTATGCTATGGAGTGAGTGCCAAGGAGATCGAGTTCATGTTGCAATTCACTGGATCAGAATGGAGGGAGTAATGTCATTAAGATTAGCAATATATTGTCCATTTTGGTTTCCCAGCAGTTGTGTTTTGCTTTCTCCATTTTCGTATGTATTCCTTAGAAATGGAAAAATACAAAGGGTGTGCTTACTAGCACGTGTGTGTGTACAGGAGAGACCTAATGTAAAAGGGGTTCATCACAGGACTCGAATCAATGAAACAGGCACATGTGTGAACTGAAATATTGGCTCCATGGGCACAGCTCCCATGAACAAGTTATGACCTGTTCATCCTGTGTTTATGTTACCATCTGCTGCTGTACAGGAATGAAGCTATTTTATTAACGTTATATCACCTTGAGTCAATGAGATTTACTGTGGACTCCATTAAACCATGCTGCTTCAGCTTGTCCGCAGGTAGGGAGAGTGCTCTCATCAAAATGGGAATGAAAGCAAGCCCCCAAAAGAAGACATTGTGGTGCTTCCAGTTTTGGGGATGGGCAACAGATGGTTCTAAATTACTCGAAAAAGAAAACCAGGCCTATCACCAAAGATTAGGGCAGTAGTCACTTCTAGCCCTAGTAGAAACAAAGGTTTAGCGCAAACATCTGCAAAGGCAAAGGCTGATCAGATGCTGTAAAATGCATGCCAAATATTCTTAATGGTATTTTACCAAAAAGATTGCATTTGAAATAAAAGCACTATGTTAGTGGCCAGGTTCCCACTCCCTGCTCATTCTTACCCTCTGCTCAGAAAGATACCCAAATTTTGTCTGAGACACATCATCAGCTCAACTATTAGGAGTGGAGAGAAGCCAGTATTATAACATACAATACGAGCTTCAGGAGATCATCTTTGCTGTTCCAGAGATGTGTTACACCTACAGATACCTCTACAATCAGCCTGGGTATTGTGTTTGTAAGTAACTTGGTGAGGAATATGAGAAATGCAGTCCCGGGTGGAATAACAGTGAAAATGCAGGAATGATACAAGCTTGTCCACGGTCCTGGGCAACCAGCTCTAGGTGGCCCTGCCTGAGCAGGGAGGTGGAGCAGATGACCTTCTGAGGTCCCTTCCAACCTCAGCCGTTATGTGACTCTGTGATAGAGTGCTTACAGAGAAGGGGGATCTTACTTTTGTCTTATACATTGACATCAATCATTCCTATGGTTTTTTTTGGAGTGGAGTGATGATCTTGCTCAGACAATTGTTAGATGAACAGTTCTGTGTGCTCAAAGTGTCATGCTTTTTCCTTCTACTTTGGAAATTATTTTCTTGCTTTTTATGTCATTTTGAGACTCCTGTTCTCTCTCCCCAAGTCTGTCCAAAGTAACCTACTGTGAGGGATCACGACCTATTGTCATGTTACCTGGAGCTAATCTGAGCTCTTTCATAGCACAAGTATTTTTTGTGAAGACTGCTTTTCCTTTCCTCTGGCAGTGCAGGTGTAACGTTGGATGGCCAACCCCAGAGATCTTTGAATTCACTAACAGTCAGCGAGTTTCTGCCCTGAAAGAGGGTTGAAATGTTCATTAACTTTGGTAAGATTTAAGTTTCTTTCAGGAAAAAAAAAGTCCAAGTGTTTTTTTCTTCTTGTTGAGGGGACTTATTTCATATGCAGGGTTATATGTGGGTGAAATAATCTCTCTTTGCGAGAATAAATCATGATCAGATTAGACTACCAGAGCTGCAGAGGAGAGGGTGCGGTTTGGATCAGTATAACAAGCTGTTAAAATCACAGCCAGCTCCCAAACTGGCTGTTAAAACCTGCTGTCTGAAAGTGCCACTCACCACTACCACTGCCCAGTCTCCTGGCTGCTCTTCCTCCTCATCTTCCTCCTGCTTGACCCCAGGTGTAATGTCTGGGAGGGCCCGTCCCTGCTGTGCTTCTGGCCCCATAACTCTGTTTCTCAGCACCACTGCTTAGGCTCTCCTAGGTGGGTCCTTGGTGTAGGTCAGTAGCAAGCATGCATAGGGCAAACCTCCAAAATGAGGGCTAACAATTTATATAAGATGAAATTCCAATCTCTTTACATTTTTAATTTTTAAGGTGATGACTCAGTTAGTACAGCGATTAGCCCAGTATACACTTTTGCACACAAAGTATGAATCTGGGGAACTCTGAATTCATTTGAGCCATGCTGAGATACTAGCTAAGCACATGGCCTGTGATCAGCTATTTTTTTTGCAAATGTACTTAATATCCTATCTATAATATAGCATATCAAAATAATTTTTAATTTATTATATATAATAAAGCACTTTTCTACTCTCTAAATGAGATGTTCTTGAGGGTTTCCTTCCTCATCGTTGTTACAGCTGGACTGTTTTTTATGGAACGTTTGGTCAGTGTTAATGGGTATGGGTAATATTAAAATACTCAGATGTGAGAACATGGTAAGCAGAAAATAGTGCCGATCCAGTTGTATCCAGTTTGGCATGCAGACATATCTTCCATGGAAGCTTTTCTGACAAATTCCACAGTGGGAAATGGATGGAGTTTATTAGATGACATGTGTGAATGGTAAATTGTGGAGTGACTTGCCACCTCTGGATGGAAGTGAGCAGAGGGTTAACATGAGCAGGAACTAAGGAGATGTGGGAAGATAGAATGGGCTTTAATGTTTAGCTTTTACTCCCCTGCCAGTTGCCCTATGATGATATATGCCCTTTCACCCTTCTCAGAAGTTATGTTCCATCTGTATACTTTTACAGTGTCAAAACAGTTATAACTTACACCTATTTTCTGACCATTGGATCCCAGAGGTATAACTTTTGTTCCTATTCAGTTGCAGCTGCACCCAAGAGGGATCTTTTTTTCTGTCATTTGTTAACCTTGAGGTTGTGTTGATCTGACATCCTGACTTTCACACACAGTCAGAAACCTGGGAATAATTGTTGGTTTTCTTTGTGACGATCTGTGATTAGAGAAAAACGGAATTAAATATGAGAAAAAATGGAAGTCTATTGATAGATGGTATCAAAATGTACTGGCTTTGCCAAAGCCCAGGCAAAATAGACATAATTGAAAATGCAGACAAAATTAACAACCTCAGGCATGGCAGTGTAAGGATTAGCTAATTTATCTATGTATTAGCTCAGAACTATATAATACGGTGATCTTTTCTCCGATCTGTTCTATTCTTTCAAGTAAAGATTTATTTATCACTGATGAAAATGAACACAACTAAAAACCTAGTGGATATGCATTTTTAAAATAGGTATTTGTGATTGGAGTGCCTTTATAATAGAGTGTGACTTAAAATAATGAAGAAATCAGAGGGTCCATACTTGTTACATTCAAAATAGCAAACTGCATGTGATTTTCTCTTCATTGCCTCCTCCCAGACCCTTGGTTGCGATGCTTCTCTCTTTTGGCACACATTACTACTGACAGCACAAAATAGGTCCAAATATGACCTGTTACTGTTAATCCTAGAAGCTGTGACCAGCTGGACTTTCAACTTTAAAATTTATGGAAGAAGATTCAGCTGAGATTCATTCTACCACTGTTAGTAGAATTAAAAAGCACATATATGCCGTGTATCTTTTGTTGTGCTTCATGCTACAGCTGAACAACTGGAGTGAAAGTTTTGCATTCAGGAGGTTGAAGGATACAGTGCATTATACTGTTGAAACCAGAAGAAAAATTAGATTTTGAGGAATCACTTTGTCAACTATCTTTTATATTAGGATCGTGATAATACCCAGACTTAGACTCTCATAATTCTGTTCACTTCCAAAACTCAATCTCTTTATTCTGGTTACTTATTCCTGCTATTGCATTGGCCAGGATCAAACCAGCATAAGAAAAGCAGGGTGTTGCTTTTCCACTTATTCTGTACCAACAACTGAAAGCCTTCCAGCATTTAATTATTATGGGAGCAGCTGCAGCGTAGCACTTGTTTTGACTTGTTGAGCAAGTGCATTTGACCTGGAAGATACACAGAAGAGTAAACCAAATGAATAACACGTTTACCAGTGAATTTTTCAACGAAACATTGGCTATTGAATGAATACCAGCAATTTCATTAAAACATCTATTTTATCCCATATTTCAGTGTGAAGTAACAAGAAGGCATCATAGGTAATTTCACGGTGTACAGAACACCTGGGAGATTACGTGTGAGAAAGCTGAGCTCAGTTATGCCTCTTTGATTGAGTCATTTCTTTAGGTCTGTGCTTATCAGAACTAGTGTGGCCAGCAGGAGCAGGGAAGTGATTGTGCCCCTGTACTTGGCACTGGTGAGGCTGCACCTCGAATACTGTGTTCAGTTTTGGGCCGAGAAGGACGTCGAGGTGCTGGAGTGTGTCCAGAGAAGGGCAACGAGGCTGGTGAGGGGTCTGGAGAACAAGTCTTCTGAGGAGCAGCTGAGGGAACTGGGGTTGTTTAGCCTGGAGAAAAGGAGGCTGAGGGGAGACCTCATTGCTCTCTACAACTACCTGAAAGGAGGTTGTAGCGAGGTGGGTGTCGGTCTCTTCTCCCAAGGAACTGGCGATAGGACGAGAGGAAATGGCCTTAAGTTGCGCCAGGGGATGTTTCGATTGGACGTGAGGAAAAATGTCTTTACTGAAACAGCAGTTAAACATTGGAAGAGGCTGCCCAGGGAAGTGGTTGAGTCACCATCTCTGGAGGTATTTAAAAGACGTGTAGATGAGGCGCTTAGGGACATGGTTTAGTGGACATGGTGGTGTTGGGTCGACAGTTGGACTCAATGATCTTAGAGGTCTTTTCCAACCTTAATGATTCTGTGATTCTATGATTATAAAAGTTGCTGGCAGGCACTGTTATATGGTTCCTGGGAACTCTTTTCTGCTCAGGGTGAATGCTGAAAGCTTTTAATTAACTGAGCTCTAATTCTTAAAATAATTCATGAAAAAAATGAAATTTATCCTTTTACATATTCACTTATATTCTACCATGTTTTTGTAACTTCCATTATTTGCCTAGTTGCTGCCTACCACTTACTAAAGTTGAATACATTGTTTATACATTTTGAGGGGATTAGAAAGCAGGAATTACATGATTTCAAACTCCACCTTAATAATAGTTTAGTGTTTCAAACTATTTTGACTTTTTCAAATAGATATTTTGTTAATTGGTAAGAATCTATCAGATCTTATTGACTACAGCAACAAAAATTAAAAACTTAAAATTTTAATAATAGAACAGTGCTTTCCTGGTCATTCCCAAAAGATGTAATACTAAATGCTTGGGTAAGATACATGAATATTCTAACTTATTTTTTTATAAAGTATGGGATATTGAAATGCATTTCTTCTATGAGGGATAAAGAAAGAAAACCAATATGTGCTTGAAAAAAGTCCAGGAAATGTATTATTTTTATTTTTTTTTAATTATGGTTTTCCTTTTCATTCTTGCTCTAGATTCTGTTGCAGTCACTGAAGGTTTTCTCATTGACTTTATCTTGACTTGAATTACTTTGCAATTCATACAGTTCAGTAATTCTGTGCAATTATGGAAGGGATATTCTACCATTAAAAGTCTGGGTTCAATAAACAATAGATGATTTTTCATTTATTGAAACTGCCACTAACTGCACAGTATTTCATCAAACAATTTCAAACTGTCCCTAATTTAGTGAAGCAAAATAGCCAAATGGTGCTCATTGATGTCAGTAACTGACTGAAAATAAAGAATTTAGTGAAATAACTCTAAATTTACAGCAGTGTAACTTGCTTCAGAATATGACCTTTCAAGCTTTCTGCTTTGTGTTTTAATAAGAAAGTATATTTTATGTAAAAGCAATTTACATCATTCTTTCAAAACCACATCTGTAAAACTATAATTGCTTTACATACAACCAGTCTAATAATAATAAATACAGAGAAACTCAAATATACAGTACTGCAATAAAGCAGTTCTTAAGAAACAGAACTGTTGCAGTGAAAAAAAAGTAAAGTTTCTGCAGACTCGCCCTCCTTAATTAAGCAAAATTCTCACTGATTACAGAAATAGTTTTGCCTCAGTTGGAAGGGGATCAGAATTTGGATTAAGATTCTGCCAGTGGGTTTTGTGTTTAAGATAGGATGTGTGTGGAATGTTTTTGGGGACACCTATTTTCAACCTCTGCCTACATTTTTGACTTAAGGGTTGCTTATATGCCTGCCTGTGGGCTTTGAGTATCAGCTGATCCATTTTGATCAGAGACGAATTCCCCAAAGATCTCGGATCAGAAGGTAAATTCTGAACATCCCCAAGACACATGGACAGACATGACTGAAGCCTGTGCAATGTATTTTCCTACCTCAGCCTGGGGAGGGAGATGAGGAGGGAAATGAAGGGTTATTAAGCCTAAACCACCCACTTGCCCATACTACTGGCTACAGAATAGTCAGGGGGGCACCAGCCCTCCCTCGCTCTGCTGATGAAAACGGATAAAAAGAAATGCGGAAGACTTGGTACTAAAAGGAGAACAAGAAAATGGGCATATGACTCTGAAGCTTTGTAGTTAAAACACTCAGCTGAATGATTATCTAGTAAATGCCTAATATCAAATGAATAAAAAAAAAATCAGATGTGGGAATAAAAACTTATCTCATTCTCATTTTGACCCCAACCCCTGCACTTCTTCTGGGCAGTGGCCCGGGATGTCCCACTGCCGGGCTACTCAGCATCCTGGCAGTTAGGATATGGTCATCGAAAGCAGCAGATGGGGATTGAAATGTCCTTTGACTGAGCAAGGGCTATCTCTTAGTCCTATTCTCTGGAGCTGCAGATGACTGAAGGGGAAGCGTAGATAAACTCCTCTGTTCTTCTGACTGGATGGTGCAAGACAGCTGACCCTTAACGAACAGAAGTGTCTCTCCACTGACTGTATCAGGCAGCCGTCTCTGGTGTCCGAAACAATCCTTTAAGGACAGGTGACTATTTTTATCAATTTCAGTGTCTAACTCAAAATAGATTTCCTGAGTCTGGATCAGGATTCTTACCATTTTATAAAACAGATTAAACATATTAAAGCAGTAGTGCTTAGATAAATGTTTACATTGTCCGCTAATTTTTTTTTTAATAATCAGTTTAGGAAAGCTTAATCTAAGTTTCTAAAGTTAATGTTAATTTTCCACAGTGAAAAGCCTAAACAAAGTTGCAAAGCTTTAAAATATATTTTTTAAAATCTGTTATCTGGTCACCTCAACTGAGAATGACGTTCTGATGAATGTGCTTCTTAATTTCTCTCTGATGCATTTCATTAAAATATTTACAGCTAGCATAGTTGTGGGTTTTTTTTAAATCTTTCGTTCTGCTCTAGGATCTCATCTTTCTCCTATCCACACACCCTACAAAATATTTGTTGCCTTATTTTGTAAAAAGTGAGTCAATATAAATAGTCTAATCGTGGAAGAGAGAATGTGTTTCTAGAATTTGAACGTTGGAGAGAAGAGCAAGAATGAAGTAAACAGCTATTTGATGTCTGTCTTTTCACAGTAGCACAATAGCTAATTCCTAGGGCCTCTGACCTTTTAGTGTCCTGTAACAGAGTACTTGCATTAATCTGTTGCTTATCTGTCACCTACCACATTTGATATTTCCAGCCTCTGCTTTCAATTATCAGTCATTTGAGGCAGCACTGAGTAATTTCAGGAGAAAACGCCTGGAACCTTTGACCTGTTTTTGTCAGATAACCACAAGTGTTCACTGTAGATAAACTATCATTTCATTATATTCAAGATGTAAACGAGTGTCGTTTGTAGTGTATCAGCTTACTGTAACCTTTATCACCTTGAAGTGATTAAAACTGACTGGTTTACTTAGTGCTTATACAAAGAATTCAGAGTCAAACAGTGAAAATCAGTGAGATTAGTGTAAATGGCTCCTTATAGTTACAGGGTCTGTAAGACCCTGTTTTGCCTTGGCCTGTATATTTAGTAGTTAAACAGTGACATTAAGTTGATTAGTGAGGCTTCACTATTTGTGAATCCAGTTGGGAACCTGGGACCTTACATTGTAAAATCAGCTTATGACAACATATCTTTGGT
>NW_008825615.1:14485874-14499737 GCF_000699105.1 Pygoscelis adeliae
AACCTCTTCAGGAAAAGCAAAGCACATGTCAGTGGGGAGCTAATCACTAATGAAAGAGCACATCTAACAGTCCCTCATGCGCTATGACCTAAACACTGCTAGCACTTTTTACATTTTTTAAGCTCAGCCACAAGTTAATCAGACATTTGTAGCTGAATTGGTAAAATACTGATTACTTATTATGCTGTCCATCCATATATGTGCTTTGTATTTTTTTTTCCAGAAGACAAATACTTTTGTTAATGAAAATTTGTGCGTGGTATTTTCTCTTGGTGTAAAAGATGAAGCCTTTTCCAAAATATCTTTTTGGTGTAAATTTGTCTTCATTCTTAGAGTTGGACTTAGTGTTAATACAGTATGAATATTTCATCAGTTTGCCACATGGGTGGAAAATATCATTCTTTCCCATTTTACACACAGGTGTTTGTGATATTCCCCTGAGCCATGATTTGTCTGATGTAACCATAGTGCTGAATATATTAGTTTCAGGTGGTATAAAAATAACATTTTTAAAAGTTGATGTTAAGAGTCCTGATCAATGAGAGCAAATGAAGAACTTTGTTGTAATCAGCACTGACCATAATATTCCAGTTATTTTTACTTAGAAAGATGATATTCCTCCAATGGTTAAAAAAGGACTTCCTGATTTTCTGGTCAACCGGTTTTTAGATGCTGTGATCGGTCCCACAGAGATGCATTTTGGCAGGTGAACTGAGCGGAGCTGGAATGACATGAGAACGCTCTGGAAGAACTGAACACTTAAAAATCTTAACCTCTATTTTTCGGGCTGCCAGTGTTGAAAAGCTCTTGCATGTGAAATAAAAATATTTGAGAAATGGTGTCCCCCCTGCACTTCATGCCATTTAAGCAGGATAAAGGACCTGAGAGACCCTGCTGAGCATTCACAGTCTTCCCTGACAAGGCATTTGTTAGATGCAGAAGGGATCAAGACTTGTGTATAATTTTTGGTATTAAAATACTCAATATCATTAAATAACATTTTGCTTTTATAACTTGGCTATTGTTCCAGTCATTAGTCAATATTGCAGCATCACAGCCACTGCTTTTTTTCAGTCTACTATGCAATGCAAGATCTTAACTTGTCTAAATTTGTAAAAAATGTTTTTATGTTTTGTACATTGGCTGATGGAAATTTGCAGTTTGAGATTCTGGCTTCATTGTGGAGAGCGGGACCTCCCTGGACTCAGGGTTTTCCATGGTGTTCAGCGCCTGTTTCCTACAGCCCTTCATTTCTGCAGGCTGTTGCCACTCCCAAGTCCTGGCCTGCCTATAAATGCTGTCTTGACCCGAGGAAATTTTGAACTTGTGTCCCTTTCAGATGGCAGTGCTGTCTCTTCCTTGGTTATACATGGAAACACAGATAAGTACTATCTGTGTGAGCTGTAATAATTAATTTTGGGCTCATCAGGAAGCGGCTATCAGTATTCTTTCAGCAGTTGTGAGTGGTCCTGAGAGAACCCCACTGATGCTATCGCAGGGTATTGTAGAGGTTTCTGTCCAAACTACAACATATAGGGAGAGAACTGCTGTTTCCAAACTAATGTTACTAATTAGAAGGTACTTGTAAGAAACTAGACAAAAGGAAACCTCAAACCCAAATAAAAACGAAAGAGGCCAGGAGTACTGACATTTAAACCTTTTATTCAGCATCTAATTCCCCAATGCTTACACATAGTGAGTAGTGCTTAGTTACCCACACATGCTGGTAAATACTTGTTGAATAAATACTAACCAGAGATATCAGAAAGGGTTGCTACATTAAGTCTGCCTTTAATATATTTTTCATTTAAAGGTTATTGACACATCTGTTTGACGTTAGCTTCGAAATGCTCAGTTATAAACTTAGAAACTTGCAGCAGACTTTCTGCACTAGAAAAATCCTCCCCAGTTCAGTGCATTTGCATATGCTAATCTCTGCCAAGTTGTCTCCAAAATGAAAGGCTTTACATGGACATTAAAAAAAAAAAAAAAAGCAAACCCCAAACCTCCAGTCAGACCTCTGTATATATCTCACAGTTTAGAACCGGGCAGTGGAGCTGCTAAATAGCCTGTATCCTGTTTCTCTTCAGTAGCAGCCCATTCATCTTCAGGTACAGAGCAGCCAGTTTACATGCTTCTGCCTCTTTTCTGCTTTACTTTTTCTACATAGTGTACGATGGCAAACCCATGTAAGCTAAATACACACCTGAGCCAAGGAAACCTCACAGTTAGCAGACAATTTTCCTTTTGTCAGCCAGGAGAAAGTTCATTTTCACTGAAGATAAAGTGTTCTTATAGCCTATATATTTTATTTTTGGTTGTTCTTAAAGCAACACAGATTTGTACATTTAAAAAAAAAAACTAATGAAAACAAGGATAGTTTACATTTTTGAAAGGGTGAAAGGGAAGTGTACTCTAAGGGAGTAGCTACATGGCCACAGGTGACTTAACTAGTAACTACTGCTCTGAAAATAATGTAAATGCTTTTCCTTCAATAGCTCTCACTTTAATATGTCCATAACTGTACCCTTATATGGCAAGCCCAAAACGTTTTTTTTTTTCTTTTAGTATATTTCTACTTTGTAAGACCACATATACATTATAATAATACACATGTGCAGGTTTATATACAAATATGTATACATTTATACACACATACAAACACATACGCATTGTGTATGTAGAGAAAATTGTGTGAGAGTACACCTATGCATGAACATATAAGTATAAATATACATATATATTGTAATAACATACACATTTGATTATTTATACATGTAACATTTAGTAATTTAAATATGCACTTTTTCAGAACTGATATTGTTCCTTCCTCAGATCCGAGGACTGTTAATATTAAAATGCAATAAAAGAGCAGGGGAGCATTTAGTGGAGCCGGGTGCAGTCATAAATGTTTAGCTGGTTATCCAAACCGAATCCCAGCTCTGAGTGTTTTAGGCTTCGCCCACCATCAGTAAAGCAAAGCACCTCTCTCACAAGGCAGGTGGAACTTCTCCAGAAGTGAGAAGTTCTTTCTTCTCACAGAGCGCAACTGCTTCACAGGTCAATGATACACTACACTCTGTGGCAGCGGAAGCCATGGATCATTTTCCTTTCCACATCCGTAGAATCTGAAGTATTAATCCCATAAGATGGTCATCAGCCAGTACTCTGGCCTGTAGGTTCCCTTGCCACATCAAAACACACATTCCATTGCAAAAGTCACTCCTAACTCAGGGTCAGAACTGTTCCACAGACAGTGGAATTAGCCCCAAATCAGCTGTAAACTCAAATAAACTGAAATCGTCTGTTTACTCCCCCTTAAAACTCTGTGCAATCCTGAATTAAGCAATGATGAGGTTAACTTTTTTATTTTAAATTGTGGCAGCGTCAGAAGCAGCGGGAGCTGCACCTGCCCACCTACAGCACGTTTGAGGGGACTTCTCACGCCAGGAGCAGTGCTCCCTTTGCCGCTGGGATGCCAGAACCACTCAGCCCTGATTCATGGCTCCTTCTTTGCCCACTGGCAAGATGACGCTTATGCCATTAGAGTACAACGTGTGTTAATTTATGTGATGTAACCACTTCTTAAATATATAGTTGTCACAGTGCACTTTAGTACCACTTCAGAATTTATTACCTTAAGTGGAAATGAGCAGCATTCCTCTCATCTGCCCGGTTATTAGCGGCAATTAGTGTTTTCCAAAGTCATCTATGGCTCTGACATTACTACTGCTCTGCTTATGACTACACTGAAGTCCTAAATCCTTTCGCAGCTTTTAGTTTGTCCATATTTCTAGTTACTTTACAACATGCCCTCTTTCAGCTTTTTTTGATATTCTTTCCACTCCAGCTTCTGGAATTTGTATAAAAGCCACTGAGTTTTTTTTTCTTTTGAACTGAAGACACTGGGCTGGTGGAATTTCCTTTAACTGGAAGTATGTCTGGGCTTGTGGTTTTATTATTTGCACAGTTCTGTATTGTCCTGTTTGTTTACTCCCAAGCACAAGGAACGCTCCATTAATCATGGGAAATGGGCATTCGTTTCACCTCTTTAATTTACATTCAACTCTTTTTCTCACAGTTGAAAGGGACAAGGACTTCTCCCACCAGCGAAGGCACTACAAAGAGTTTCGCTTTGACCTTACTCAAATCCCGCACGGAGAGGCAGTGACAGCAGCCGAATTCCGGATATACAAAGACCGAAGCAACAGCCGCTTTGAGAACGAAACAATTCAGATTAGCATATATCAGATCATCAAGGAGTACCCAAACAGGTACCCTGTTGACATGAACGTATCACATGTTGAATAGCGTCTCATGTTTCTATCTTAAGTAGGGAGACAATAGCTGATCATAAGTGTACCCTCGGCAAGGCATCATTGCTATCACTGTGGCTTGTGCAGTATTAATTCCTAGGCAACGACAACAAATACTGAGCAAGAATAAAACTTATCTTCAGTGTAATTTATTCCAGGTTTATGGAGAGTTACATGTCCAATCTCACCAAATAATCTTCCATGCACAGAGGGGGTGAGGGTTTGTGTTCTCAGTGAGCAAATGGTGGAGTCGTATGCACAATCTAAGTGTCTGGATTTGGGAAATGCACCATTTGCTGACGCTGATATACTACCAGCCGAGATCCATTTAGCTCCTTAAAGGCAGATAGATTGTTCAACTTTGTTTATGTTTGAAGGAGCATGGTTTTTTGCATGTGTTTTAATATTTTGCTGAATGTAATTAAAAGATAAAGTTGTGCACTGACTTTAAGATGACATATTCACACTTAACACATGCAGCTCACCATAATTGAAAATTAAAACAAATATGATGTTACACATGAGCAAATCTCTGAATCTGAGTTTGCAGAGCTCTGTGTGTGACATAGTTCCACGACTCTGCAAGACCTGAGTAAATGACCAGATTTCACTAGGCAAAGTAGCTAAATACCTGAAAATCCCCATTAAAAACTAGTAGCAATTCCAAGATGCTTCTGAAAAAAGTTACACCCAAAATTTGGGTTTTGAAATCAAATTGGTATATGTCTTTTCTCAGAAAAGTGGAAAAAAAAAGTTTTGTTTTGAGATAAACAAAAACTCTGCCTCACCTTGGAACAGATAAAATATTTCTATCCTGGGCATGTTTAGCCAAAGCAAAGAAAATGGTGGCCCAAACTTGCAGAGTGTTCTGGAGGAAAAAAACGCCCCATCACCAGTTAGCTCAAACGCTGGTCCAGAGTTCAAATCTCTTTTCTGCTTACAGAAGCTTGAGCTTGTACCTTCCAGGTGAGATCTCTGAACATCAAGTTACAAAATTTTTATGGCTATAAACAGGGAGTCCTTTTATATCAGTGGAGCAGAACCAACAGGAAGGAAAACACTCATCCTTCCCGAATACCTTCTGCTTTCTTAGTAAATTTGGACAGGAACAAAACAGTGAGGGATTTTTTTTTTACCTCTGTCTTCAGCTTGCAAAAATTCTTTTGACGTAGGTTCTGAAAGAAACTTCTTGGAGGAAGGAATGAAACGGGAAGGAACAAAACATATCTTTTTAAAGAACACAGGTCAAGGTTAGGGTGATGAAAACCCTTCACCTGCAAACTCAACAGATTTTTTTAAAAAACTAATGGAAAAAGTTAGTTTTTCTAATCCATTTGATGTTTTATTTTTTGGGGTTTTTGGGGTTTTTTAATGTTTTCCTAGTAAGTGGTTTCTGTTCTATTTTAGAGAAAGCAAAACTGCTTACTACTCTGAAGCAAGATCACACTTTAATATTATCTGACTTGTTAAAATGACAACTGTCTCTGTGAAGTCATTATAGAATGCTCTTGATTTCTTTCAATAAATAAACATAGATTTATAAACATTTTATATTTCCATTTATAAATATAAAAGCCCCATGTCCTCTAATCAAAGCATGATGCTGGATAGGGGGACATGCAATGATATACCACCCATTTAATTTCACCAGTACAACTACAGAAACTTCAGATGTAGACTAAGTGTCTCCCTCCTATTGTTGATTTTGCCAGTCTCTACTCATATATGGAGTATATGGAGGCAAATGCCTCCGTGGGACAGGATGGGAGAAGACCACAAGCTCTCCACTGTTCAAATTAGAAACGAGGAACTTTTCCCGCCTGCTTCTTGATACCTCCAAAAAGAAGAGCTCCCAAGAATATTTTTTTTTTTCCCAATAAAGCCACAGCTTTTGCTTTGTGGCCCAGGCTTCATTAGTGCTATTCTTGACTTTGTCATCTCAGGTTTGTCCTGCATACATACATGAGATTCTAGGTGCAAAATTTTCAGAAGCTGCAACTGCAGAATGTGAGGGTGAGAAAACTGTGAGGGTGGTGAGACACTGCAACAGGGTGCCAAGAGAAGTTGTGGATGCCCCATCCCTGGAAGTGTTCAAGGCCAGGTTGGATGGGGCTTTGAGCAACCTGGTCTAGTGGAAGGTGTCCTTGCCCATGGCAGGGGGTTGGGACTAGATGGTCTTTAAGGTCCCTTCCAACCCAAACCATTCTATGATTCTATGATTCTGTAATGTCCCACACTCCTTACTAGTACCATACCACAGTAAAACTGCTGGGTTTGACCCTGCTCCTCCAGCCTTCTTTGCTCTGAACAGGAAACGTGGGTGTCTGACAGGGCTCTGCAATCCCAAAAGCAGTCCTGACGTGCTTTCAGGCAAGGAGTGGTCAGGGTTTAGGGTTTCTGAGTTGCAGACTAAGGATTATGTTGTAGTCTCGGACATTTTTCTGTCTCTGTGGCAGCATGGCCACTGAAGTGTGTGCGTCTTGAATTGGCTCGGGGTTTGCTGAAATGACAGTCTTTGGGACTGAAGTTTTCTATTTGTTCTAAGTAAGCGTGTAAAGCACAGCCCATGGCAAGGCAAACTTTCTTATGCAGCCCTGCCAATGTACTCCTACCCGGATCTTTTCTCATGACGAAAGTAATGTAGTCCAACAGGCCAAATCCTTGTTCATGATCTGGTGGCAGCTAGCCACTAATTTAACTAAACCCCAAGGATTCTTCCCGCATTAGGGAATCCTCAAGTGGCATTAAGATACTAAAGCAGCTTTCTGGAATGAGGCGAGAGGTGAAGCAGCATTATGGGGATGGCCTATTACATAGTAATCGTGATTTGATCTGGTCAAAAACTTTGCTGGGTTTCAAGGAACACATAGATGGTTTATTCCACCTTTACTTCCTTAAGTGACCCAGGAGATCTGGAACTTCTTAAACGTTCTGCCCGCAGCCTTTTTGCTGAAATTCTTGACTGTGGTAGCATTTCTGCTGTAAACAACTGGCCGTTTGGGACCAGACTGAGATCACTAAACTTAAACAGCCTCCATAAAGGTAAAGCCAATCAGCTGTATTCTGCCTGAATGTGTTCACTGTTGCATTTCATGCTATTTACAACATAATGCCTTACTTTTTTATTATGTGTTGTGGGCTATTTTTTTAAATAGAAATATTTTTTAAAATTAGAGCCAAAATTTGCAGCTGTTTTTCATTTTAAGTGTGATTGTTTTTTTCTTTTCACAGAATAAAGGAAAATTTTAAAATTAAAAATGTCACAAAATATGATGAGAAGTTTGAGTGAATGACACCAGCTAACGGGGAAATCCTGATCCCAGAGGTCTCACTACCTTCTCAGGGGTCAGGTTTTCACCCTATGTTTATATCAATTGTGAAAAAAGTTGGGTTTTTTTCCTGACAAATACTTTGAATTTCTGTAGTAAATTGCTGTTATGTGTGCTAAATCATTAGCATTGGTCCAGAGACATTTTCTCTATTCTACTATGTGTTCTTGAGAATCAGTTCTAGTTTTCTCTAGGTACCCATGACTAATTTTTGGTTCATTTGCTGAGTTAATGGGTAAGAACAATCTGCCTCTTTGAGTCTATTACCTTAGCCAGATCACCATGCTTGTAGGAAGGCAGACAAGAAGATTGACATATCAATGCCAAAGACACTTTGGTGTAAGTTTCTGCTGCAGTACAAAATAATAAAGTCACATTGCAGAGAGATCCACAGGGGAAATTTGTCCTTTATAGGGATTTCTGGACTATACCATTAGTAGTGCCCTATTCTGATTTGGCATATGAGACATTGTGCATCCTGACTTTTGAGACCATTTCGTATCAGTCCCAGCAAAGTTTGGAGATGAAAGAACCTATATGGGAAAACAATTATGTATTCTAGGAGGATACAAGACAAATGTGAAATTATAGCACTGTGATATTGTAATATTTTATATTCCAAGCAATTTTACAGTTTTCTATTAGATCTACTGAATGATAAAAGAAATATTTATAAATAAACATCTTAAAGACTGTCACATTTAGAATTAAACCTTTCAGCTTTAATGTTCTGATAAAACTGCTTATTAGAGAAAAAAGTTGGCATTTAAGACTCCAGAGAGTACTATTTATGAGCTTGTGGTACGTTGTTAATTTGTTCAGTGCTAGCATAGCAGGTCAGGCTCTTTTGAATTGTAAGACTGTTTTCATGTTAGCTCCAGAGGGAGAACGTATGTTTTCTCCTTGTGTGGTCATTAGCACAGTTCTACTAGAATGGAAATGATAAAATCCCAGCAAAAGATTATCCTTTAAGAGAAGGAAAAAAGGTGACTTGAAAGAAAGCCCTTTCAATTTTTTTTTTTTTAAACCCCCTCCTTTATAATTTCTGAGCTCTTTAACCTGATTCTGCAGATATTTCTCACATGTAAGTAAACATATGCTTGTCATAGCTCATTTGGTCTTATTTTTCTGAGTGTTAAACAACCACAGTTTCAAAAGCTACACGAGATGTTTTTTTCAGTATCAGACCTTCTAGGTGCATTTACAGTGTTTAGTCTAGATAAGACAGTAACTTCCTACAATATCATTGCGATTAAGCAATATAAGAATGCAGTGACAGGACCATCGTAATTCTAAATCCACTTTTTATACACAAAGCCTATTATTTCTGTCTGTCTTACCTCTTTAGATGTATATTCATGCTGTCTGTAAGGTAACAATATGATTCCAAGGTCTGTGTAAGCCAAGTCTGTCTTTAGTTGAGTTGGACAGTCAAAATTTAGAATAATTTTTTTTTCTTGTATATTATTGTTTTGATTACTATTTATGGCAGAAAAGAAACAGGTTTCTATAACTATAGATTTAAGTTTAAAAGGCTAAATGGTGGAAATAGTTTTTAATAATGCATGCTGCTTTGTAGAAGCATGTAAAATGAAACTGATGGGAGTTAAATATCTTGGTTTTAGTGTGGTCATTGTAGTAAATTATTTGTAATACAGATGTGGTTCTGGAACCAATTGTGTCAGGAGATATGTGAAAACAGAACAAATAAACGATCCATGCTAAACATTTAGTAACACGATTATACTAACTCCCCTGAGCACCCCTTCTGAATTACTGGAAGATTTCATGGGAACAAATCTGAGAATATACCAGGGAACTGAGGGTTAAAATGTAATAATTACATTATTGAATAGATATATAATTTTACTTTGACATAGAAACTTATTTTCTAAACATCTGTACTAATATGAAACTGTCTGAACTGTCATCTATTCATGTTTTGTCATATGATATAGCAGCTGTCATATGTTATTAATAACAGACTTTTTAGCAATGCTATGCCTTTGAATTTTAGTTGAAATTGGAACGCGATTTTGACATTTTTTGTCTTTTACACTGAATGGTTTATAAAAGTTAATCTTCCTGAGACATTCTAGTGCTGAAAGATGAATCCTTTATACACAGCCTCAATTATATATTTTGTGTATTTATATCAGGAAGCTGGATTTTTCAGATTTTCCAGAGCTGTAGTTTTCACATGCTGAAACTCATTTCAGAAAGGCCTCTCAGGGGAAATACCTGTATTATACTTAACAATTGCATGTTAGCTACAGCACATGCTGTACTGTGTCGCGATGAGGATATGTCAAAGGATTATTCATTTGGACTCCAGGAAGTTATTGTCAGCAAGGAAATTAAGGACAAAAAAAAAAAAAATATTTGAAGACCTTAACTCTCTATTTTCTTTAACTTAGGGATGCAGACTTGTTCCTGTTAGACACAAGAAAGGCTCAAGCTTCTGATGTGGGCTGGTTTGTGTTTGACATTACTGTGACCAGCAATCACTGGGTGATTAATCCACAGAACAATCTGGGCTTGCAACTCTGCGCTGAAACTGGGGACGGTAAGATCATAACTGTAGATCATAACTCCATATATGCTCTTGTCATCTCTTGCTAGGAATCTTTTCTGGCTGGGTGTTTTTTAACTTGACTGGGTGACAATTCACTGAGTTTATAAGCAAAGAACACGAGTCTTATCCTGCTGTAACTACAGCCTGCAAGCTTTCTATTATTCTTAATTCTGTAGAATATGGCAATTATAAAGCTAACTGAATCAAGTTAAATTAAATGAAGTTTGGGATAAAAGCTCCTACATAGAAAATGAAGTTCCATTTTAATGTTCTTCTACTGATGATTACATTCAGTTAACTCAAGCAGATTTGTGGAATTTTTGTTTTAGAAAGTTTCTAAAGATCTTTCTGGGCTGAAGCATGGAGAAAGGTATAAAAAAACCTCGGGACATTTCAGGAGGGACCTCATAGCCACTGGTACTGATGATGGAGAAAGATTAACAATAGGGTAATGTGGGAATTGGTTTTCTATAATTTGAAAAAAAAATTAATTTCAAAACTTTTTTATCTTGAAATTGGTTAAAAATTTGAAATCTTGAAATTTTTAATTAGCTGAAAATTAGAAAGGACACTATCAAAACTGAAGTCAGAGCCGTGTTTTTTTTAGTACAAATTTACTAGGCTACTTCTTTATTCACAGTTATGCTCTTCATTAAAAAGTGAAAATACTTCTCAATGCAAAATAATATTTTTAGAAGAAATGTTCTTTACTTAGACTTCTTTAGAAACTAATAAAAAGAGACTTATATACTGTTTTTTCTGTGATGGTTCACTTAATCCATACTACTTTACAAGCAAACTTTCAGATTTAGCTCTTTCTTGTCAAAAAGCTCTTTATGTCAGAGGTCAAGGGATCTATGATGCCAGTTAATCTAAACCTTAGCTGACATAATGTTAATGAGTAGCAGAAGAAACCCTGGTGTAAGGATTAATATTTTTTTCTTCTTTCTTTGTTCTGCCTACAGTTTCTCATTGTTTTTGATCTGAATTCTCCCTCAGGCTCAGCTGGGTTGTGAACAAAGCCTCTCATACTTTTTCGGCAAGTGCTCCGGCTGCTGGAGAGTTATGAAAAAACTGTCCTCCTTTAGGCATGGTGCTTAAAAGGGAGTTGGCAGGCTTGAACCAGAGCGGATGATCATTTCACCTAATATTGCCTATACGGTCGGAGTACAGTCAATGGAAAAGGGAGGCAGCAATGCAAAGTAGACCACGTTGCTGCTGTGTTCAACCAGCCTTCAAAAGCACTGCACCTGAGCCCGGGCTGTACAGGGAGTGACTCTGTTAGGCAGCCTGGTTTTGTGGGGCCATTTTTAAGCCCTTAAAATTCTGGAGAGGTGACACCTGCATCAAGCATCCAAATTAGGTGGACTGGCTTCTGGCCAGCTTTCCTGCTCCAGAATAAACGCCATCCTTGACTTTTTTTTTCCAGGAGATTCAAATACAGAAATTCTTGAAAATTAAATATCCATGAAAGGCATTCATTAAGAAACCCTGGAATCAGCACTTTGTTGGTTCTAGCCTCAAGATTATATCCGTTCAGTAAACAGCAGGATAGTTTGTATGGGTAAAAGCAAACTTTTAGGTTAATACACTGAAGAAATTATAAAAGAACAGTTTATGTAAATATTTCCCTTGTCCTACTCCCAAGATCAGAAAGGTGATAGATAATTTTCTATTTTAAATTCCAAAGCCATTGGCAGATTTACCTTCTGCACCTCACTTATTTGAATTTCTCAACACAGCTGCTTGAGTGAGGACGGAATTCCCCTCTTCGGTCACTTTCTGTTCCCTTTTCAGTTTATTCATGCAGGAAGAGTGCCCTTCTAGGGACTAAAGTTTTCAAAACTATAGGGAAGACCTGTGCTATACCACTTCAGCTTAGCATAGGGAAAATCATCCTTGCATGCTCTTACAATTTTGCTCTTAAGGCTTTGATTATTTTTATTGGGTTGCTGTTACTTCTGGAAGCTATTAGAAACACCAGCAGTTGAATGACATGTTTGTGTACAGAATGAACATGAATTTTTGTACATGACTCAGTATGTAGTGGACTCTGTCTGTAATGCAGAGAACCCCACCCACCTTCCCTCCAACCAGTCTTCTGTGAAAGCTCAGAGACTGGTTCAAATCAACCCAAAAACCTTCCCTTGGCTCAAGTGAACTTTAGGCCGTGCAGGTCTGAAGCACATTTCTTCATGCCTCCAGCTGTCCATTGAGTTTACGGGAGGTAGAGGAGTTCTGCCCGCATAACTGCAGAGACATTTATGATAAGACCTGATGCATTAACCTTTCTATTGCAACAAACTATTAAACTAAATGGGATTCTGTTAAGTCACAGGATCCCTGTTTGAGGTATTCAGGTGCTGCACTGCTGCTCTGGATAATCAAATCTGTAAATACATACTAATTTTTAGATTTATTCATATAGCATCTTTAAAATGGGGTGCCAATAATTACTGAGACTCCGGGGTGGTACTGTATTGTTATCATTACTATTAATGGTAATCTTTCTTACAGTTATCTTTTAATGACTTTTTAGGCAATTACTTGTGTAGATATATTTCTTTGGTGATCCCTGAAGATGGTGTATAAACAATAATAATGTCTACATGAGGAATAAAAAAATTTGTACCTATTAAATATAACAGTGTGATAAAAACAACTTTGGAAGAATGTCTGGTTGTTGTAATTCATATTTTTCTCCCTTTGAAAATCCTGAAAAAGTACAAAAAGCCACATGACATTGGAATGTGTTTCCTTTTTTCTTTAAGACAGTATTTGGTATCATACATCTCATTTTAGCATGAAATGTAGACTTTTTCTCTTAATGGGACGTTTTATTTTGAACAGTAAGAATAAAGGTTTGCATGACACATATGGAAGCTGTCAACATATAATGCACTGTTTCCCTGAGGCTGTGGTAAATTAAGGATCAGGTTTTTTTGATTCTCTTTTTTAATGTCTCCTCTACATTCTGCAGCATCCCCTTTTGGCCGATTCCCTCCTTTTGACACCAAAACTCTCCATGGTGTTTAAAATGAGAGGTGATCATTTTCACACTGATGGAAGTGTGGGTGTTAGATGAATTGCAGCATAAAATCAATGCAGATGCAGAAACAATTTGAAAAGCTCCATGCGATGCTTTTCCTGTATATATACCATATGTCTCCTAAGACTTAAAACATGCTCCAGTGAATCAGCACCTCTGTATTAACATTTAACATTTTTATAATTGGAAGTTAGCAACAGTTTGAACATCACTTTTACTGGAGGAGTATAAATAGCTGCAGGAGTGTTCCTTTTGCTGTTTATATCATTGCTGAAGAGAACCTAGTGTTGTCTACAGAAAATGGGAGAGGGACATAACATGTAACAATGACTATTGATGATCCACAGAACAAAACATGTTCTGAATACACAGCTCTCAAAACAACACCCTAGGTAGCCCCCACAGCCATGTAGTTCTGCGTCTTTTCTTAGATTACTGCAGCTCTCAGTTATTTTCCACCCACTTGCACATCAGAGGGGCAGAAACTGGTGGTAACTTTGAAAAGCCCAAGCCAATTAAGGTGATTTCTGTTACCACATAGCCCTATGGGAGGTTTCTTTGGGCTTTCTTGCTGTTTGAGGTGGGCAGGCAGCA
>NW_008825615.1:14499753-14507693 GCF_000699105.1 Pygoscelis adeliae
CTCACTTCAGGTATTTTTTTTCCTCAGAGCAAAGGGAAACTTGAAAGAAATAGGTTCCTTGATCCAAGTGAAGTCTGGGGAAGGCCAATTCTCTCTCCAGCATGTATTTGGGTACACTCCGACATGTGTTGCCTGGAAGGGGGTTTGGCTCCTAATCCTACATGCTGCAGGAAGGATTGGTGAGGTCCTTCTCCAGCAATGATGGGGGAGACATTAAGAGACACACTCTCTCTTTTTCAGCCTCTCCTCCTTTCAGCCTGGGCCTTCCAAGGTCCCTTTCTCCTATGAAGCCTTCAGAGAGGCAGCACGGCCACATTCTCTATGTCGCAGAGAATGGCTGGCTTGCTTTTAACCCATAGCAACCTGTGGCAGCACCCTGGCTTCTTCAGGTAGTTGGATGCATACTATATATTGGCCTTGGCCTCACCTTTACAACACTAAATGTTATCAATCTCATCCCGAGGTTGCCCCCAGTCAACCTTGGCACCTAACTTACATGACCACGGTAGCTATCACGTACTCTGGAGGATGCTGCTGGGTTGTTACATTTAAGTCTCTTGGTGGATCTGGTATATACAAGGCAAAGTACCAGGAGTGAGTTCCCCTTCATTAGTGTCCTTACAGTGGGGGAATTTAGGATATATATATTTATATTGATATATATATGGACTTTGGCAGGCAATAGCTCTGCCTAAATTCTGAGCCATCTGGAAGCCATATAGCCATGTTAGCACAGCACTGAACCCGAGCTAATATATCCTGCCCCTCAGCAGGTTTTATTAGCTTGGGCTCAAGCACTGCCTAAGTACAGCTACATGAGTTCTGGTTCAGAGCTGACTTTGGCCAAAGGTACACTCGTAAATTAAACATGCTCAGGAATACTGTGGTGTGAAACGAGCCAGAGGGATCACCCTCTCAGTCTCCAAAACAGGGTGACCCCATGGCAGCTGCCCCCTTGGGAGAGGTCCCTGCGGCACTGCCTTGGGGTGCTGAGGACTCTGCGGCGGAGCTGGCATAGGACGTAAGTGCACCAGGAGCACCATCCTACCCTGAGCAAAGCAGATGATCCAGATCCAGCACCTGGGAGCGCTCCTGGGCACTCTTCAATTTACTCAGATAGGTGTAACCCCTGTTTCCAGCTGGGTCAGAAATACAGTCAGCATTTTCTTGTGTCTGCTTGTAGCAAGCAGTGTGAACACACCCTTTGTTAGTAAGGGCACACTTACTTTAAGCAGGAGGGTCAGGGAGGTGAGATGGGCTCCTGCCCCTTCTCTTGCCACCACTGCATGCTGGTGCATACTGGTCCTGGCTGTACAGCTGTGCAATTCCCCTCCACCCTGCTCCCCAGACAGATGAAGGATACATCTGCTTCTCAGCACCAGTATTTTAGAGATAATGGCATTTGTGTTTCGTTTCATTCAGAAGGCTTTTATCCATTTTATTCTTTGGTGGATGACCAATTAATCTAATCTCTCCTTGTTTTATTGTCTTCCTGAACACATTTGTAACTGTGCAGAAAAGCCCTAGGACTCCCACAAACCATTCACAGTTTAAGTACATTAAATTGAAAGGATAAATTGGATACTTAGCAAGCATATTTGTGTATGATTACATCTGATTTTTTGTGTAAGCATACATGGTGCTGCCACATTATACAGTGTACCACGGTTCCTAACATGTTCCCAAGTGCTTTCTTCAAGAGCTTTGAGAGTACCAGAATCAACACCAAAAGATATGCAAAATTCCTTCAACTGAACTGAATAAAAACAACAAAATATAAAATTTTAAAAACAAAAGCTGAATCTTTAATTTTGACTAAAGCTGTGAAGCCTAGGAAATGAAGAGCAGACCATCTAAGACGACCATTTTTCAGAATTCCTTAAAGCCTCCAGGGAGCAGAAGAGTTAATAAAACACATGAGGCTTGTTTCAAAAGCATATTTTATGTTGATATAGATAAATGTGTCCACCAAAGGAAAAGTTTGCATAACAGTTTATGTAGATGATACAATAGAGACAGTATAAAATACTTTGCAGTGTTGAGGATGTCTTATATGTGGACCATCACATTTGTGTTGTTAGGTTTTCTCTTCTTTTTTTAATAAGTCTTCATTTAAGCTTTGGTAGCCAAACTCTACCTCAATTCTTCTGTTTCCGTGAAGCCCCATTGCTCTCAAGAGCACTGTTCAGGCATGAGAAACCACGTAAGTTTCTACCTAATTCTGAAAACTACTTTGCGAGCTTTCAGACTCAGAGCCTCAGGACAGTTTTTGCTCAATATTAAATGTTATTGGACTTTGTATACTCAGGGCCTTTCTGCAAAAGGCCTTTCTCAAACCTCATTTCAGATATCACTCCCCCCAAGGAGGAAACCATAGGTGTGGCATTGGAAATTTTTTTTTCAGCAAACCAGAAGTGAATTCTTAGCATCACTGAAGTTTTCATTTCTATCTACAAATACATAAAATTATTACCAAAATAACTACTGTGACCTAGCAGTAGTGGTTAATCTGTAAAATATGTTTTGTGGCTTGTTGAACACTTTTGAAAGTAAATAAGTGCTTGTTTTTCATAACAAAATGAGTGGTTTGCTGCAGTTCGATGACTCAGGACAAAATAATGGATCTTGGAATCACTCATTGTCCTGTGTTGCCAGTGTGAATCTGGCCAAGATGCATAATGGCTGAAAGCTCTTGCAAAATTTGTGTCTGCTCAATGCCTTACATAAAATATATACTGCCTGAGGAAAGCCAGCCAAGTCACAAATCTTACCACTGTCATTGGCATCCACACTGGCGATCTCAGAAAAAGTCAGCTTTCTGAATGTCATGAAAAACGAGGCGATGTTTCCAGGTCAGGACTGTGAGACAGATTGTTATTGAAAGCTTGAAGGGCTCATGCATTTCCATTTGGAGCAGCTGGGGGGAAAATGAACTTTTAAGATGGAACTTGATCAGTTCATGAAAAGAATTGTATGATATGACTGCATGTCACAGCAGAAAAATGGACATAGTGACATTAAAATAGTTCCACAGTTGTGATCCTGAGTGCTATTCCGATTCTGTGGGGGGAAAAAAAAAAAAAAGAACAAAATCATAGGATTGTCGAGGTAGCACCTTTTCATAACCTGAACTTCACAGTTATTTTTGCAGCAGTGATTCCTTTATTATAAGAGGAGAGAACGTGAAAAGGCAAATAATATTCATTCAGTTCAGTCAGTCAAACCGGCACTTCCATACAACCTTTTATATAAACTGCTAAGGGCACTTTACTATCAAATAGAATAAAAGCCAAAAATAAGTTGAAATGCCAAGTCAAACAAATACATCTTGCCAAAGACTCAAAATCATATGAATAAGGACTAAGGAGTTCAGCAGATTTGGAACATGAGGCTTTAAATAAGTCTTAGTCTCCAAATATACCTGTCAATATGGAGAAGAGATAATAAATTATCATAATAGGATTGAGAAGCACATGCCAGAATGTGAGGAATACAAAGGCTCTGGACTGTCCCCGCACAGAATAAGTCCATCTGTTATGCTTATTTGTTTTTTCTAGGTGTAGGGGCAATTGCAGTGGTTAGGTTCAGTGGAGCAGGCGCTAGCTGACTGCTGGTTTCTTGCAGTTTCTTCTTTTCTTCTAAAGTCTGAAGAAAAGTCTTTGAAATCATCAGAATTAAAGATACGATGGAAGTATAAAACCAAAGCTATTTTTCAGAATGCTTGACCACGTTCAATTCTTGTCCAGAGAGGCTCAAGAGAAGCAGAGACACACTTTGCTGTTTTGGTTTTACCAGTTTCATGTGGGTGAAGCTCTGAGGGAAGGTGTAGTTAAGCAGGTCAACCTGAGTCATTCAGCCGATTTTAGAAAATATTGCTCTAATACCACAGTATGGAACAACTACGTGCTGAGACACCTGGACTTTCAGTTGTCATCGAAGCCGAGAGTTTTCAAAACGCTTACAAGAAAAGATAGACTAAAACCGCTTGCTAAAAATGAAGCCCATGAATGCTTCTTGCTACAAAGGCCAGTTCAGGGTAGTGTAAGATTTTTCTTACTGTATTCTGAAATCCACACTATGGACAAAGGTGAGGAATACCTAACAAGACCATAGCACACAGATGGAGCTACTGCTGTGGCAGAAAGCTTGATGAATTTCAGAGGCAGGATACTTAGAAATACCTTCTGTTCAGGGAGGGGCAAAGCTTTGTGGTCTTAGACTGAAGGACATCTCCCCCACACACACTTTTTTTTTTTTTTAATGAAGGATAATGGAGGTTCTGTAAATGCAAACTTTCTTTTGCACAGAAGCAACCTAAAATGGAGACAACATATGTGGTTTGAATTTCTAAACTAAACAGTTCAGAGATCCTCCTCGGAAGAAATATAGCGTCTCAAGGGCAGTGTATATTTTGATTGCTTCGTCTTCTGAAAGTCGCAGTTAAGCTAAGGTATATGATAAACTGAGAGAGAAAAGTTTAATGATGAACCCACAGAAGTCAATAAAAGTTTTCCTGTTGACTGCACTAGAAGCAGATTTGGTGCATATACCATTCATGAATTGAACAAATGGGTCCTAAAAACTCAGTTTGGCTGCTTAAAAGATCAAGCAAATAAAGGAATAAAGTCACATAAGCTGTTTCTGTGTGTAAAAAGGCTGTGGGTTACAGGATTAATTTTTTATAGTATATCTCTATACCCTGAATAACCAAGTAAGCCTTAACTTGTGGAATCTTAATAGCCATCTCATTGCTGAAGTCTAAAGGAAACCCAGAGGAAACTTAATAATATTAAAAGTTATTTTAAAGGGAGTTCACATTGGTTTGAAGGATATTTTGCTTTGCACACAATATCCACCATTGTAAATTCAGAGAACCTAGACTTAAATTCAGAAAACCTCCACACATCTTTACAACCCTCAGTATATAAATCTAATAGTATTCTTAAAATGTCCACCAGTAAGGTATTAATCTTTTACAGATAAAATTAAAATTCTGAAAGTCATTGGAACAAAAAATAAAGAAAAATAGTAAAAATATTCCCTCTAGAGATGAGGGGAAACTTGGAACTTTGTCTTAAGAGGCTAGTTTGTCCATGTTGCAATGAATAGAGAATAGTCTGTACAGTTTTTCATATCTGACTTGCAACAGAAGATTGGAACCTATAGAAATTAATGTTACTGAATTATTTAATAGTAACTCAAACACATGAAAAGAAGAATTAAAGAAACACAAGACTAAAAAGCCATTTAAAATGAAATCAGAAGCTTCAACAAATATACTTTTCCCTTGCAGTCAAAAAAGTAATTATCAAAATTGTTCAGAATATGTTGCCAATTACTCTGCTCCATAACTGCTAACTTTCTCAGTTCTTCTCTTGCCTTTGCTGGGCTCTCTGTCACTGGAAACATCTTAAACCAATTTAAAGTGCTACACCTGAATAAACATGTTGTAAAAGTGTTTATGTATTGAAGTGGGTCAGTTCAAGGTATGGTATTTGGCTGGAACTTCTAATTTCTCTTTTTACTGCAAAAGGGCTGCCAGAAGGAGGAAGTCTGAGCTGAATTAATACATTTGTTACAGTGGAAGTAGAATGGAAACTACTTTAACCACAAATCAAACTGCCTCTTTCATTTACGCCAGTGATAGAGTTTTTCTAAGAAATATAGACTCTGGCGTACAGCCACTGTACGTTTGTGTTTGAAAAGAAAACCTATATGCTTATTTCTATAAGGTTTACTCCTATGCTTATTTGCAAGTTCTTTTTCAGGATGATTGAGTTAACAGCATTATACGTTTGTGAGGCAGATGCTCCTTCCTTGCCCACGTAGCAAACTTTTCCAGTTGGTTTAGAAGAATCCCCAGGCGCCTCGATGCCGTGCAGTGCACGCGGTGCCTGTGCCCGTACCTTCCCGTTTAAAGGACCTCTGTGTCCCCCACCCAGCACAGCTGCACAGCTTCACATGACACTGTCTCATTTTCTGACGGTTGAAGGGCTCTGCATAATACACATACGCACAAAAGTGTTTATGCTGCCAAAATAAATTCTGTTAAGAGCAAGGGTTTATTTGCTAAAATGTCACTGATGCAGTTTCTGTGACTTGTTTTGCTTTCTTTTCTTTTACTGAGGTTTAGATCCTATAATATAGTGAGGTTACCACACAGTCCTGACTGAACAAATATTTTCAAGAAATATGCACATCCCCTGGGAACGGAACCAGAGTCAATAATGTACATATTTCAAACTCCGTTCTCTTGAACGACTGAATGCCTTCCTACCTTTACTAGTGAATGAACATCAGTTTGAGTAACACTGCACAATATTTATTTTTAAAGCAGAAGTATATTTATTATCTACACTTCTCTTTGCTACCGATTTGCTTTGGGGATATAAGGTTCCATATCTCACACTCAAGTGATGCAAAAATTAGATGACCACATTACATTATCCTTTCAATAGCCTATAGACTTTAATGGGGCTCATTTATTTTTCAGTTCTATACATGTGTACATGATACTGAATTAAAATATCTGAGTAATGAATAAGATGTATAGCACACAGAGACCACAATTTAATGCAATGACAAACTACCTGTAAAGCTGTTGAAACTTTTGTAAATTGTTGAATTTTTTGTCTTTTAAGTTCCATTCAACAAAATGTGGTTAGGATTCTTAATCACGTAAATTCAGGATTATGGGCAAAATCCTTGCCATGCTTCAGTCAGCAGTTGAACTCCCACTGTGGCTTCAGGACGGGCAGAAATTCACCTTTTAACTTACAATTTCCATTACTTTATAGGTCGAAGTATCAGTGTTAAATCTGCTGGCCTGATTGGAAGACATGGGCCTCAGTCAAAGCAACCATTCATGGTTGCGTTCTTCAAGGCAAGTGAAGTGCTTTTCCGTTCTGTCCGAGCAGCCAACAATAAAAGGAAAAATCAGAACCGCAACAAATCCAGTAGTCATCAGGAGTCTTCTAGGATGCCAAGTGTTGGGGGTAAGATGAAGCTATGATTTACTAGTCTGTTTAGAGGAGTTATGGGCACCTGCTCAAATGCAGTGGAGTCACAGCCCCTTAACAAGATACTGCTCATTGGCTGAACTATCAGAACCTGTGTTCCCACTCCATTTCTACCTGCTCCCCTAGCTTTGCTTAAACCTCTTTTGTTAAGTTGGCCCTGAGCATGATCTACCTTCTGTGAGTCAGGTCACTTACATGTTTCATGGGCTCCTGGATGGTGAAATGCCCAAGTAGTTTGTGAAAGGCTGCACCTGAGCTTGAAACTTTGCTACACACGACAAAGAGAGAATAGAGAGAAGGGTTGCACCCCAAATGCACCCCAACAGTCGGGGAAGCCTCAGCAAAAGACAGTGTTTGGACTTTTGTTTAACTGCCTCTCAGCTGAAGAAGCCAAGACGTAACACAAAAATCTGAATACTGGAAATGAGGAAGCTTAACCAATCTGTGAAAGTGTAAACTGTTCATGAGTTCAGACCAGCTGACACATACAGATGTAAATACACAGTGTATCCCTGAATGGGAGTGAATTCAATCCCTTATTTACCTGAAAGGTACTGACAATAATGCATGTGAAAATGTTGTTAGTCCCATTAGAGCCTGGAGTAAGTTTTGCTCCAATTCTTTCCTGAAACGCTCCTTCAGCTGGAGGCACAAAGTCACTTTCTAAATATTCTTATTTTTGAACAAACATTTCTACTTTTTGGGGACATGATGTGAAAATGTATCTTTCTAAAAGCATGGCAGATCATAGAATCATAGAATCATATAATCATAGAATACCAGGTTGGAAGGGACCTCAGGGATCATCTGGTCCAAACTTTCTTGGCAAAAGCACAGTCTAGACAAGATGGCCCAGCACCCTGTCCAGCTGAATCTTAAAAGTGTCCAATGTTGGGGAATCCACCACTTCCCTGGGGAGAT
>NW_008825615.1:14508588-14516664 GCF_000699105.1 Pygoscelis adeliae
GAAAGCCTTGGAGAAATCCAGGTAGACAATGTCCACTGCTCGCCCCACATCAACCGAGCAGGTTACTTTGTCGTAGAAGGCGATCAGGTTTGTCAAGCACGATTTATCCTTGGTGAATCTATGCTGGCTTTTCCCAATCATGTGCTTCATTTGACTTGTGATAGCCCCCAGGAGGATTCGTTCCATAACTTTCCCAGGGCCTGAGGTAAGACTGATGGGCCTATTATTTCCTCAATCCTCCTTTAAGCCCCTCTTGTAGATGGGGGTGACATTAGCCTTCTTCCAGTCTTCTGGGATGTTCCCCTGATCTCCATGACATCTCAAAGATTGTGGAGAGTGGCCTCGCAATGACATCAGCCAGCTCTCTTAACACCCTCGGGTGGTTATTGTCAGGGCCCATCGATTTGTAGGGGTCAAGCTCCTGTAATAGTTCACATACCAACTTTTCCTTCACTGACAGATCTAGTACCAGCATATCAAAACCTCAATACAGATGCTATTCTTAAGCCCCATGGATGTCTACAAGTAAGCAAATTAGTATTTAGTGAAAGAATTCAGCCCCGGAGTAGAACACATCTATTTGAGGAGAACAATTAAGAGCATTATGCATTACCTATATCCATCTCAGGACCTTGAAAGTGGCAGACTAGAGACCCCTCTAACGTAATGCATAAGCCTTTCCCTGATCTGCACAAGGATGAATTTTGCCTTAACAACCACAAACTGCTACTGAGTTGCTAAAGAAGTCATAGAAATTATTTGAATAACTTATCTTCCTAAAATTATTTAATGTTTACCTGGTGATCTACTGGAATAAAATCCCACTAAATGTTAAAAATGATTATTAACACATATACTGAATCAAAAAAATTTTAATCTACTCTTTCAGTAGCGGGCTCAGTTTTATTTGTATATGATGTATAGGTAGAAAAAATACTGTACTATTTCTCCAGTTTCTGCTGAGGACCTGGAGCATAGTTATTTCTGAGATAGATGACTGAGAGAGATGCACATGTTCCCTCTGAGGACCCTAGCTTTTGAAAAGCCCCCGACATTTGTTAAGGCACCAGTGATCTCCATTTACAACTGGTTTTTGTTTGTTTTTTTCCTGAGTATTGTCAAGTTTTCTGATATTCTGTGTAGCTATACTCCAAATGGCTCATCTGCACAATTAACTTCTAATCCCTTATTAGTCAATATTGCAGGGGAGCAGTTATAAATAAATAACGGAAGAAGTCCCAAACTAGAAGATTTTAGCTTTTTACAGATAAAAAAAAGAAATTACAGGTTCTATAGCAGAAAGGCATTTTAAAAATTATTCATTATTTGTAAAGTTATATTGACTACATATTCTCTCTTCATTAACTGCTTAAACTTCTTCTGATTTTTTGAAACAATGCATGTTAAAAGTTGACTGAGCATCTTGCAATTCAGATGTGGTTTAAGCATGCATGTCAGTTAAGCTTGCTAGCGATGCTCATTCAAAATTCATTCACTTCAGTAGAGGAACTGAATCTGCATTTTTTTCTGCAGAAACTGTTCCTTCTATTTTACTGCTATCCTATGATGCACGTCCCTATTTTCATAAAAGGGCTTTGGACTTCATGACACATGAGGGTGGAGGTTATGTTTTGTTTGTTTGTTTGCTTGTTTGTTTTTAAATACAGTCAAACATGATCTGTGCAACTGCACTAACTCCAAAATACAATCTCTTACCTCAAGGGTAAGTAATATTCTCTTTGCACAAAAAATATTAAAAAAAGATTTTTCATATTTCCTGGAAAATGTCTACTAATTTTGAGAATTACATTATTTTGAGGGAGGGGAAGATCATCAAAGTACATGGTACTCACAAGATGCCTAAATATAATACTTTCAGATTAAATCCCATCTTTCTAGTCCATAAGGAAATGAGAATTGAAGACATTTGTTAAGCCTCCTTAATTACAGCAGGAAAGCTGAACACAAGCTCCCTGCTGGTTAAACCCAGGAAAAACTCAACCTTAACACATGCCAGCAAGTTGCATCGGCATGAGAATTACCTCTGGAAGAACTGTCTGTATGTCTCAAAACACCAGTCAGCCTTATCTGTGCATCCAGTTGTGCTCCAGAGCTGTTGTAAAACAAGAAAAATCAGAACATCTCTAGTGAAATGAGCATTATGAAACAAATTTTCTCCTGACCTCTTTAGGCCCCCAGTCTGCATAAGTGTAGAGGTGCATCACTATATATGTTGATCCATGCCAGATCTCTGACAAAAAAGGTTGCAGTCCAAGAAAACCATATTGTTAAAACAAAATTAGGTTAAGAAGCAATTGCATGTGCGGTTGCATCAAAGGCAGGGGCAGCAACCTTTGACTGGAGATGGAGGCAGCAAGATACGGGCGGGCTGGAATAGGTGGCAAAGCTGAAGGCAGATAAGTAACCACAGCCTCACACAGCAATGTCCTCCACAGCAAAACTGCTTGGAGGAGTAGCTCCTGCACCATGGCAAATCAGCTTCCTTGCAGTTTGCCTCAACAGTCCCCATATCACCAAAACTAACTTTTATTTGGCTGCCATTAATGATCAGTGATGGGACTTTTCATGCTATAAGTAAGTGATTCAAAACACTTTTTCGTTTAGTAACTATTGCAACAATGCTCATTAAAATCTGCAGATTGATGCACTGTAGCCACTGATGGCTACAAAGGCAATGTGCAGAATCTATCCAGATGCTCCAGTGTGCAAAAAAGACATGAAGGAGAGAACACATTCTTTTTCCCAGGTCTTCATGTCTTTGCAGAATACAGGCAGAGTCCTTGCATGGGGACAGCCTGTTACCAGGGGAAAGCTATGCTCTTTTCCTCCTATTCACCAGCCCCAGGAACTGTACAAATGCAGTGGATATGCTGCATCCCTGCAGGCTTGTTGGAGAAGGCTGATTAGTGTAATTCATCTCCTCATATTTAAACCAAAGAAAAACCCAAAGAATTCTGTCCATCATCTTCCTCACGGCAGCCTGTCGATAGGCCATATTCAGTTCTCATCTACCCTGATGCAAGACACTGTTGATGTAAATGACACAGTGATGGGTAAACATCGTTGTGTGATGTAGGTCCTTGTTTCTAAGCTTGTTCCATAATCTTTTATCTACAGTATCTAAGTTAGACATTGACAGTGAAAAATACTCATCTACGTAGCCAGAGGTTATGCAGCCAGACCCAGATAGGTATGCTGTCATTTATATGTCACATTTGGTTATACTTTTCTCTGCAGATCAATCCCAAGTTTACTACAGTCATGCCTTCTTTTTCTCCTTTCTTTTTCCTTCTTCCTTTTCTGTTTCTTTTTTCCCCTTTTATTCCCCCCCCCCCCCCTTTCTCCTTTTGTCTTTTGTCTTTTTTTTTGTCCCTTTGCCTTTTGTCTTTTGTCTTTTGCCTTCTTCCTTTTGCCTCCTTCTTTTCTAAGTTCTTGGACCTCAGTGATTAGCTTTACTGTATTCTCAGCACATCGAAAAGGAAAGACCCACCGGGCAACTCAGTTCTTCCCTTCCACTGGATAACACATTTTTTTAATTATTAATGAAGATATACACAAACACAACATGAAGAAAATAAAATCTATATGTGTCAGTTATTATAACAGCTGGGCAAATGTTGACAGATTTGGAGTCAGCATCCCTGTGTTGCTAAGAACTTCAAGAGAAGATGACCTCAACACAGTGCAAAGACAGAGAGAATTACACTTAGCATACACACTGCACCTGCCTGCCATGAACAGAGGGTTGAACTGTGTATTATTTACCCAGTTTTATTTTGGTCAAACTGTAGATAAAAGGAAAAATAATTAAAACAAATCAAAACAATACGACTTGTTCCCGAAGTACATCACATAACCCTTCCTTAAAACAAAGGCTGGCTTTATTTTTTTCTTTTGAACATCATCTAAAAAGTATTACAGTGTAATTGGGCACTAGAGGATATCCGCATTTAAATACTGAATAGTGACTTATACCAGGAAATTCAAAAACAAAGCTACATAATTTTTGATCATAATACAGTGAGATAAAAGCAGAAAACAATACTTAACTGTGCATTTCCTGTATTTTATTGGCTGAGGTCACACTAATTAATTAAGAACACAGTACTTTGTGTTAGTATATATAAACATGTTGTCGTGGTTTAACCTCAGCTGGCAACTAAGCACCACCCAGCTGCTTGCTCACTCCACCCTGGTGGGATGGGGGAGAGAATCGGAAGCGCAAAAGTGAGAAAACTCGTGCGTTGAGATAAAGACAGTTTAATAGGTAAAGCAAAAGCTACGCACACAAGCAAAGCAAAACAAGGAATTCATTCACTGCTTCCCATGGGCAGGCAGGTGTTCAGCCATCTCCAGGAAAGCAGGGCTCCATCACGCTTAACGGTTACTTGGGAAGACAAACGCCATCACTCCAAACGTCCCCCCCTTCCTTCTTCTTCCCCCAGCTTTATATACTGAGCATGACGTCCCATGGTATGGAATATCCCATTGGCCAGTTTGGGTCAGCTGTCCTGGCTGTGCCCCCTCCCAGCTTCTTGTGCACCTCCAGCCTTCTCAGTTGGTAGAGCATGGGAAGCTGAAAAGTCCTTGACTGGTGTAAGCATTACCTAGCAACAACTAAAACATCGGTGTGTTATCAACATTGTTCTCATCCTAAATCCAAAACACAGCACTGTACCAGCTACTAGGAAGGAAATTAACTCTATCCCTGCTGAAACCACGACACATGTCTATATGTCTTTATTTCCCTTGCCAAAAAACCTCAAAACAAACCCAACTTGTTAAATTTCTTATGAATATATTTCTTGCCCTCCTTCCACAGCTCTTTCTGCTATGTAAGGGTTTGGACTCCAAATGCAGTCCCTAAATAGCTGAAGAACAATGTCTTCTTAGTCACAATAGCCTACAGTTTTGATTCTTGACAGAGTAAGCATATGGGCCTTGAAGCTACAGTATGTGCAATTGGATCCTTGGCACTAGATCTTATTATAAATGTCACATTTGATACTTATATGAAATGTTACGTTACACACAACATTTGTCTTACATGAAAGATAGAATTCAAGGAAGGAATACAGATTTGCCCGAGTGTCACTTTCTTCGTAGGTGTGTGGGTTAAATAATTTGCAGATACATGTCTGCATATGAAACACAGACCATTATATCAGGTGTTCTGGTGTGACTGCTCATCCACCCCTGGTTAACTTATATTCAAATAATTCAGAGTATTGAGACAATGAAGTCATCTAGCAATGACTTACATATTTATTATTCAGCCTTTCTCCTTTAACTGTAGGGACTTCTGCTACATTCTGGTGCTAGAACTTCTGTACATATTCTTAAATATGAAAATGTCACGACTGAGAGAAAACTGGCAAAAGCACAGTCTTCAGCTTTCATTTGTTTGCCTGCTTGGGTGCTGTGTAAAACCAGATTGTGACTTTCCTGACTTTCTCATATGCACGTCTTTCCCACATTTTTCAGTCACAGATTTTTTGCAAAGTGACTTGCATTCTATATGATTGAATTTTAAATTCCCATTAATAGCTGAAACAGAAAAGCTCAATATTTACCTCCTATGAGCACTCGTATTAGTCAAAATCACTATACAGATCCTTGTAGAGTGATCAGTGAAACACTGTAAATTTTTTTTAAGTTAAAGTTCCTTTATTCTCCACTACCTTCACCTTACTTCTAATGTGTGTGTAGAACATACTAGATTATTACAGACAACTCAGCACAAAGGGTGACTAAGAGTTCTTGGTTATATTAAAGGCATATAGATTTTTGAAAACTCATGGTGTCCTAGGGTATCCTGCCTTGCTTCCAGCGGCTACTCCAGAAAGACACAGGACTCCCATAGGATGTGGGTATATATTTTGACCCTACATGCCCTGGGGCAACTGAGGGTATCTGAGATGGCAGTAAGTAACTAACTACCTGTGGAGAACCTTTAATGAGTGTCACTGAGAATCAGCCCGTGAAGGGCTAGGAAAATATCATAGGAAAGAAGGTAGTATTCATCTTTAAAAAGGACTGAGGATTTGGGGTATTATAGCTTAGAAAGCCTAACTTAACATCCCTGGTGGTACTAGAACAAATTGTTTAGTACTGCAAATGTACTTGCAGTACAAAAAGTATCTTGACTTGTGCACAGCTTTTGACACAGTTTCAGGAGACATATTGGGGCTCAGGTATATTCAACAGAAAACGGGTACATAGCCTGTTAAAAAAAAAAGAAAAAGCACATTCAAAGAGCATGTTACCAATAACAGTAAAATTTGGGTGGGTATTTTGAACGACATCTCATTGAGTCTCTTCTGGATCTGATTCAGTCCAACATTTTATTGGTAATTTGGATGATTGATCACTCCTCCCAGATCTGGTATCCTCTGTGAACTTGCAGAGAGCACACTCTGTGCTATTGTCCAGGTTACTAACAAAGACATTAATCAGTATTGGCACCAGTACTGATCCTTTAGGGACATCCCTAGTAACCAGCTGCCAGCTGGACTTTGTACCAGTGATCACAACCCTTTCAGCCCAGCAGCCCAGCCAAGTTTCCACCCACTATATTCTTTACCTATCCAAACCATATCTGACCAATTTGGCTATAAGAAAACAATGGGACACTGTATCAAAAACCTTCCTAAAAGCAAAGTGAACAACACCCCATGCTCTTCACAAGCCCACAAAGCTAGTCAGCTCAACACAGAAAACAATCAGGTTGGTTAGGCACAGTTTGGCCTAGTAAATTCATGCTGACTGTTCCTAAACACTTTCTTCTTCTTCATGTGCCTGGACATGGCTTCCAGGACAATTTGCTCCACAAACTTTCCAGAAATTGAGGTTAAGCTGATTGCCCTTCTTGAGGACAGATGTGACATTTTCCATTTTTGAATCATCAGAAATATCCTCCGGTCACTATGAACACTCAAAAATGGCAGGGAGTGACTTTGCAATGATGTTGGTCAGCTTATTCCCCACCCTCAAATTCATCCCTTCTGCTCACATGGACTTGCGTATCTTCAATTTGCTTAAGTGGTTCCTAACTATTTCTTTTACTGTGGGTAGAGCTTCAGTCACTAGGCTTACGGAGTTGGGAGTCCTGAGGGTAAATCTTGCCAGTAAAAAACAAGACAAAGAAGTCATTGAGTACCTTAACCTGTTCTGAGTCCTTGTCACTAGATCCTCTGCCCTACTGAACAATAAATCTGTATTTTTCTTAGTTTTTCTTTTTGCTATGAATGTACCTATAGAAGTCCTTCTTGTTGACCTTCACATCCCCCACAAGTTTCAACTTCAGCTAAGCATTGGCTTTCCTAACATCCACCCCTGCATGCTCAGGCAATGTGTTTATATTATTTCTGTATAGCTCATCCCAATTCCACATTACTTTTACTTCCTGTCTGAATTTGAGCTCAGTCAAGTGTTTCCTATTCAGCCACACTGGCTGTGTGCCATACTTGCTTGATCTGCACATGAGAGTGGACTTACCTTGTGCTTCTCTCAGAGGTTGTCCTGGGAGATCAGCCAGCTCTCCTGGTCTCCTTTGCCCTCCAGGCCAGTCTCCCATGAGATCACGTGAAGAAGATCTCTGAACAAGTTGAAATCTATTCTCCTGAAGTCCAGGGTTGCAATGTTGTTGTTGATCTTGGTCATCTCTTGGTAAACTCTTCAGAAGGGATAGGCAAGGAAGGAGAGGCGGTGGGGTAGCCCTGTATGTTAGGGAGTGTTTTGACTGTCTAGAGCTTGATGATGGTGACGATAGGTTGAGTGTTTATGGGTAAGAATCAGGGGGAAGGCCAACAACGCAGATATCATGGTGGGAGTCTGTTACAGACCACCCAATCAGGATGAAGAGGCAGATGAAATATTCTATAAGCAGCTGGGAGAAGTCTCACAATCACTAGCCCTTGTTCTCATGGGAGACTTCAACTTACCAGGTGTCTGCTGGAAATACAATACAGCAGAGAGGAAACAATCTAGGAGGTTCCTGGAGTGTGTGGGAGATAACTTCCTGACACAGCTGGTGAGTGAGCCAACTAGGGAAGG
>NW_008825615.1:14518140-14572350 GCF_000699105.1 Pygoscelis adeliae
CCAGGGGAGGTTTAGGTTGGATATTAGGAAAAATTTCTTCACCAAAAGGGTTGTCAAGCATTGGAAGAGGCTGCCCAGGTGTCATGGTTTAACCCCAGTCAGCAACTAAGCACCACACAGCCGCTCGCTCACCCTCCCTGCCCCAGTGGGATGGGGGAGAGAATCAGAAGAGCAAAAGTAAGAAAACTCGTGGGTTGAGATAAGAACAGTTTAATACTTGAAATAATAATAATAATAACAACAACAATAATAATAATTGCAATGGAAAGCAAAACAACAAGAGAGAGAGAGAGAAACAAAAACCAAGAGGGAAAAAAACCCACGTGCTGCAACTGCTCACCACCCGCTGACCGATGGCCAGTCACTCCCCGAGCAGCAATCACTGCCACCCAGTCAACTCCCCCCAGCTTATATACTGAGCATAACATCATATGGTACGGAATATCCCTTTGGCCAGTTTAGGTCAACTGTCCTGGCTGTGCCCCCTCCCAGCTTTTTGTGCACCTCCTTGCTGGCAGAGTGTGGGAAGTTGAAAAGTCCTTGACTTAGTAAAAGCACTGCTTAGCAACAACTAAAACATCAGTGTGTTATCACATCATTCTCATGCTAAATCCAAAACACAGCACTATACCAGCTACAAGAAAATTAACTTTACCTTAGCTGAAACCAGGACACCAGGGAAGTGGTTGAGTCACCATCCCTGGAGTTATTTAAAAGACATGTAGATGTGGTGCTTAAGGACAGGGTTTAGTGGTGGACTTGGCAGTGTTAGGTTAACAGTTGGACTTGATGATCTTAAAGGCCTTTTCCAACCTAGACAATTCTATGATTCTCTCAGAACCTTTTAACTCCACCGTATCATGGTTGCTGCAGCCCTATCATGCTGCATTTCTCATCAACATCCTCACCCCCAACCTGTTCTTTATTCATTGATTTGCATAAATACAATATAATTCTAAGGCAACTAGGCAGGAGTATATGAAAAAGGATCTGAAGCTGATCATTTGACAGAGTGGTTTTGCTGCAAAACTCCTGTTCTGGGATATACCACTGAAAAATAATCTGGAAATTGTAGGAAATAATTATTTTACTTTATTTGGCATTGTGTTCAGTTTTGGCCATCACACCTTCATAAAGACACAGAGAAACTGAAGAGAACCCAGAGAAGCAATGATAGCGCAGATCAGGACAGCTGACAAGAAGCAGCTGGTAAATTTGCAGAAAAGCTCCTTTAGGCCAGCTATTTAGAAGAGTTTTCCGCAAGGACAGTGAAGCACTACAATGTGTTATCTCACAGACTGTAGAACTCCCTTCCTTTAATTTTATGTGAAAAAGGCACCTCTCTTAATTTTCCAGGAATTTTTCAACAGTCTCCCATCCCAGCCTCAAGTCTTTTAATGTTAAAAAACTGTTCCTAAAAAGAAATTCTATTCCTGAAAATGAAGATTTTGTTTCTTTTTCAGTGTCGTCTTTGTTTGTTTGGGTTTTTTTTTCATTATGAATTTCAGCCAACTTTTTTTTTTTTCTGCCAGAATGGTTATTTTGGTCCAAAAATGCCACTTTAAGAATTCTTGAAATGGAACCAGAGGAGACAGCCTGTCCTCCTGGCTCCATTGCATGCCTCACTGATGGCATCACTTGAATAGCACTCTAAACCAACTCTGGGGTGTTAATGTGGTGAAGGCATGATCCTATTCCTTTCCTTTCCTGTTACTCAGGGGCAGTAAGGAACAAGTACTATATTTTCTCCAGGATTAAGATTGTCCTGGAGAAGCATGTGTGGAAGGTTCTCTGTGTCCTTCTATCCTGAGACATCTCTGACAGTGGAGAAACATTCAGGCCTTTAAAAAGCATCTCTTAGTCTACTTGTTTACATTAGTATTACCAACTAAAGATCATCAAGTGGTGAATATTTCCAGAAAATATGGTAAAAAATGGAGGAGTACAAAATGTGCTAATGTTTAAATAACAGACGTTTGGAAATTCTGTTGTTTCAGGACAATTTTTATCATTGCTAATTTATCTTTTGAATTGGGCTACTTTCTCTACCTGGTAATTAAACCTGTGCCAACATACAGATGACTTCCCCATATCTTGGATCAGGCTCTCCCTTGTCCTCCTTTGATTACCTGTGTGCATATTATCAGAGTTGTTACCTAGCTAGCCAGCAAACAGACATCTTGTAAACCTGTTTCCCCTAATGCTGAATGCATCGCTTTGTCTGTGTACACCAATTGTATCAGACTGACACTGTTGGTTCTGCATTTCCAAGTTTACATTGCCTTTACGACCAACCCTAGGAATATAAATGATAGCATGCTTGTTCCTTTCCTTTGTACAGTTTGGTCAGGAGCATAAAAATAGCTAAATCTTGTTGGTTCTAGCAATGCTTCTAAACAATTTATTATTATTATTTTCTTCCTGTAGATTATAACACAAGTGAGCAAAAGCAAGCATGTAAGAAACATGAACTTTACGTGAGTTTCCGAGACTTAGGATGGCAGGTATGATTATAAATGCTGTTTCCTATCAGTTCAAATTGGGACAATCTATTTTACAGTCCCCCATTATTTACAGTCTGTTTTCTTCATGGTAATCGGTATTTCACTGATGAGAGACAAATTCTTTAAAAGCATTTTGTAATGAATCCCTATCACTATCACTTTACCTTTTTTGGCTGCTGTTCTCTCAAAGACTTTGCATACATTAATGGCTTTACTATCTGGATTCATTCACATAAAGATAAATCTGAACTATTACTCAAGATATGAATATATCTACAGTAAATGAAACCAAAATCCCCACACTGAGCAACGGAACTTTTGAAACTTGCACTTTAATTCTCCCTGGTTCAGTGCCGTCTACTGCAGGTCACAGAGATTTCACTGGGGTGGAGTACTTAGGGAACTAGAGCTTGGATCACTGTTTAGTGGTCTTTATAACACCATAGCTAAGTTTACATAATTTCTGGGGAAAACTCGTCCTGCCATACAGTAACAAGAAAAGAAGGTACTTGTGGTAAAAGGTCGTAAAGACAGAGGCAGGGCATTATGAGAAAAGAAAATAGAGATCAATCTAGGGTTTTTTTCCAGAAAGCAAGGAGCTCACTATAAAGAAAGAACAAGAAGGCCATCAGCAACCTATAACCTAGACATATTGCATATGTAGGTAAGAACTCAGAGATGGCTGTCTGTGCATTTCACATTTCTCTGAATTATTTTAAAACAATTCTCTATCAGTGGAACAAGTCTACGAGGAGAAAAAGTGTGCTATCTCTTTCGTGACAGCTCATCATTTACATATCTAGCTCAGATTCTCATATGGTGTCATTACTCAGCCTGACTTTTTGTAGTATGTTTATCCTCACAGCAGCCTCAAGAAGTAGGCAGAGACTGTTTTCCCAAGTCTGCAGAGCATAATCACCCTGTCCATGGCCACAGAGCAGGCTTGTGGTATTGACTTGAACTCAGGCTACTGAACAAGTGAGCCGTTGTCTCTCTGTAAATCACAGATTTTTCCAGGTATCAACAGTTTTTTCATTTTTTGAAACAGTAAATTCTGATATGCCCCAAGGTGTGCAAGGCTCTCAGATCAGTCATTCAAGGTGGCCATAGAGAAAAGAAAATCTATTTTTTTCACAAAAAAACCTTGAAGAATTGGAAGTTTCAGTTGGAAAGCCAAAGCTACACTGTACAATATTTGATCAGTGAAACTCAGGGTGAAATGAGATAAAAAGAAACAATCGTCAAGAAGTAGGTACTTGATCCTCTCCGCCCTTCCCACAGCACCTCCACTACCTTTGTTCAGCAAACTAAACACATAGCTTTCATTAACATTAAAATATTTTCCCTCTTGTGGTCTTTTCCCCATGCTGTGTTGCTAGAAATACTCAAAATGCATGATTCAGTGACATTCCAACGAGTAATCTCTAGCAACCCTCAGTCTCATGCAATAATACAATTAATGGTATTAAGTATGCTGAAGAAAGAGGATGCATTTTAATGACTTTTGTTGCACCAAGAAGTGCTTGTGATTTTTGGTCTGAGAAGAAAAGTGTTCTGACAAACATATTTGGACCTTTAATTCCCCTTATAGCCTCATTAGTTGGTATTCAGTACAGATTTCTAAGTTTAATTTTTCATCTGAGTTTTGCATTAACAAAGCAAATACTTCCCTTATTTTTTTGGCAAAAAAAGTAATTTAACATGCCACATTCTGAAGTTCATTTTGTCCTTGGACAAGTCTTAGTTAGTTTGATATAGTTTTAAATTTTCTGAGTGAGAGAAAAAAAATTGAGTGTGTTTATTTGTTCTTGTTTTAGGATTGGATTATTGCACCAGAGGGCTATGCTGCGTTTTACTGCGACGGAGAGTGTTCTTTCCCCCTCAATGCCCACATGAATGCAACAAACCACGCCATTGTTCAGACTCTGGTATGCCTCTGCCTATGTTGTAGTTGCCTATTTTGCAGTTGTAAGTGTCTTGGCACAGGGGCTGTCTCTTCCTTTCTGTTTACTACTATTGGATTTTGATTGTTTCTGGGTAAATGCTAACCCATTTCAAAGACGTGCTTTGATGATTACGCTGGAGAGAGGATGAACTATCCAGAGTGGCCTGTGTGGTAGGTTTCCCTTCCATTTCAAATGCAATAACACATGAGAAGACTCTGTCATGTTACTGGAGAACGGTGTAGACAGGAACCAAAAGGGCCCCCTGGTCCCACTTCCAAGAGTTTTTTGCAGCTTATTGAAGCTCTATGTTAACATCTACATGCTATACCTTCCAGAAACATTGACACGTGGCCAGTGTGTGGACCTCTGTTGTCAACTGTTGGCAGAGATGCTTAAACCGTAATTTAATGTGAAGCTTTGCAAGCAGATGCATTTGCATGTAAGAAATTGTGTTCAGTCATGCCTGGCTAACAAATGTAATTTATAAATAAGTGTGTTTGGATCTGTTGCTCTGCCTGGTACTTGTAAAAGGGGTTTTGCAGCCAGCTTTCTGCCTCTGCTAGTTCTTATGTCAGTCCTGTGCATCAACTGGAGCAGCCAAAAAGATGATCTTAGATGAAGCAGCTGGCTAGGCCTCTTCTACCCCAGCAGCATTCAACTGCAGTTCAGAAAACACAGCAGCTACAGAAATCAAGGCCTTTAGACTATGCCTAAATGTAATGCTGCGAGTCCGATGTCTGGTCATTAGTTTTCTTCTGTGCCAGCTAAAGAACTGGCTCTGAAAAGCATCAGTATTAGCAGAATGATTAAGAAGCAGAGGAATGAGCAATAATACATGAGGAGGGAGTGGGAGTACGAAATCAGAACAGGAAAGGGTTGCCATCCCTAATTAGTTTCTGGAAAGGTCAAGGCACTCAACTGCAATTAGAGAAACATGGGTTTAAGGCTCCCTCTGATTTAAATTGATGATAGAAAAGTATCCTGACCATCAGACAATGCTGATGAGTCTGTCCATGGATGGTGATTTTTTTCTTTGATTTTGACATAAAAAATCTGTGCCTGAAAAACCTTTCCCCCTTCAGAAATGAGTGTAGCTATTACCACCCTGGAAAAAAGAGAAACAAACCCAAACCCAAAACCCCACTCCAAGAAAACCCAGAAATAAACAAACAAACAAAGTTTGATTTCTTTCTGATAGAAAACAAATTCTGCTTGTGAAAATTGTCAAGTATTTCTACATGAGAGGGACATTTTTAAAACCTCAGCATGTGCTGAGACCTTTTCCTTTCCATTCAGCTTTTCATTTATGTACCTTCTCCAAGTCCAGCCACCAGTGCAACATTATTCCTCTATACCAGAGTTCGAGTCAGCAAGATTTACAAAAAGAAGGGAAAATGTCAGAGGCTGGAAATAAATAGAAGTGTGGTAAGGAGTTCAGGTGAAAGGGAACAGCAAATGCCAGTTGGCAAGGAATATAGCAATGTGCCTAGGAGATGATGAAGAACAGCATATATGCAGTCCTGAGCTGGAGAAAGAGCTAGAGTTCCTGAGAAATAGGTCAGCAAAGCAATAGTTTAGCATTATGCAAACATTGTCCAGAAAAGTTGCCAGTATCAGTGAGATCCCCAGGTTAGAGTTCCCTCCTACAATTATGGACTGTTAAATAAGAAGTGGCCCAGTGTTACTTTCTCTTGTGTGTCTATCCTTTCCAAAAATGGTTAATTTCCCATTGTTAAGAAATTTGTGTAGTTTGTCCTATTTTTTAAATTGGATACTTAAATTTTCCCTCCTTTTTGGCCTTTTTAGAATTGTGTGTCTCCCTCTGCATGTACTGTACATGCATTCAGTTGTGCAGCCAAAAAATCATGAGGCTAATTAAATTTTAACTGCACATAAATTAGATGAGATAACAGTAGTTGAATGCTTTCTGGTTTAAATTATACAAAATTCAGATTTACACAAGGTGTGCACATGGGGATGGCTTGGGAAACAGTTATTCATACACCCCACCCTAATCCAAATGTAATCATCTCCCAGCCATACTGATTACACCATTCTAAAAAAAGCCCACTCTTTGGGTTGGGAAGTGATTGTTCCTTGGTACCCCTCCAAACTTTACTGACTCTTTTTTTTTTTTCCTGTTGTAACAAGAATAGGAGAAATGCTGGGCCAGTACCTTTCTCTCTCTTCTTTTTCTGAGACTGAACTTAGGCAGAGAGACAATACAGATGCATGCAAGTACGAGACAGACCACATTTAATGACTTATATAAGCCTTCTTCTACCGTCTCGCTTCCCATCACCCTGAGAACAGGCGTTGGAGTAGTGTTAACCTCCTGGTCATGTGAGTCAGCGGATCAGCAGGTTGACTCGCACTGACTTCCAGGCTCACTCTTGAAAAGGCTGTGAGCATCACTGTCGTGCAGGGCTAGCAGGGCCATGGAGCTCCCAGCTGGGGTGGTAGGGGCTGGTGGGACCAGGAGTTATGGCAGGGTAAACATCTGCCTAGATGAGGCACAATCATTCTTTTCTCCAGTGCTTTGCTATTCATTTGTTAAACTGTTTTTAAATGTGTGTCTAAACCCTTACTAAACTGCTACTTCAGGATTTATTATTGCTCATTTCAAAAGACCTTCTCATGGTAACAGTTATGTAAAAATCGTTTCCTGATAAACTGTTCTCTGTTGTCTGGCAAAGGCTCTGGGCTTATATCACTGCAAGACAGATGGCTCTAACAGATTTACAAAGACTTAACATACAAATGAAACCTATTACTGCTGAAGTCTTTATCCATGCCTTAATAATCTCTTGCCCTCTCTATTACAACTCCCTCTTTTCTGGCCTCCCCAGTTTCCAAGTCTTCAGCATGTGTAGAATATTACATCCAACCTTCTTTCAAGTACAAAGAACTTGTATTTCCCCCATTTTCAGATATTTCCACTAGATCTTGTTCGTTCTGGGATGCTGTTCAAAACTCTTTTCCCTCCCTTTAACCTTTCATTGATATATTCAGCCTAGTGAACATAAAGCCTTCTCTGCCTCAGCCCTTTCCCTAAACCTTCTGTCCAGCTGGCACCCACCTTATGAATTGATTTTGATGTCAGTGGAAGTAGAATTGGATCCACGGATACCTAGATAAGACCTTAAAATGCACTCATGCTGTCTGAGAACCCACATCTTACCATTTCATAGGCTGAAAACAGTTTCAGTATGAGCAGTCTCTGAATTGCAAAGACATGTTTTGCACTGACATTGTCCTTGTACCTCTCTGTTTGATATATGAGCTATGTATTTATCTGTCTTTCAGGTTCATTTGATGTTCCCTGATCATGTACCAAAGCCATGCTGTGCACCAACAAAACTGAATGCAATCTCCGTGCTCTACTTTGATGACAGTTCCAATGTTATTTTAAAAAAATACAGGAATATGGTGGTGCGTTCATGTGGCTGCCACTAGAATAAAAAAAATAATCTAAAGCAGAGGGTTTTATTCAGAATTGTAATACAGTCAAGATATGATCCCTGCTGATGAAAAGGCAGTCCTAAATTTATTCCATTTCATGTCATCTCTCATTTAAATGTACAGTATAATGTATATAGTAGCTTTTATTTATTTAAAAGTATATAGTTTCTTTTGTATGAGCAAAATTTCAAAACCATTTATTTTATGGGTCACCTTACTATGCAGTAGAACTTCATAAACTAATTTTTCAGTTGACCATACTGGAATCTATTTCATTCCATTTCAATATTTTAAAGTAAAGCCTTTGTATGGATTTTTTTAAAGCTAGAAAGTCCAGAACTTCTGTAACTGCTTCATATTGTTAAAGGAACTAAAATACGTTTGGTCATATTGTGCCAATGAAAACTGTGGCGGGGTATTTATTTAGAAAAAGGCACAGAAAAAAAACTAAACAAAACTGCTTGGCTAAACATATTTTTTCTTTTAGAAGTTCTGCTCCATTAGAAAAAGTGAAATGTTGAACAGTGTTTAAGTAAATAAACAGTAGATAGAAAATAGAAGTGAAAAGATTGCACATAATTGTTATAACTATTTTCTTTAACAAGATGAGTGTAACTGGAGGAGTATGTTACTTCTTGGCTTGTGGGCAGCAGAGTTTGCAGAAGGCTCAAAGCTTCGGGAATTCTGTGGAGACAGACTCTCGCCTCTATCTATGACTTCCCAAATTAACACTAAAAATTGAACTACAACATTCTTACCTCAAATCGCATCAGTCTATTATCTATTACACTTCTCCGGCAAATATTTTTATAATAACAGCACAAGTTAAACAAAAAACCCATGCAAGCCCTCCCATTATATACACAAGTTACTATATACACAAAATATACAGAAGACAGGGTATGGAAGGGCTTTGCTCTATTTAGCTCCCACTTTTGCCTGTGTTTTCTGAGTGTGCGAGGGAAGGCACAAGGGTTGCAGCAGTTGTCACCTGTTTAATCCAAACTGTTGTCCCTGATGGTGGCTGTTTTCAGGCAAAGATGAAAAACGCCTTTCATAATGAGCTGGTGGGTAATTTGCAGCCTACTTTCTGTGCCATCTGATTTTCTGTCAGGTGGAAATTGGTTTAAATCATGAGATGTGTGATGGGATATCTTTCCCTTTTTTTTAGCATTAACTATCTTAACTTTGAAAATTCTTAAATCCATATAAATATTTTTTAATCTCCCTAAATTTTTGGCCTCAAATGAAATCCTGTGGTTGTGAATTGAACAACTAATTACAGATGATCATTCTCACCACCGCTACCCATATGCTTATTTTGAATTTACCACATTTAATGTCTTTGGACACCCCTTTATTTTAGTGTTATGGAAATGGGAAATAGAAACTCTCTTTTCTCTTAACTACATGGCTAATTATAGTATATGCTTTTATCATGAGTTGCCTTGATTAAAAATGCTTCATTTACACAGTTCTCAGAGTGTTGTTAAAAAAATGAATAGGACATATCAGTTTCTCCTTAGACAGTCCATGTAAACTCTGACTTCTCCAGTTATTTAAAGCATATTTCAGAAAATTCAGATTATTACAGACTGATAAAATCAACGTGTGCGTGTGACTGTGTGTATGCATGTGAATGTGCAACTGCCTTTTTGCAGAAAGTAATTTATTTTGTCTTGCTATTGGAGTAATACATAAATCCTTTTTATGCATACACTCAGTTTTTTTAAAAAATTAACAGTTCTGATTTCAGTCTTGGGAGCTCTTTCCCATTAATACAACAGTTCCATTTCACACTTCCGTCTCTATTTTATACTGACATTACCTATATATCTACGTTTAGTTGCAGTTCATGCACAAGGGTGTATAGCAAAATATAATGTCTCCAACTGAATTACCATTTTGGAACAGTTAAATTCCTGGGTTGTCTTCAAAAAATTTACTGGTTTCTGTATAAATTGGGTAGGTGGATATGTTTTTTTTTAACTCAATTTATTCTAAATGGAATTTGATGGAAACTAAATTTTGGGTACATTAAGTAATATATTTTTAAATAATGGTGTACCATTTTGAGAATAAGAAACTGAAGATTATTGTTATATTATTCTTTAAAATATGCTGTTGGAATATATTTCTATATTTTGAGACATAATAAACCTGTAATACTATTTTCTTCTGCTGTGATTTTGCTTCTGAGACACATGACAAAATGACACTGACTTCATATATTCTTTTAAAGGTAAAAGCAAGAGAACACCAATAGTTATGGATAGGTTTTGCTACAGTTCATTTTTAAATACAGACATTTTGTAAAATTACTTTTATTTTATTACTTCTTAAGTTGCAGCTGGTGAACCATCTACACTATTAATAAAAATCATACCGCCAAATCATACCTCCAAATGTTAATACTCCCCTCAAAATATACTAGGAAGTAGAAATTGTTTTAAAAAATCTCCATAAAACCCGAACTGGTGATTCCTCTGTTTGAAAGGAAGGATAGTGGTACCACACCCTCTGCATTCCCTGGATAAGTGTGTATATGTGTGTTTTAATGTAAAATTGTTCAGGTAAGCCCTTCTCCAGTAGTACCTAATACAGGGCTTTTTGTTCTTTTGCTAGATCCTATCAAATACCTGTTATTTTATATATATTCATACATAATATATACATACATATAATATATATAATATAACATGTACGTAATTATATTAAATTATATTAAATATATACCCATATATATAGCTATAGCTATATCTATAGTTATGAAGACCATTCCATTATTGTTTAGGACATGAGAGCTTTGTTCTTTTTAAAGTTGTTTAAGCTTCCTGCATCCTTAACAACTGGAAAGTCTAAAGGGCTAAACCCAGAAAAACAGAAGCAGCTCTGTACAGAATTAATGTTACGTTATTGGTCAGAGCTTCTTAGTCTTTAACTTGCTCATAATGTTAACACCATTGCTACACATTCTGGGCCCAAATCAAATGTTTACGGGATGTTACTAGCGACCACTTCTACCGCTTAGGAGTCGTCACCCAGTGGAAGTCAGAGTTAAGAGGTGAAGGGTATTGCAGCAGTGACTTAATCTCCCTTTAAAAGTGTGTAGTTCTCCGAGTGTGATTTTGATGTCCAAGACAAGGTGAGCTCTGACTGACTGAAGTGTGGAGCATTTCTAAGTTCTCTGATACGCTAAGCTGTGAACCCGCATAACAGTCTTCCTTCAGTTAGACCGCCTGATGGGCATCTCTCCTTCATCTGGATGCCCATTTCCACAAAGTATTTATAGGGTCAAGTTTTTCTGATTTTCGCTAAAGGTTTCAAATTCATTAATTAGGGAGCAGGGGTGGGGGACATTTGCTGATAATCAAAACCATGCTTGTTCAGATTGTATTAGCCCTTTTTTCTGATATGAGATCAGGCTGAAAATTAAATTCATATAAAGCTGGCTGGTAGCTGACAACATAGCAATACATCTGATCAGTACAAAACTCAGCTAGAGATATCTCAGGTAAACATTGGCATGGATGTCTTCAAACAACAAGGATCACCATTCCTTGTTCTGTGGTGTATCCATCTGAAGGGTATCTGAAGGGTGTCTGAAGGAACATCTGACGTCCTTTACAACCCCATGACTCTTCCTTCTGTGGTGGCCTGTTTAGCCTTTTAGGTAATATGCATTTGTGTTGAGTCATTGGGTAGGTAATATAAATGGAGCCGTATGAGGAGCTCAGGTGTCTTCAGGAATAAGAAACCAGTTCTTTATAGCTGCACAGAACTGCGCAGCTGTTCATTTTGCATGTTGGCACCTATAGGACTATAAACCAGTATTTAGTCTTTTGTATTATGATAGGAGTCAAATGTCAGACAATTTGGGGCCTCATTTTATTAAATGCTATATACATGAGTGTTGTGAGTTGAATCTATATTGTAAACACTGGAACTGAGACTTTCTTTATGGACAATATAGAAAAATTGCACTTTTGGATTGCAATTCACCTATTTCTCTCCAAAAAACTATGAAGTGGGTTTAGGACAATAGCTCTGCTATAGACCTTGTCTGAGCAACTGTTGCAAATTACAACCCCCAATACCTTTAAAATAATGTTATGTTGTTGAAAAAGTTTAACTGCAATGTTTAATTGGGATGTGGAGCTTTGAGAAATCTTTTGTTATCGTGATAGGATGTCAGACAATTCCATTCTGAAATATAATTTTCTCTACCATTGTCTTGGAAAGGGTTGTATTGCTGACTGCGTATTTCTTCTGTTCTGTTTGTGGTGGGGTTTTTTTTGTCAGCTCCTCTTTTGCAACAGTTTCATAGTAAATTGACTTTGACTCAAAGATGGTTAAAAAAAGGGTTAGGCTTGTACTCATAAGATACTGAATTGTTTCAGCAATAACCAAAGGATTTTAATTACCAGGACTTTAAAATTATGTTCTTTGCAATCTCTACCAACTTTTCTGCTCACACATTCAGCTGTGCATAGGCAGAATCTGACATGTGGTGCCTGAATGACGAACAAGCCACATGTGAATTATACAGCATTATCTTTTACTATCTCATCTGCAGTCACAGAACTCGCAAACTGTGATTTACAATGTGTTACTGAATTCTTACTCACATGGCTTGAGCAAGAGCTTGATTAAAAACAAAAGAACACTAAACTTAAAATCTAACAAAAAACAGCGAGAGGAGGTTTTCTTGCCATCTTAATTCAAATAAATCAGCACCAAACGTGGTACATGAGAGATCCGGAATGTCACGTGAATTAAATGGGCCTTTCGTATTCTGTTTTCCATATTTACAACACATGACACAGACACTTCTCCTGACTGCTATATTTCCAGCTAAATGCTTTCTGTTCTGTTCCTGCACTTTTTTGCTTCCAGATGGGTGCCATCAATTATTATTAATGTGAATGAAGATATTTTCATTGCTTTAGCAGATGTTAATGCTTTACAAAAGAAGTATGTGTTATTGGTATTGCTACTTTACAGGTACAGAAAGGTGGAGAGACTTCCCTGAGATAAGAGCAGATGAGAGGCAGTATAGGGGAGGCAAACAGATCTCCAGTGTCCCAGTGCTCTAACCCCTATCACACACTCTTGGTGGAGTGATGCATACACTTGACACTCCTGTCCCTGCAGCTCATAAATTTAATGGACGGTAGGCAATCTTAGGGGTTACCTGGACCTATACTTTGCATTTACCAAGTGCTTTTCTAGTTTCATGACTGTGGAAATCTGGGCAGTGACTGATAAAACTGGGGCATGTGCTGGGTGCAGACCACACCTTTCCTATGTGGGGGTGGTTATATTTTAAAGCTACTTCTATGGGACCGACCAAGATGTGCTTGAAGCAGATCTTGGAGCACCTTTTCAACAGCCTCGTAAATCTGCACCAGTAGAGTTGAAGGCTCAGTGGAAAGTTCAGCAATGCATTAAGACTGACACTGTGTTAATATCTGTGTAGCAGGGGATCTCAGGGCAGATGTTGGCTGGAGATATGAGAGCAACATATTTTCTAGGGAACAGCTGTCTCAGAGAATAATATTGAAGCAGAAGTGTGGGAGCAGGATCTTCTCTGAATAACTTGTCCTGGTCTCTTCTGGGTCTCCAAATGACTTGTGAGCAGAAACATTTGTAAAAATGAGAAAGCTCTTTAATTAAATTGTGAGGAGAAAACTTGGAGGGGGCTCTTTCTGGCATCTCTGCCCTTCATAAGTCCTTCCAGAAAGGGGAAATCCAGGCTCAAACACAGAGCTACTCAACTGCACAGAGATTAAAAATTGGACAAGATGTGGTGGAGAAACATGGCACATGTATCAAACTCCCTAAACTGATCTAATTGGAAAACAAAGCTTTTCATGCCTGATTATTTTCTTGGTTGCTGAGCTGTCTCATATTAACTTGCCACAAGAAAGTGTGTTCCCTTTTACTGAGGCCAATTATACATCTACCACTGGGATTCCTTTTCAAAATTAGTGTTTCTCCCTTAACCTCTGCAATGGCTCTTTTCAGCCTTCTCTGCACGTTATCTGTTTTATTATTCAAGACTAACAGCTCCCACAGGGAATGCTCTTTCCTAGACTGTGCTGCAGGGATGGAACAAAGACAAGACCTGCCAAGTCAGTTACTTGTTTAATTGGGATGTGAATCTTTGAGAAATCTTTTTGCTCACTTTTTCTTCTTTTTCGCACACATTTGGGATTCTTCTTGGTTTGCTATCTTGGTATGAATTCTTGTAGATAAAGATACATAGGTAAGTGCATAGAGTTCCATGAAACCTTCCTGTGAAAAGTATCTGTGCATTTAGCAAGAAACAAAACATCATAACTGGTTTCCTGTTTAAAAATGGAACTCATATAGCTAGTAAAAAACTTGGATTCCCATTAAGGAAACAATTTTTAGCAAACTACTGAGCGTGGTTACATTTCATGTTTTGAAATCTATTAATTTAGTCAAAATTAAAGAGTTGCTAATTAGCAGGACCTACATTACTTACCTCAGGACATATATCCAAGGACCAGATTTTTATTCTCAGATACATTGGTGTAAATACAAAATCTATCCAAATTAACAGTGCCTTTGAAATACTCATAAACATATTTCTGATTTTTTCTGTTTATCTGTGTTGGACAGTGAGGTAATGAGAAAGTTATTCATGCCAGAATACAATTAACTGCTTAATTCTCAAATTTCTTCTCCTTATAACCAAACCCTTATGCTTTTACTCTTTTCTCTCACCCATCTACAACAAAAAATGGCTGAAGGTCATGACTTAAAATTCTGCGCAAAGAATTTCATGCTTCAGAATTGAACTTAATGTGGAAATTCCCAAACTTGAATTAGAAGTTATAAAAAAGATCATGAAAACAGTTTTTAAAAAGTTTTAAAAAAGATCATGGCTGACCTGCAGAGCCCAAACCAGTGCCGTGGAAGTGGCCACCGGGGCAGGTAAGCCCAGGCTGTGTCTGTACCTTGCAGAAGCCCCGTCAGCCTGGCAGGGGCTGCAACCGTGGGGTGCCAAGGTACCCTGATGAGGATCCAGCAGCCCCAGGGACTGCGAGTTCTCACATTCATGGAAAGGAGCCTGGAAGCTGCAGGGTTCCCTTCTCTGACACAGTCCAGACATGAGGGCTGTCTGGGAGCTCTGCATCTTCGTATCCAGGACAGGCAAACAGGAGAGGTGGCTCGCAGAACGCTGCATGGTAGAGCCCGCTGAAAATGCCTACATTTAATCAGAAAAGTGCTTAAAGATATGACTCTATTTCAACAGCAGGAAAGTATTCATTGTGAAATTCCCACACTGGCTAAAATTTCTCCTGACATTTCTGGGTGAAGCTTCACTGACATTTTCACAGAGGTTTGCTCATTTTTGGCAAGGAAAGAATTTGACCCTTCTCTTCAGTCATATTACACCCCGTTTCCACTGACTGTCTCTAAGTCTTTTACCATTCTCTTAGTTTTTCCCATGATGTAAATACACACTGCAGTAGAAGCAGTAGTGTTCCTCCAGATTTACTCTAGAATAACTAAGTAGCATTGCAAAATGCTTCCTACAATATTTTCCTCTCACTCCTCTGAATCTTTCCCCTTAACTGACCTCTGCTGTTGAAAAAGCTGTAAGAAATGAGCCAAATAATAATTGTCAAGGCAGGAATCAGATGACATGCATATATTTACATTTTTTTAATTAGGTAACTAAATGTAATACACAGCTGCTACATTCTTCTCCTTTCAATCATTAGTTACAAGGCACTGCCCTGACTCCAAGCACTACGTCCCATCAGCCTTCCAGGAGAGAGGTCTGCTTGAGCGTTCAAGCAATGTCAGGGTAATCAAGCTGTTTCAGCTCACAAATGTGATTTTTGCATCTTTTTAAAACAGATTGCTCCACTAGAAGGTTACTCAATACAGTAACGTCCTTCAGAAGGGTACTGAAGTGCAGCCGGGAATGGTAACCTCTTCCATTAACATACGTGGATCTTGATGAGGACACCTGTTCTCAGTTGGATTTTCATTATGTAAATGTACATTCTTCATATTCTAGGTATTAAAAATGGCACTATGGCTTTTCTACCAAGGAAGAGAACTCTGTCAGACAGTAAAATCCATTTGTGGTGTTTTGTGCTTAATGGTTCTGCCTTTTTCTCAATAATCTAGTTTCCATGATTGCCCAAAGCCTGCAGAATCCATCTCACTTATCATACCAATTACTGCAATTAGTTTTCCTGTGGACTACTCTAATTTCATGCATTTCTAATCACCCACTTGCTATGTGGGTAATTACCACACTCATTTACATGCAAGAAGATGTTTTGGTAATTATATTCTTGTTTGCTCATTTTCCCACCAACATCAGCTTTTTTTCCTTCACAGTCACACTTTAATCTTTTTACATTGCAGAAAATTTAGTATTCTGTTTATGAAAAGTTGGGCAACCTCTATTTTTACCCCTAGAAAGAAAAAGGAAGTGTTTCTAAGGCTACTTCTATGTGACACAGAACAGCAGTTCTATGTAGATACTTGAGTTAATCCTGCTCCAGAGGCAGAGCAATTGTTTGCAATACCAGCAGCAATTGAGTCAGAACCTATATCTTGACATGAAAGGACACTATATGGTGTAGAGATACATTGTTGTTGATCATTCAAGGGTCTCTGAAGTGAGGTGGTAAGATCCAAACGAGTTTGCAAAAGTTTGTGAATGGCAATTTAAAGTGTATATTTTTCTGTGCATTTCCCCTTTGATGTGAGCAGTGCAAGCAAGCCAAGGCATAGAATCAAAGGGTGTTTCAGTGAGTACATTTCTGTAAGGTGTATTCAGTGAGATGCTGAACATCAACTCGCATTGAAACCAACTTTCAATTTACACTTGGGGTTTACTTTCTCTTGAGCCTGTCTTGTATGCTTTGGTTTCATGTAGAGCTCCAGCTGCCTTAGAAGTTCTGTTATAATAGCACCATCTTCTGACTAACATCCTATCAGGAGTACTTCTGAGTATTTTTATCTTTGGTTCATTGCATCTCTGAGTGTCCTACTTTTGCGAAAAGGTGACTGCTCCCCTGCTTCATGCATTGCTCCAAAGACACAGTGAAGTGGTTAACCATGTTAGATACTGAGCAGTACAATCATCTGTGCAGAGCTGAGAATGCCTTAACTTTGGCAGCCTGATATTGAAATGTGTGCACATTTCCAATGAAAATGCTGAGAGAATTAAATGAAAGTAGAAAATGTTCCGCTGACATTTTTGATGCTGGCTCAGTTTGTATGAGTAAGAGCCACTGACAGCACTCATCTTCTCAAACTCTTCCAAGGTCAAGATTGTATGGTAGATATTTTCAAGAGCCCACTACAGTATAAAGACAGTCCAGGTAGTAAAGTTTTAACCTTATTTAACCTTTGCTTTTTCATGCACAAAGATGCAGATCTTCAAATCGATAAAAATGGTTGGAGGTGTTTTCCTAGAGGAGTCCCTTCATTTATATAATTTTCATATCATATCTACTTTAACTCTTGGCTGTGTTCTAGTATAGATGGAACCTTTCTTCCCATCTTTGTCTGGACAGTAAAGCAAAACCAGTAGTGACTGGCAGCTGACTATCAAACTAGTCAATTAATTTTGGAAAGGCTGTGGATTGATGTTTGAAGTCACATATCCAGTTCATTTCATATAAATTATTAAAACTTAAGGTACAGTTTCAAGGGCAGAAAACCAGAGTCATGTGCTTCATTTGCGTGAGAGAAAGAGAAGGGCTTAGAAGTTCTGGATTGTTTCCCTGCTTCTGTCACTGATTCAATATGAAAATTTGGAAAACAAATATTCCATATCTATGTGTATTTGTGATGCATTTATAAAGGACAAGTGAAATGAATTAGGTTTTGTGAGACATTTTTATATGCAAATCTGTTGGGCAGAGCAGAAACAGTGCTATTTTTGGCATTAGATGTTGTTGGTTTGTTTCCTAATTCTAGTCTGCCATACACTTCTTTTTGTGATAGGTCAAAATTTTCAAAGATACGTTTACCCTGTTCAGTTCTCATTTGTAATACAGTAATTACAGCATTTATCAATATCACAGGAGAATCAAGAGGATAAATACCTTAATAATAATGAGGGATTCGGATACATCAGTGGTCATGTAAGCGCATGTATGTTATTTGCATATACGTGCCATCTGATATATTTCCTCAGAAAATGGGGATATTCTGTTACAATTTTTATTCTAATGTGCTCACTCAAATTCAAGGTAATAGCTTGTTCCATCCTAAAGAACTCCTTTAGTCATTACCAAAGGAGGTTATTTGCTCAGGCTATCCATTTTTTCTTGTATCAATTCCTTTCAAGTGACTTTCTCCAGTCTGAAATGCTAATGTTCTTGTTCTCTGAAATTTCTACATATTGTAAAAAAGTCTGAGAAACATAATGTGCAGGGCTGATGGCTCACTGGAACCGAGAGGAATTTTCTCTAACTATTGGGATGATTCGTTGCATTTCAGAACTCTTTACAGAGGTGTACATGCTAATGCAAGATGCAGGGCAGAAAAGAACTGAAATAAATGCCTAAGTATATGTTGCAGTTGTGTTGATCTTTATTTCCCTGATGACATTGACCTGTGAGTGAATAAGCCAGAGAGAAGTACAGGTGGTTATACTAATATTCTTTACTGTATAGCTCCATTAGGATATTTATTGAGTGTCACTAGAAACCGAAGGTTTTGGGGTTTATGCACACTCAGTGCCATCTACAATGTTTCACTTTGGAAACATATCTCCAAAACCATGTTGAACTTGCTGGATAAGAATACCCACCGCTACCATTCCTCCATTTATTTTCAGACCAAAAAAAAGGTTGATGTAACTATAGGCATCATCTCAAAGGTCATGAGAAAGAGAACAATCTTAAAATATCTTGGAGCAAGAAGACTGTGCATTCAATTAAAATACTGGTGAGGTGATATCCCCAGATGGGTTTAGTTCTTGTTTTGACTTCTAGCTATACATATTTGTTTCACCTCCTGCACAACAAATGGTAGACTCAGAACATCCCGAGGGACCAAAAGCCCGTAAGGAAGGACATAGATGCCCAGAGAAACATTTTTGTCATAATTTTCTTCTTAACTTTCCAGCCTCTAACCCTGTTTACACTGGTGACCCGTAATGTATATTCAATACATCTACACTAGGGATTCTATCATGCGTATCCCCTCAATATTTAAACACTTGAAGTGCAACCCCACCACCACCATCAAGGTCTCCAATCTTCACCTCTGCCTGTTGCACTAGCACACATTAGGTCGTTTTCTTGTTGAACTGGTGAACAAAAATCATTACCTTCCATACTAAGGCCTGTTTGAACAGTTATTTGTCTGACCAGTCTCTTTTTGTTTCTTCACACACCTCTCCTCACGCTATCTGTTAAGATGCCAACCTTGCAGGCAACCTTGTTTGACTGCCTGCTTTTCATATGAATATCTCTCTACCTTTTCTAATCACTGTTCTCCATGACCTGATCCACAAATCCACCTCCCATTTCCTTCAAATTGCTCTTCAAGCTAAGCTTTGTAGAGAGAAAAGGTAAGGCAAAACAGGTGGGTTTTGGGCACTACAAAGTTCAAGAGAGGATGAAGTTGGGGAAATGCAACATCATCTCTTATTATACACAGGGTGGCAATGCAGATGTCCATTTTGCTGCAGTACCATCTGTTCTTTCAGATCAGTGTGTTATAAAATACCACAGAATATTTATGAAAGCCTATTTCTATATTTCTCTTACTTTAAGCCATGAGATTTGGTACAAGTTCTAAATCATGATCATTCTCCCTTTACTGATTTTACCCTTCCCAGAATCACCATTTGCTCTACCATCTTTCATTTTCCTCTTCACATGCTATTGTTGCAAAATGGTTTTACGTATCTATTTGTTAGCATATGTTCTCATTATTTGCATATCTGTGTGTCTTTCAATGTGATGTTTATTGTTCTTGTGCTTTATTTGCATGTATAAATAAAGAAAATATCTCCTGTTGGGCTACAGATTGGCCTTTGAAAACCATGTTAGCCTTTTTTTCACTCAATCTCTTTCAAATAAGCAATGCGCTATTGAGTGCAACGAATTGGTTTACGGACTCAGCATACCACTGGAAAGGCCAGAACACAATGTGATGGTCCCAAGCTCTACCTTTTGCTTTCAGCTTTCTGAATTCCCTGAAGACAGGTAAAAGTCAGATGGAAAAAGTCAGGTCTCTCTGGATGATCCATCTGTTCTTGGCTGATTTGTGGCTCCTCCCAGAAAGCTTGTGAAGCATAGTGTGTTCAGGAGTACAAGACGACTTCTCCCTGAAGGACTGCACATGCAGCACATGGTTTAGGGCTCCCCTGTCTTCCTTCAGACAAGTTTTGCTCTTATTTTGGGATTGTTGAGCACAGGTGTTTGGTCCACATGTATCAATTCCAATTCACATTGTCAAAAGGCAGCACTGGCTTTGCATGAAAACAATAGTGCTTAGGCTGTATTTTGTTACTACTGCGTATTACTTTGCTTTGAGATGTCGTGCATAAGAGACAAAGCTTCAGTCCTTGGGCTAGATCTGCAGCTGGTGCATTTTGGAGCAGCTTTATTATATTTGACTGATGTCACCTGGAGATTTGACACTCTCATCTCACTGCAGCAGTGAAAAATGAAGCTTTCCCATGTCACGGCACACTATGACAGTGCTGTGCACACAGAAAGGAAACCTGGATCTGGAATTTATCCAACACCCAGCATATATCTCAATGACAAATAATGGAAAGATGCAAAAAGCCCAGATTTTAGTCCCATAGGTTGTACTGGCACTTGAAAAGTCTTTAATTTCTATGATTTTGTATGTGGCCTTCTTGGCCACCTGGGCACACTGCCGGCTCATGTTCAGCCGGCTGTCAACCAGCACCCCCAGGTCCTTTTCTGCCGGGCAGTTTTCCAGCCACTCTTCCCCAAGCCTGTAGCGTTGTATGGGGTATATGATTAATAATAAATTACAATGCCTGAAAATGCATAAAGATATGATTCTCTATTGTCCTTTTGGCTACCACATTTGTGCTGTTACTGCTGTACTTGCATTTTAAACTTCTTCATGAAGGTCTGAAGAATAGGTAAAAGTATGAGAATGGCAGACTCGGCTGGCTTTGCTGGGTGCTCCTTGGGGCCTTTGCCCAAGGAGGATCTCCAGAAGTGAGAGGAATCTACTCAGGATTTGGGTAAAAGTGCCTTATGGAGAATAAGACATTACAGATTGGGTTTTTTATAATTTCTTTCTTAAGAAGCAGGAAACAAGATTGTATGAGAGTAAGTTAATAAAGTAAGTACTATCATTTATATAATTCAAAAAGGATTCGTATTTTTCAGCCACTTCTTCTAGCATTATGGTAATAATAGTTATCAGAAAAGACTGCTTTCAGAGTACTTGTGACAATCATAATGATAATCAGTCTTCCAAGAAAGGTCTAGCTGAGTACTACATAATATGGTACTTAGTACTATACTGCAGTTGGCATTAGGAGTCACTTGTAAAACACAGAAGTTATTACAGCATTTACAATTATCCTTGAATGGTTTGGAAATATAATGGCTAAAATTGTCAAAGATACCTAGGCAAATTAGGGACTTTCATCACATTTTCAAAAGTAGCTTTTATACCAGGAGTTAGAAATTTCAAATTGATCTAGGAAACCAAATGCTACTTAACCGGCTACAAAAAACATCTTCATCCAAATGTAAATTCAGAAAAATGTTACCTTAGGTATCATTGAATCCTCAAGTTCCCTAAAGTTTAATTTCTTCTGGTGAAGTTCCCTAAAAGTGCTTAAATACCTCCCCTTGAGAGCTCTAGGACTGGCTACACTTGCTTAGTAGCTAGATGTCTTACAGTTACAGGAAAGCCCAGGCAATCCCTACCTGTTTCCTTGGCTGGTTCAACAGGCTGGTATGCAAGCATAACCTGGCTTAACTACTGGGTGCCAAGGTCCCACCCTTTGCCAGAGTCCCAACCTCTCCCTTTCAGAGTTTGTTTGGCCCTCTCTGTGCTGAGTCATTTCAGCATGCAAATCCAACAGAAAATGGATGTGAAAAAAGGCAGTTGTTTCCTCAGCACACTGACTGGGCTCAATGTAATGCTGGTCAAATGCTCAAGTCAGTGTAGTAGAAAAGATGGGAGGAAAGGGTGGACAGGACCATCAGCTGGCTCAGACTGCTGTGGAAACCCAACATCAGAGCACGCTGGATTAGACCACACGAAAAACACGGGAATGAAGATGTTTTCTCCACCCCAGTGGTTGTGAAGGTTCTGTTTCCAGTCATTTAAACTGTGGAAGATTTGCACCTTTATTTTTTCATCTGTCCCTATTTGCTCATGAGCAGTTTAAGTTCAGCTCCTGTTTGGAGGCCAAATCACCTGACCATATCACATGAGCTACTGCACATCCAGAATTGCCTTTGAGGTAGCACATGACTCAAGAACTGAAATGGACACTGCCAGATCTTCTGGGGACCTAGCTGAGCATCCAGCCCAACCTACTCCATCCTATGGGAGTCTGGGCAGCCACTGTCATCTTCCACCCATGGACTATTCCTGCAACTCCTCCTCGTCCTCTCTGCTTTCCCAGGTACATGGCATACAACCTGTCATTCTCAGCCATATATGTCTTAACCAGGTATTACGAGGTGGCTTTCAGTTCTGAAGGATATTTTGGGAAAAAGTGGTCTTAATATTGTCTGACAGAATTGTTCTTTCAGTAGCATACTTAAATCTTTGTGTAGGAGAGAAAATATGCTTATGATTATGAGGGTCATTACCTTAATGGCTGAAGAACTCACGTAGGAGATGTGGGCTGTAATCCCCTCAAGCTGCTCTGAACCCCAAGTTACCACATCTTGGTCTCTAACACTCAGTTTTTTAGGTAAAAGGGAATGCTGACATGATTACTTTTTGCCACCAATACCACATTTTGTGCCTAAGACTGCAACAATTCTAATTCACAAAGGAATTCGTGGCATGAATTCCAGCTACATGGGGCCTTCTCCTCTGGCAGATCTTCCAAAACTGCTTTAGCAGTATCTGCTCATTAGCTTAGTCAGTTCTCCATTCAGCTTCTGGATCCCAGAGACAGCAACTTCACTCTTGCTGGGCACTCTTGGGGATGGTGAGATATGTAAACCACTGGGGTCATGGTGCTCAGCTTTTTGATGACTGTACCCTATACAGACCAGGGTCCTGGCTGGAAAGGGGACTTACATTTTTAAGTCCCTTAGAAACTTTTGAAAGTATCATTGCTTGCCGTATTAGCTGAAAAATGCTTTATACAGAACGAGATACTCCCTGGTTGCTTCAGGATATGTAATCTGGACTCTGAACCCTGTGGTCACTGTGAAGCCTCCCATTCACAGACATGTTAAAGAGACGTAGACCAAGAAAGCTTACTGCATTTCTCCGGTGAATGTAATGTGAGACTCTCACATAGTAGCTGATCTAATTTTCATCAGACCCAGCTCACTATTTTGGGCGATCTCACTGCAGAAAAGAAAGGAATTGCTTATACAACTGTATTTCAGCAAACAGCTTAAAAGTACAGTAGCTTTTTCTCCTTGTCTTGCATTGTTAGCTTTAGTTCTGTTCTACAATTGCCAGTTAAAATTGTGTTTTTCATGTGACTGAAGGAATTTTTTTGTGACTGCAGTGCTTGAGAATTGTCTATAACTAAAAAATAGTAAGATGATGCACAACAGATATGCAAATCCTCACAAAAACTTTGTCCATTTGCTTCATCTATACTTTTGAAATATATCTCGTGAAGCAGGATGGCAATTTTAGTCACTCTAACAGTGTCTACTCTAACTTAAACAAGGACAGAGCATGGGTTCGTCTTGTTTCTGTGTCCATCCTGTTGTCTATCTCCAAACCGCTTGTTAATAATTGTTAATATTCTCTTTGGACATAGTTTTGGCTCATGCTGGTTAGCACTCTCTCATATCTAGGCTCAGTTCAGGCATGGTATGGGCTAGGGGACTGTTCCCAACAGGCAGTATGGGTGAGGCCACATTGCATAGGGGGACTGGAGTGGACTTCGCTCTATGGACATGCACCATCCCAAACCATTTGTCCTTTGAGCCACAGGGTGAGCCCTGGGCCATTTTATTCATTAGTATGGATGTAGTTTCTACTGACAGAAGGAGATAGACCCACCTCCAGGATGAAAAAGAGCATATTCAGCAAGCATGAGATCTTTGTTTCAGCCAAAGAAGGCTGGTCTGTCCAGACTTCTCAAATAGCAGAGTATAGAAAGAGTACTCAAGTGAACATGGCCATTTGACAACAGGCCATTTCATTTTTTTACCCTCCAGATTGTTTTCCCACTTGATTTCACTCTGGTGTTTTAAATGAAGAGAGCTGGGAGAGGTGCCACTGTCAGGTGAAAAGGGTTGTGGAGGTGAACAAAGGAGCAATGACCCAGGACTGTCCATGTTTCCTGCAGAGACCAGGGAAGACTGATGACAAAGTAAATAGCTGTAAAGGAGAGGAAAAAGAATCAACCTAATGAGGCAACTCTTCCCTCATTTAGAGATGATTGACATTTTCTGATTGTATCCTACTGATTTGGGAATTAAAAAAAATATATATATTTAAAAGATTAATTATTCAGACTGATTAATATCATCTTCCTTTTTCACTTTGAGTTGCACATGTCATATTGGATCAAATTCATATGCTGTTTGATCTCAGAGGGTTTTTAAACATTTTCTTTAATATGAGTTGGCTCATTAAATTGGCTTTGAAGGTTTTTATATTCCTCCTAGGATATACAACGTTGTTTATTAATCTTAACTCTAATAAACTTCTTATCCATAGCCATATAATTGATTGTGATAAGCTTGTGATATTGAATTTCACAAGTTAATGTTAAAGATATTTCTTTATCTTTTCTATTTTTGTTCTTCTTTAAGTCCTTTCTCTTTATTGTATCACAAAAAATTATTTTAAATACATCATTTCCCCTAATCATATTACTTATTTGAAATTCTTTTTTCTAAGGTAGCAGAAATGATACAATCTTTCATATGATTAAGAAACAACCCCCCCCAATGTTTAAAAGAGACATGAAGGTAAAATTAAGGGAAAAGCAGAATCAAACACTGAGACATATGCTTGACAGAAACATCTTCTTTAACTGAAAAAAGCAAAGATATTAGAAGTCCTTTGTGTTCCACAGCACAGTCAGAAAATAGCAGGTTTCTGAAAAAAAATTGCATGATTCTTCTGAATAGAATACCATAGTCTGGATGTCTTTGTACATGCTAAAGGAAGATTTTAAATGTTTTTTCATTAGTCTGGCATCGGATTTGAAAATTGATAATGCATTCCCTGAACCAACTTTTGCTGAAGATGGCAATAATGTAACTTTTGGAGTGCATTTTCTGCTAATACAGCTACTTAAGTTTGCACAGCTGGGAGACTTCTATTTTTTCCTGCAGCCTTTTCTCCCCCCTCTCCCATTCTGATTTGTTATTGTTTGAAATTCTGAGAATGTTTTACACACATTTCCAGCGTACAACATTTGGACACTGATAAACGAATGACAAGTATGATATAAAGCCTTGTGGAAGACCCTGTAAGGTCTACCCAGGGAGAAGAACACATCTGTCTCCAGCTGTGCAGCTATTTAGGAGTGAAATGACTTGTCCTGGGTTGGGCAGAGATGGTAATTATTTTTGTTGTTGATGTGAAGATCAAAGGTTATTCTGAAGAAGTAAGGACAAGGACTGTGGTATTTAGCAGGAAAGATTTATACAGGACATAATTTAGTACATGGTTTGCACATTAACCTGGTGCTAATGCATGTAGATGACAGAGAAAATGTAAACAGTCCTGATGTAAGATAAATTATAATTGGTGAAAAGCAAATTAATCTACTGGTCATGAATCTCCCACAAGTTAGCAGAATCTTGAGCAGCTGTTACATTCCACAATCACACTTTGAAAAGAGGCTGCTTGATCTGAGGATTTCTTGCTACAGTGCAAATAACTTGTTCCTCCTGTCCCAGCTAGGCTTTTTTATTCTTTTTTTTTTTAATTTGAAATAATGAAACCCCTGCTTTTAACAACAGCATCTAGTCCTAGACTAACATAACTCACAGATTTCTTCCCATAAGATTGAATCCCTTGGGTTTATGATTTTCAAGGTGCAAACTAAGAATACCCCCACAAAACCACAGAGGTAGTAGTTTATAAATGACTTTTCGTAACTAAGTGTACCATGACCTCATGGTCAGTAGATGAGATGTAATGTTTGCTTCTTCACAGTTTCCTGATACCAGGCCAGAAATCCATGAAATAGCTTTCTCATGTTTCTCATTCCTAAATTTGTCTTACATATGCAAATAGTTTTTCTCTGTTAAAAGTTACTCAGTATAAAACACAAATATAAAAAATGTGTGAGCAAAGAGAAAAAAAGCTGAAGAAATGATGTGGACAAAAACATTGGGATCCCTTAGAGCAAATCAAGATTTAACTAAGATAAATGCACTAAGTATTGTGACATGAAACATTTTTCAATAATATTGACATGTGCATAAAAGCTTTTCTGTTCAAAAACTATGAATTTCACTATCTATAGGACCTCAGTTCCCTTTACTAAGTCAGATCCTGCTCAGATTTCTACTGTTTTAAATAAGGAAAAATGCCATGAGCTAAAATGAGCTATAATGATGTGAAACCAAAATAAATGAGCTTTGAATAAGCATAAAATGCTCATCGCAGATTCCTATGACAAACAATAGCCTGTCTGGAGGAGGTTTGGCCAAAAAAGCAGAGGCAGCAAAGCCATTTCATAATTGTAACTCACTCACAAATATTCATGGAAACATGTTTTGCCACGTATATTAAAATTCAGGCATTTATTTCTTGACTAATTGCTAGGCTATCGAGAAACAATGAAGAGAATGAAGTTCTAGAATTTTTCCCTTCTTTGTCTGTCTTTGTTTCCATTTTCATATGTGCAAGAAAGCACATCCAAGGGATCAAAATATATGTTCTTCTCAGATGGCTTTGCTATGATCCAGGCATCAGATGTCTGAGGAGAGCAGGTAGTGGTGGATTGTACAGAGAATTCCTAAGCAGGCTTTGACATGGTAGAGAAGTTTTCGCCATAAGGAGATTTGGTTTTCTAATTTTGTGCAGACCCTAGTAAATCTCTCTGCATAGAATAATCTGCTATTACAGCAAGTGCAGCCAAAAACCAGAAATTCTCCAGCTTATTCCGGCTGCAAGCCAAACCTCACTGTTTCCCTACTGTTCCGCCCTCCCACAGAACAAAATCTTACTGGATTCCCTTAAAATAGCAAATGAATTTCGAATTCATTGAGGAAAAATCAGCTCCAACCAAAGAAAGACAGGCTACTAAGTCTTCCTATGGGTTACTCTTAGTTTAACATATAAAACCTTTATATAACATATATTTTAGCATCTTTCAAGAATGTAGATAAATGTAACATTTCTGTGTAGTTAAACAAGTGGGGTGGGGTGGACCAATGGTTCCACAATATAAAGCAAGCAGCAGTATGGCTTGGAAGAGGAGACTCCATCACTGCTCTTTTTCAGGTAGAGTAAGCAGAGACCAGCAGGTACAGTAAGGCTCAGAGCGACGAGATTACCAGTCATTACAGGACCGAGATAATTAAAAGCTGACCTGCCAGGAGCTTCAGCTGCTGAAACTGTAGCTTCCTTATTTACCTCAGTGATAAAGAGCTTCCACACTGAAAGATTTGGGTGCCAGCCGTCCTTAGTGTCAAATTGCTAGGAAAGGAGCATGGCGAAATCAATAGCAGTTGTTTGTGGGCATGCAGAGAGCGTTTCTATCGAGCAAAGCAAGGTCAGGTCAGGTGGAGTAACTGCCGTAGCGTCACTAGGAGAGAAACAGCTACGTGTTCTTTCTGGCTTTGCTGACAGCAGTTGTGATACCATGCCAAAACTACTATAAAGGTAATAAACATTGGGAAAGGGTTATCTGTACTCCCACTGATTGGTAGATACAGAAAAATGTTTGTCTACATAACTATCAATGATTCATTTAAAAAAACCCTCTAATATGTCTTGTATTGCCCGTAACTGTAACACTTTTGTGTAGAAAGTTCAAAATGAAGCTCAAATCTTTCCTGTTCTCTTTTTCATGTCTTTTTTTTTTCATTTTCAGAATGTTCTAATGCATTTTTTAATGCATTTACTCCATTTTACACTTATTAATCAGTTATCACTATTTTTAGAATTTTCACTAAATAAAACTGAAGAAAAATTGTTTTGTATCTATGTCTATTCCACAGAGATTTATTTCTAGTGGGAAAAAAAAGAAATGCCACACTTCTCTCCTTCAAATGTCCCATAATGACGAAAGGACAAAACCATCAAAAGATATTTTGGAAAAAACTATCTAATCTTTAGCTTTCAAAAGATCACAGAATGGACACTTTATATAGAAAAGCATGTTGAATAAATGTATGTACAGTTAACCTCTCAAGTACAAGATGGACATTTGCCACGTATGTCGTGTTTTCCAGGATGAATCTATTCTCTATGATTTTACCTATGTTATATATCTTGTGGTAGAAGCTCATAAAAGTCCACAACATTGTTAGTCACTTAATAAAGACTAATAACATTAGTTGGCCAGAGCTGGGGAAAGCAACTGAAATGGTTCATGCTACTGACTAAGCCAGATTTCACAGTAACTTTCAGCAAATCTGTAGAATGTGAATAAACTCCTTAGAGGTCAATTTGAACTTAAAAAAAAAAAAAGAAAGAAAGAAAAAAAAAGACAGTGGCAATATAAGCATCCAACAGATTTTGAAAAACTTTTTTTTTCCCTATTTTTTCTTGCAAACCTAGTAACTTCCTAGTGTCATAGACACACAGTTGTTTCATGTCACTGGGGAGAGCATATTAAACCCATAGTGTTATTAAACAGAAAAACTTAGCAGCCACTGCATCATCACATTCAGTTCATTCAAAAAAAAAGAAAAGGAGAAAAGAAAAAAGCCTGTGTTTCCTCCAAGCCATGCAGCTCTCATATATTTTTTTTCTTTGCAAAGACAATCGCTGAAGAGCTGTTAATGAAGACTCCTATTATGTAGGAATGTTTACAGTCATTAGCCTTCGGGCAAAGTTCATCAAAGGAATACAGACAATTACTTCAAAAATACCTGTGGCACTTAAAAAATACCTCAATGGCACTTAACTCATCCACTGTCAAACCGTAAACTAGTTCTACAGGTTACTGCAGAAGCTGACTGCAAAGAAAGCCGCCGTGTGTGTTGCAGATCAGCCCTCCAAAAGCATGGGTCTGCTTCTGCCTCGGTACAAAATTCCATGTAACACCACATTCCTCACCATGTGAATCACAGCACGTCGCAGCTGTTAGATTTGGGTGGATCACCTTGTTCAGTAGAAAGATCAACTGGCTGAAAGAAAGGAGGAAAAACAGAGTGATTTCCTGGCAACAGATGTAAAAGTGATGTATGGAAATGTTTCTTCATACCAGTCATGGTTAGCTGGTGGAACTCATTGCTGCAAGAGCTCATTGAGACAGGATCCGAGGGAGGTTGGACATCTACCAGTATATTTCTAACCCTCAAGAATTAGACTAGTAAAGCCTAAATATACAGATGAGAATGCTAGGAGACATAAAACATCGCATTTCAGGAAATAAGCCAGCTTATTATTCTAATAGATGGCTTGCAGGAGAATCTTCTGACGTGCTATGTATTTATTTCACCAGTATTTGTAATTGACTGAGAAACAGTGATCAGACCAACCATGTTAGATTACTGACAGTGTGACAATTTGACAGCTGCTTACAATTTGGGGTATGTTTTGGACCTTACCAAAAACTTCTGCAGCAGTTTATATCAAAAGTGAGTTGATATTGTCATGTCCATATCCCACCATTTTTGAGTCCTACCATTAGTTTTAATGCTCTGGTGTTTAGCTAGCAAACCATCTTAGTTTCCAGCTTCTGTGAACAATCAGTGTTTTATTCCTTATTGTCACAGAACCTTTGATCCTGATTTTGTCTGTTCTGCATGCCTGGAATAAGACCACTGAATGTTAGAAATGGTGGAATTCATTTGGCGAACTTACATCCTGCTTCACATTGCATTAATTAGATCCAGGAAAGTCAAAGGGATAAAAATCTCTTAATTTAAAATGCAATGCAGTGAGAATAATTCACACAGAGGTATTGATCTGTGTGAAAGCAGAATCTATCAAGAGGAATCCTTATAGTCGCAACGCACTATTGATGCTGCTTTCTGAAATCTACTGCTCCTTATAATGTTATTAGTTTACCGCATCCGTAGCTGTTTGGTGTTAAAAGTAAGTTAAGCAAATTTCTATTGCATCTGGCCTGTAGATATTTGACATGCATTACTGAACTATTACAATGAAGCAACAGTTAAATCACTAGTAGAAGTGAAATTTGAAATCTGAAAAAAGCTTAAGATTTAGCTTCAAGATACCATTCAGTCTTTGTGGCTATAACTATTCAGTACACTAAAATATAACACTGGGAGTCCTCTCCTGTCCTGATCTCATAGTCTTGTCGTTGGGAACTCTTCATAATGGCAAAAGGCAAAAGAAGCAAGCTCTGGTCCAGAGCAGAGCCCTGCTTACCTGCATCCTTGAGCAGAGCATGGCTTATATAGAAGCATAGTTAGAGTTCCCATGTTCCATTTTTTTACTTTATTAATTTTCTCCCCATATACAAAGGCCCATTAATTTCTTATTTTTAAAGGATTCTGTCTCCAAATGATCAGTCTGGGTCACAGAGGTTTAAGTTAATTGTCCAAAGCTTTAAGAAAAAAAAGTATTTTCGGCCCTCCTCCAGTATAGCACTTAAATCTTTCTTACAATACCTGAGCACGTATAATGGGGGAAAACTTATACATAATTGAAAACACAGGATCTAGCGCTAGCAAGATTTTTAGGCAGCCTTATATAAGTAAGCCTCTGCACAAGTTTATTGGCTGTAACATCGATGCCGTTGCAGAGGTTTGTCTGGTGGTGCAGCCTTCCCCGTCACACCAGCATGGTACCAGCAGGGTACGGTCTTCTTTCCTGCTGCAGTGTATTATTTACCCTGACTCCCAGTCTCTGACTGTAACACCCTCAGCTGTGTTATTAGATATCATCTTTGAGTAGGTAGACATAAATACTTATTTTCAATTTAATAAATTATTCTTTACGCTTCTTTATTTTCCGTACTTTCACTTGAGAAAAGAGAATACAAATAGTTGTTTTCACATTCTGGTTTTCACATGTTAGCTCAGAAATTGCTTGGCAAATATTTCTTTGCTAGAAGGAGAGTAGCAGAATAGCTAGACTGGGTTTACCATAAAAGTTTATGGAAATACTGCAAAATCTATGCATTTGGGCCAATCTTCAACAGTTGCTGTGCAGCATAGTGGCATTATCTGGCCCAGCAAAAAACTTGCTGTAGAGCAGCACTTCCATTGAGTGGTGCAAATTATGTATTTCCCATTACCAGGGGGACTGATTGCTGTATCTCAGTCTGAGAGCACATCATAAACGATACCACACAGTCTGAACTGGGCAGCACAGTTTGGCTAAAACCATAGAAGAAACGAAAGCCTGACTGATGTGCTAAATAGCCAGAAAGGGAAATTAGGTTCAAAAAATCCTTTCAAAATATTCCAAGAATAAAAGAAGCACTATAAAACTCCTCAAATGTAGCTATTCTGTAGCTAAGTGATTATTTGATTTAGTTTGTATTGCTTTTTGTATATTGCGAATCTTGTATTGCAAAAAATGCTAGTACATAATGTTAAAAAAGTATTACTGTAGACTTAATAAATACTCTAAAAAAAGTTTATTTAGAGGATAAGAGTTAAATATATGTATAATTCAGAGTGCAAATACACATTCATTTTGGTGTAGCAGAAGAAATCGAACTTTTCAAGACTAAAATATAGTTTCTCAAGTTGCAATTTTAAAATGATTTTCCATATATTATATGGATTCAGGTTAATCTTAATTTTAAATTGGTTAGAGAGCCCTTCAGTATTAATCAACAGATTTTTCCAAGTAATACATATTTTTTCTACCTTCCTTTCTTTGAGTCCTTGAATTTAATAATGTTGGGATTTCCTCCTCCAAAGGTGGATCTGCTAAATAAATTTGAATGAACTCAAACACTTAATAAAAGAATGAAACCTGTGAAAAACATAGTCTGATAAGATCAGGAGTCTGAATCTATAATCCCCAAAACATGACAATTTGAAATTAAACCTGAATTGACGTGTTCTTCAGTTGTTATTCAGAAACGTTACCTCCTTTCTTTAAAAACCGTTTCCCCAAGACCATAACCTGAACATGAAGTTCATATAGGAAAATATTCTAGAATAAGGCTATTATTATACAAGCCCCATAACTCCCACGGAATTTCCCTTACGAAAGGGAACTCCAGACTGGCCAGTTGGCTTTCCCGTCATCTTTGCTGGTAGAGACATTCAGTGGGGTTATTATTGTGGGTAATGCCCCATATGCTTCCTGCATTAAGAAGGTGAGGGGAGATGAACACCTGCCATGACATAACTCATAATGAAATTCATTCTGCAAGGTAGAAAAGTCCTAAAAAATGAGTGGAAAATCTCTATTTCTGAATTTGAGAGTGGAGTTGTAGAGAGCACTTCCAGCCAAAAACCAATCAGGTTTTGAAATGAATGACGGGGACAGCCTGTATCTTGCATTTGCAAGATTGTGGAAGAAGTTAGAAAAGGAAAAGAAAAAGGAAAAGAAAAAGAAAAAGGAAAAGGAAAAGAAAAAGAAAAAGAAAAGGAAAAAGAAAAAGAAAAAGAAAAAAAAAGAAAAAGAAAAAGAAAAAGAAAAAGGAAAAGGAAAAGGAAAAGAAGAAAAGGAAAAGAAAAAAGGAAAAGCAAAAGCAAAAGGAAAAGGAAAAGAAAAAAGGAGAAGGAAAAGAAGAAAAGGAAGAGGAAAAGAAGAAAAGGAAAAGGAAAAGGAAAGAAAAAAGAAAAAGAAAAAGAAAAAGAAAAAGAAAAAGAAAAAGAAAAAGAAAAAGAAAAAGAAAAAGAAAAAGAAAAAAAAAAAAAAAAAAAAAAAAAAAAAAAAAAAGAAAAAGAAAAACAAAAAAGAGAAGGAAAAGAAGAAAAGGAAGAGGAAAAAGAAAAAAAAAAAGAAAAAAAAAAAAAAAAAAGAAAAAGAAAAAGAAAAAGAAAAAGAAAAAGAAAAAGAAAAAGAAAAAGAAAAAGAGGAGTTGTCAGATTTTTAAAACAGGCTGGTGAGTTCTGGTTTTGGACGGCAGCACTGACAGGCCTCACCAGTTCCTTGATGTTAAGCACCATGCAAACACAAACATTCAAGAGTAAAAGTATGTTCCTGTGCGCCCCACCACAGATGGTTTGTAGAAATGGCAGAATGAACTGACACTTAATAATGTAACTGTACTTAGAAGCAGGTTTTATGATGCCAAGTATGGTATACATCTGCTAAAATGTAACTGTAAAAAAAAAAGCACAAATTACAGATCTGAATTCATTTATATGACGAATGTGTGGGACGATCCTATGGCAGTAGCTGGGAGGCACGGCAGGAGAGGGCAAGGGTATCACTTTTCCCTAAGCATCTGCTCTAACTCCTGCTGCAGGCAGGTATGGAGCTGGATGGACCTCTGGTCTGACCCCTCCATGGCTTTTCATATTTTCAAAAATGAGCAAACAAAAAGGACATGTGAATTGAGTACTCCTCTGTTTTAATTTTAGTTGGTTTGTCCCGCATTTCAAACAGAGCTACATGAATGATATTTTTGAAGAACAAACTATACTTTTACCTCTAAACCATTTCCAGGTTTGATTGGCTGTATTTCACAGGGTGAAATTAAGCCAGTGTGAAAGTGCCCTAGGTGTGCAGAATGGAAATGCTGACAGGATTTTAGCTACAGATGTGCTAGCAACCCAACTCAAATATATTGTCATTAATTAAGCAGATGAAACAGAAAACAGAGAGAAAAATTAGCTCAAGTTCAGTGGTTACTTGTTGCAAATTTGTAAATGGGCTCTTTACCATAGAGATATGTAAAATAATGCTCCTGTTAAAAGTTATGTGGAAAATAAAGGTTCTCAGCAAGCTAATTTTACTCTGTTAACAAAGCGTGGTTTCAAGCTATTCTTGTTAACCATCCACCCACTTTCTTTTCCTTCACCACCTCAGATTTGCAGATAGGAGGTACAATTACAGTCCTTTGTTTCATCCTGAGATCTCTTTACAAAATAAAGTCTGCTTTTATCCTGTTGAAACCTATGTGCTTTCCTTCATTGTGTAAAGCTAAAGGAGCTGAGGCCTAACTTTAAAGTAATCCTTTGTGTTGCTTTTTTTCCCCCTCCCAGCTTCTTTGTCGTATATATAGCCTAACTGTGTGCCTTCAATTGAGCTTTTCCCCTGCCAAATCAGACACTTAAGCAGGAAAAAGGAGGCTGGGGTGAAATCCTGGCCCCACTATGCTTAATGGACTTTAACAGGGTTAAGTTTCCACTCCAGTGGCCACTGCTCTTTGAGTTGCCCTTTTAGTCCTGCCCAAGATGTTTTTCCCCTCCTGGAATGGAAGTGCTCCAGTAGCTCCAGAATGCAAATTTCTGATGTAGATGGTCTGCTGCAGCAAACAGAGTGACACGAATTTGTGTGATTTAACTGGCTTTGACATTGGCACTTGACACAGTAGCGGGGTCATGGTCTAAGAATTTAAGTGACCCACTCTTAACATACATGCAATTCCTAATAGGACTCTGAAAGAATGAAGCTAAAGAAACCGTGTATTTGTATTTATATTTGTATTTCTTCTTCTCTACTGGCCTTTTTTCATCTGCCAGAACATGCCAGGCAGACTGATTTTTCCAGTGTACTTCATGGGGTGTTCTGAGCATTTGTAGCAGAAGAGGATGCTCCAAAAGATAAGAAAGGGGTGTAGAAATAAGGAAAGCCAGTCAAAAACAATTAAAAAAAAAAAAGACAAAAATTACCAAGATAAGGTTGACAACAGTGGTGGGGATCTTGGCCACTGAGCTGGCCAGGGCAGAGGAAGATGTTTGTCTGCAAGATCAATGTAGTGGGGTTACAGGGACAGAGAAGTCGAGATGTTAATGCTGGAGTGCTTCTTGTGGTAGACTCTGCTTTTGCTTTTATGCCTTCGACACAGTGGTCTCTGAAGGAGCCACAGGAGATGGGATTGATGGCAGGCTCGTCAAAAGAGTGTGTGCCTGAAGACTAAACCCTTCCCCCTTCCTCTGCCAGTAGCTTCAGACTGTGCTGATTTCCTGGCCATCTCCTTCATTTCCATTAAGTAATCCCACTGAGTGAACACTGAGCCCTCAAGGCAGCACATGCTTTGTGTTGAATCAAATCCACAGGGATGTAGAGATTGGAGTAGATATGCTTGATCAAATAGAATGGGCAGCTTCACATTTCTGTATCTTTCCCTTCCTTCCTCACTGAGACACAAGATGTGCACCATCACGATCCTGGGAGAAACTGCTTCTTCCTTACTCAGTATCAGCTCCTCTCTGCAACTGAGGCACCACCTTTCTGAAATCAGTGCTGCAAAAATGGTTAAACTTCAACAAGCCTTCATACTTCTTCCAATGAGATGTCCAAGGCACTCTGAACTTGTTCACAGAAAAGCTGCTTCATTGTCCACAGACATAGCCATAGTCTTCCTACCACCGATACTCATCTTCAGCTTAAAAGGAAGAGTAGTTCCACTGTGATCATAGTATATTTTCTCCCTTTGTATTTCTCTTCAAATATTTTTCTTATTCTGTTCTCCTGACGCACTAGGGAGCTGATTTTTTCCTTCCAAATCCATCCATGAGATGGATACTAAAAGACATCGTAGACATCTCTGGTGTTTGCATTTTGCATAGGATATTGAGAAATTGGAGAGGCTGCAACATGATTTGAGAGCTGGAGAAAATGTCTAAAACCCCTCAATCTGCTTAGGTTATCACAAGAAGACAAAGTGGTGACTTGATTACTGTGTTTAAGTACATCTGGTGAAATGTTTTGACATTGCAAACTCATCCAGAACAGGAGTTTCATGAGCACTGAAACAACTAGCAAACATCAATGAATTCAGAACATAGTTTCAGCCAAAAGTGGAAAATCTTTTTGTTTTGGAACTTTTAAAGCTAAAGCTTATTCCTGCATTTGAAAAGTTTTTAATTAAAAAATTTAACTACATGAAAAGAGGTTAAATAAAAGGGCCTACCTAATCATTTTGTATTCACCCAACCCTTTTGTTTGTTAAGGCAAATACTGGGCTGACTCATTATGTTGATAATAACTGTTCTAGCAGTCCAGCTATCATTGTGTTAAGTATTCTAGTGCTAAAGAGACATCCCCTGTGGTGGGCTTTGTACTTTGAAGCTGATGTAATAAAAAAAAAAGCAACAAGACTCTGGAACCATCTGAGCATTCTTGGATATACAAATAACCACGGCCTTCTACCAATGGGAAAGTTAGAGAATGGCCTACCCACGTTTTAATCTGATAGTTTGTCTCACATATGACAAGAAGGAGAGGGAAAATTTAACCAATTATTATTATTGTCATTGCTTTTCAGCCTTAGTAATGATTCAAAGCTTTCCTGTCAGAACCTTCTGATGTTAGCAGCGACCTTCAGATGGAGTATTCTCACACTCTCTAATTTTTAGCTTTTTGATTTGAAGATGCTCAGCTTTATAAAAAGTATTTGCTAAAATAATTATTCTGAAGATCCCTGCAGAATAACCAAAATATTTTAGTTCATTTAAACTCTCATGTACAAAGTTGTAAGAAATGCAAGAAAAATAGACATCCAGGGTGAGATTGTTAAGGCAATCAGGGAAATGGACCCCTCAGGGAGACGACTTAAACTTTTTTCCTGAATGAGGAATTTCAAGCTCAGGGTCTAGGTAAGAGAAGGAAAAACTGTGAAATGAAAGGACACGTTTTCAAAATTCTTATGAAGCAAAGTCACTTTGTGCTTATGCAGCTCTTGTACCTGCACTCTGCTTTTTGGCATAAGTGATAGTATTTGTCTCTCACTCTACAGAATACCAAATTTAAAGACTACAAAGATTAACAGTCTCCAGCAGCAGTACTTACATCTGCTCCATAGGCCAGCCAGCAGCTCTGGACTCCTCCAAAGCTGTTCTGAAAAAGAAAGCATTTGTCTAATTGGACAAAGGTGCTTGGTGGAGCTCTAAAATAATCACTACCATCCCTCATCTTTCCCAGCCCTAAATATACATTTGAACTCTATCTTTTAATCCTGTTTTTTTGGCAGAACATCTTTAATCTCCTGCCCTCCATGCTAAGAAAAATTCATCTGCATGTGAGTTGAAGTAAAAGTTACTATTTATAGTAGTTTTAAGTGGTTTATATTGTTTAAATTTTTATTATACTGTCATGATAAATTTACAGGCTTTTTTCCAGTGTTTTGCTTTGAATAGAGACTCAGATGTGTGCTCTGCTTACATTGTCTAACTACTGAAGTTGGATGATTTTTTTCTTCTAGTTAAAAAAATCTTTACCCCTTCCTATCCTTTTCTAAAATACAGTTTGAGGTCATTCAGAATCAGTTGCAAATTTGACTTGAATTTTCTTTAATTGTTCCCACCAAGTGAAAAATAAAGACAAATTTTGGAAATGAGACATTTCCAAATGCTTTAAATCCTAGAGTTTGGTTCACAGCAAGTCTAAGGTGCCCTTCATAACCCTGTTTTGCCACTGTCAGTGCACCCATAGTTAGGATGTAATGTGGTGGTTTGGATATATTTTCTTAAAAGATGTCCTGCTTGAGCCCTCTACTTGCTTCTTTTTTGGAGTGTTTTCAGCCTTTTCGTGCAGAATATAGTGTGATGATTCTCTCTGCCACTCTTTGTGAATTCCTGTTTAAACTCCTAAAATATCTAATAAATAAATAATTAATGTTACTTCGATTAGTGAGAGAGGAAATAAGAATTGTATTGTATATTCTGGTTCTGTGGTCATATAGAAAAAGCAATATTTGTACAGCCCGCTACCCACACGCTAAATTTTTGGGTGATGATTTCCTGGATACATTATGTTGAGTTAATAAAGAAACTTGATGCCGTGTTTCAGGTAGGGGGAGGTCTAAAAAGCTGGCTGGGTTAGTCACTGACCTAAGGATTGCTTACTTCTTATTGACCATTCCATAGGATAACCTGGTTTCTTAATGACTCTTTTATTTTGTTTTAATTCCATGGTTGTTGTGACAGAATGAATTATCAGATGTAGGAAAAAGCCAAAGCATCTGGGTTCGATTAACCATTAATCCCCTCATGGTTTGCAGGGAGCTGTGGCAGGAGTGGGGAGAAGGCTCAAAGGCCTCTATAAGCTGGACTCAATTCACAGTAAGGCAAGAAGTTTTCAGGAGTTTCTGAAGTATCAAGAAAGGACTTTTCTAACGCGAGATTGACAGACTGCAGGGCACATGAAATAATCCTTCCATTCTGATCAAGCCTTGCTGTGCCCAGTTTTGGGCCTTACACTTCAGGAAAAAATGTAGTTCAAATAAAAAAGGACAGCAGAGGGAGTAATCTGAGATCTTGAAGGTACGGTTTATCCGGAAAGAATGAATGAATTGTGTTAGGCTTAAAGAAGTGTACCTGGTGGGAGGATTTGAAATAAACAGAGAGGAAGAAAAAGATCTGATTTCTTGGTCAGTGAAGGACCAGTCAAGAAGTAATAGGCTGAAACCACAGTATGGAAGGTACAAGTTATCAACAGGAAAACTTTCCAGTGATAAGCAGCGAAGAAATGTTCCTGTATTCCTATCAGTGACAGGAGAGACATACCACAAAACAAGCTAGCGTGGACCGTCCAACAGTATCCTATATTTCACCATATGTGCTCTGAATCAGGGAAATTTAAGTTTTGGTCATCTTCCTCCAGATGAATGCTTTAAACCTTAGACCAGTGGTTTCCAAATTGGAAGATAAGGTGTGAGCACAGCGAAAATGAGCTACCAAGCCCAAGCCAATAAGCTCGAGTTCTGCAAGACAGCATCAATACTGGTCTTGGGACTGGTCTGGGGAAGGCAGGAGGCTAAGGAGCCAGATCCAGTAGTGCGTGGGACAGGGCCCATTTATGGTCCTAATGCTCAGTAATATAAATACTGGGTCTAGTTAAGTTACTCACCCAACTGGTAGATGCTTGTGTTTTGTCCCTGATCTAGTGGGAATGCGTTTACATAAAATAGCATAGCTTCAACAGAAGAAGCTGCATTTGCCCACTTGCTCCCAGAATACTTTCTGACTTTCAAGCCCTTCTTTAAAGATAAGGGTTAAAATCTTTGAACCCAGAGAATTCATTAGCTACTGTCTGGATTAGTACTTTAACCCCCGAGCTACTGGATAAAAAGAGCAGAGGAAGGATCTTCACACCAGAAATTTTGTGAAAAATTTAGCTTGAAGAAAACCAAATTAAACTATTGCATGAATTCAGTAGAATTTATGTATAGTTTTAGGGTGACTGAAAGTGAACTTTTCAGGGGAAAATAAGACCTTCTTACTACTGTAAACTGTTGCTAAGATGTTCTTCTAGCACTTTTGATTATATTATAATGTTAATACATTTAGGCGTATAAGGTTAAATTTAATGTTTGGACATGATCTCTGCAAATGTAATGTCTTCATTCTTTTCTGGAAAGATATGACATGACAACAGCTGTTACCCTGTTGAGAACAGTGTCCTAAGTATTGTTTAGAAGTTTGCTGCTGTTTTAAATGGTTTCAGGAGACCAGTGGACAATGCTGCTCTATAGTTTCTTTTACAAAGGGACCAAAAAGTTAACTGTGTCATGATCCTAGAAGATAAAGAATGAAATTAAAAAAAAAAGACATCCTGTTTTATAATTAGGGCACAATATGTGCAAATACCTCTTTTCGACTCTGCCCACTGATATTAAAATGCAGTACCAATTGCAACAGACCTTATTATTTATAACATGACAACCCTTTTCCTTTTTTACCCATTTATCAAAGCACCAGAGTACTAGAACAGACTCCTGTACTATTTATGAACTATAAGAACAAGTTTAAAATAATATCTCTACCCTATTTATTGCTTAACTGTTTGGAGAGCAACTGTGGTCTAGTAAAATATAAGTACTAGTAAACAGATTATTGATTCCAGCATATAGAACCTACATATTCCTCAGAGATCCCAAACAAGTACTTATCCACTCCTTAATTCCCCACTACCCAAAGCAGAGAATGATTTTTTTCTGAGCCATGGATCTGACTATCATCCAGATTTTTTTTCTTTTTTTTTCCCTCCCATAGTAGACCTCCACCACTTAGCTATCAGTGATGGTATTGAAAACCAGAATGGTGAGGAAGGTGAGCCCACCATTGTAAAAAGAGAAACACAATAAGCAATATAAGGGGAAGCCAGAACAAAAAAAAGTCTGCAAAATAGAAATAAAAGAACATTTTTGGTATTTTCTCTTTCTATGTTAGCGTTTGTTGCTGTTACTCCTCATTTCAAGAAAGACGTTTGCCCAGTTTAACTTACTTTTTATATTAAAAGAAAACAAAACTGTCACTAGTAAAGAGCTCTATGTGCAGTTTTTAATGGGGAAAAAAAGTTGTAAGAACCTCAAGAGCAGATGAAGGGCTGTTGAAGCATATAGCTGTGACAATGCTTGTGGGAAAGTCTGGAACAGCAGGGAGTAAAGTGTCAGCCAAGAAACCTGAAAAATAGTCCAAACTCTATCATAAAGTCCTTCTTTTAATAATGTGTTTTTAATTTTAATAATATAGTATTATTTGGTTTGTTTCTTAGGGACCCCTGTTTATTATAAAGCATTCCTTGAAGCTGTCAGTCTATGGGAGCTCCCCTAAGCTCCCTCAACATGCAGTAAAGCTGCGAGTTTCCCCTGTTTTGAGAAGGTACATTAATAACCACATACTACTATAGGCATTAAATAGGCCACCCACCCTCCAAGAAGTACAGTCCACATTTCTATCCACTCTTTATGGCAGCTAGCCTAATGGGAATGATGTCAAGGGGTGCAATGAAACACTGGGCGTCTCTTGACTTTTATCTTAGGGAGGATCTTTTCGTGTTTGACAGCTATTCATTCAGTCAGGGAATATTACAGAGGAGCTGATTTAGTGCTGATGAGAAAGGAAGGGTGCCACCCGCTGTATCGTCATCAGCAGAACTGGTGTCCAGCCTGTGCTGTTGCCGTTTGGTCACGTCTGCATACGTATGACCTGTAAGCTGCTCTAATTACTCATAGCTCTCTAGTTTATCACTCACATATGCTGCATGACCACGACCTATAAGCGACGTCTGCAGTGGTGGGAGCCTCATTTTCTGGCTGACTCCACAGAGTTCATGCTTGCTCTCATAACTCTCTATTCTTCCTGTCCGCTCCTGGCCAGCTCTGCTGGGTCTGTCCAGGAGCAGACACATGGGCACAAACGAGGTTTTTGAGGAAGTGCATGTGTGTGCATATGTGTATGCGCAGTTTTTTATTACAAGCAAGGCTGGCAGCTCTGTTTATTTAAAGTTGCCTGACACTTTCAACTACAAAATCTTATTTCCAGTTGCCAAAAATTAACTATTTGATCTGAAATGGTTCAAGTCAATAGCCCACCTCAGATTCAAAGGATTGTAAGGGGCACATGTTTTTTTATTTGAAGTTATCAGGCAAGCCCCTTCAGTGGTTTCCTGAAAGTTAAGGACACCGATACATTGCTTTACAAGCAGTACATTTCTTTTCCCACATTAAAAAACTCAGTTCTCTGGTGAGAACTCATGCCTTCACAGTAGCAGGGATGACTGCCAGCTTGGCTGGCATATTGGTGGCTGCTAGTCTAGGCGAATACTCTTTCAGTGATAATGTGTCCAAATCTGGCTGAGATTTAAGCCAACACCTCAGAAATTGCAACCTGCCCTGTAACTGCAACTTCGTTTGCTGTTGCTGCAGCCGCATGAAAGAACACGAACTGGTTGTAGGCTGCTCTCTAGTGTCTCTTGATTGACTGGGCTCCAGACTGTATTGCGGTCAAAACTCATGTGTCTGACACCTACCCTACAAGTCCTTAGGACATGTCTTACAAGGCATCATGCATTCACTAGATACACCCAGTAATTGCAGATTATGCTGGTGGCCACCTTTCAGTGATCGAAAAGGGCCAGGGACCATCCTCTAGCTCTGAGACCAGGTGACTTGGCTGCATCCATACTACATAACACTTGGCCTTGGGTCCCCAAATATGTGCAATACATACATGCACCCAATGTAAAAGGTTTTGTCTGTGATATACTGAAATTACTGTAATGAGCTGGCTCTCTCTGATGTACTGAATTTAGTACATTTCCTGATCTGCGCATGCATAGTAGCCATTTCTTTGATATTTCTCAGTGTTCAGTAGTCCAATCAGAGCTACTTCTCTGACCAGAACAGCAGACAGATGGCGTACGCAAATACCTCCAGGACAAAGATAATGTGTGGAATAAAAAAATAAGGGTATTTGTGGCGAAACTCAGATGTTCAGTAACCATATATTCAGCCAGATGATTGGTGAAGGGGCCAAAACCAAGGCACCTTAGAAGAACCAGAAGGGGTCCATCACAGCAGGCAGAAAAGTCCTTACTTACCAAAGGCTAGTCTTCTCCAGACAGAACCCAACACTCCTCCCTGCTATCACGCCGCTATCAGCAAACACTAACGTGACCTACTGCTTCTAGTGATAATGAACAAAGAAGACCACCACTCTAAGTGTGTTATCAAGTTACTTCATTTGTTCAAGTGGAAGAATTGTTGTCTGGTGTACCGGGAGACCAAAGGGCAGTTACATAAGGTTTGTGTTCTCTTTTCTGGTTTTTTTTTTTTTTATTTCCTTTAAAAGAAAAAACCCCAGACCTTCTTCACACAAAAAAGAACTGTAATCCAATAGTATATTCAGATATTCAGAAATTAAGAAATTCCAAAATAAAAGGCATTTCCATCCTGTTAGTGTTTATATTAAAAACTTGATTTTATAAAACACAAATATAGAAAATACTGTATAGTTTGCATTGGTATAAAACACAACCAGATTTTTTTTTACAAAAGTCTTAATCACGATGTGCATTATTCTCTGTTTCCTAGTATGTAATCTTTTATTACTGTGTCTGCTTTACAAAATTTTCTTTTCTTGACCTGGTGTCGTGGTTTGACCTCAGTCGGCAACTAAGCACCACGCAGCTGCTCGCTCACTCCCCACCACCCGGTGGGATGGGGGAGAGAATTGGAAAAGCACAAGTGAGAAAAACTTGTGGGTTGAGATAAAAACAGTTTAATAATTGAAATAAAATGATAATAATAATATGATGATGATAATAATAATACACAAAGCAAGTGATGCACAGTACAATTGCTCACCACCCGCCGACCGATGCCCATCCCATCCCCGAGCAGCGGCCCCCCCGGCCAGCTTCCCCCAGTTTACGTACTGAGCATGACATCACATGGTCTGGAACGTCCCTTTGGCCAGTTTGGCTGTGCCCCCTCCCAGCTTCTTGTGCACCTCCAGCTGTCTCAGTTGGTAGAGCATGGAAAACTAAAAAAGTCCTTGGCTAGTGTAAGCATTACCTAGCAACAACTAAAACATCGGTGTGTTATCAGCTTTGTTCTCATCCTAAATCCAAAACACAGCACTGTACCAGCTACTAGGAAGGAAATTAACTCTATCCCTGCCAAAACCAGGACACCTGGATTCTTTTTTTTAATTAGTTCTCTATCATTTGCCTAATATTATTTTCCAATCAACCGCTAAAATAAATCCTCAGTTTGATCCTTCATTCTTTCTAGAATTGCCATTCATTGAATAATGAACCTAATCACTTTGGTATTTTCCTACTTTATTTGACATTTTCTTTATGCAACTATCCTGAATTTTAATCCAATAAATTAAGAATTCCTTCAATAATAATTATAAGACATGCAATTGCACACAAGAAGAAAATTACATAATACAAAGTAATACGAGACTGAAAAGCCAATCAATAGTTTCTAATAATTTTTAGTGTTGTGAAAGAAAAAAAACCAGCGCATGATGTTTTCAAGCAGAGCAGCTTTTAGAGAGCTTTTATCAACAGCAGCTGTCACAGATGGGTTATGTTAGTTAAGAAGATTCCAAAACAGGAAAAAAACCCCATGCTTATATAAATGAGAAGAATATCAGCTTGATTATAATACTCTTTAACTAAAAGAGTATATAATCTTGGGCTCGTCTGTGTTTGCTTAGACTTAAGTAAGGAAGTGTAGACCATAAAATATAGTTCAGAGCACTTTTTTCCATCTAAAAACTTGCATCTATTCACATGCTCAGTGATTAAACAAAACACAGTATATCATTCTGCATATTTTGAGGACTTCGTAGGAGCCTGGATGAGACAAGTGCTAAGAAGATCTTGAAGCCAAAGACTGAATTCTTTAGTCAAAGGATAACACTTTATCGCCAGATTCATTTGTGAACACTATAGATTTTTTTATCTTAATATATTACAAATTGATGTAGTTATTAATTTTTATTTGAATCTTTACAGAACTTTAATTAAACAAAACTGTTCTCCACAGAATTAGCATAGACAGTCAAAAACCAAAAGGTATTAATAATCTGAAAATGAATAGAACTTTGTCTGACATGATCTCACATTTTCTGTTTTTAGTCACGTCAATAGAATTAACTGGAGTGTACTCAGTGATTCCTGTAATCTGTGTTATAACACAGCTTTTCATGAAGTAAAAATGATGATGGTTATATTTGTCAAGTTCACTGCATAGTCACATGGAAGAACTAATTAGCATCAGATCACTGATTTAAGAAATATTTCTCTAGCCAAATCCATCAGCATGATCTAATAATAAACTATCCGTTTCAGTCGTTGCAATCAAGATTATGTTCTTTATTTCATCTATCTAGTGTAAAGCATACAGATGGAAAAATGCAAGCATGTTCTTGATCTTATGTACAGAGCGCTCTCACAATCACAGAATGGTTTGGGTTGGAAGGGACCTTCAGAGGTCACCAAGTCCAATCCCCCTGCCATGGGCAGGGACATCTTTCACTAGATCAGGTTGCTCAAAGCCCCGTCCAACCTGACCTTGAACACTTCCAATGATGGGGCATGCACAACTTCTCTGGGCAACCTGTTCCAGTGTCTCACCACCCTTATCGTAAGACCTAGAACTCCTTTAGGTTCCACAATTTGTGTTCTTGACAGCCCAGTGGGTTTCATCTTCTGGAAGAAGATAAGGATTCAAATCACCTGAGGTTAAGATGGGACCTTGGCCACACACCCTAGGTGGCAGAATACTATGTGAATGGTGGTAGTACTACCATCACTCCTTATCTGAAGAACAGGCCAACCATTTGTGTCCAAAGAGCAATGTGATGCTTTAGGTGCTGACAGTAGTTTCAGCATCTGAATCCATTTTACAGAGCAGGTGAAGTATGTATGTGTGAGGGTCAGAAGTCTGAACACTCTCCTTTGGCTGCGTCCCTCATACTCATGTAGGCTGATGTTACCCGTACCCTCCTAAGGCGGCTAACTTTCTCAATTTATTGTATAGGGAATGCAGAGTCTTGACTCAGTGTTATGAATTCAATTTCCTAACACTGGCATCTGTAAGTCAGGTTTAGTTAAGCCACATCAACGTGCTCTTCTCAGAATGTGTCCAAGCAAGAGAACATCACTCACACTAGCACACATGACGCTATACTGGAGTTTGAACTGCGCAAGTTGCTGGGTGCTCGACTCATCTCTGCATGCACTTAGCCATGGCTATACTGCTTTCCAAACTATTTTTTTTTCCTTATACCTGATTATTTTGGTATCCTGAATATATTAGAAAGGTTTCCTTAACTACCTGCCTGACATAACCATTGGCTTGCTTTGGGCAAGGGCATGTTGGAGGAATCTTAAGAGAGTAGCTGTTGACTGTAATATGTAGAATAGAATGTTTAAACCCAAGGGATCCCAGTTTTGATAATTACCTTGCAAATTGGTGTTTCCAGTATAAGCATGAAAGCTGAAAATGTGAAAAAAAATGAATGGATTTAGATACGCCTCTGAACTATAATCCTTCGGAGAACATGTTTCCCTAAAATGTGTCTCTTGGCTCTTTAAGGACTAAGAACTTAATCAGTTTTCCTGCTGCTGACATCCTCCTTTTTTTCAAATGGTCTGAGCAATATAATTAATTCAGAAGAGTTATAATCAGTCTGCACTTAGCTTGAATTTTTCTGCCTGCATTTCAGATCAGCCAAGTCCTGTGTTCCTAAAAACCTATCTGTTATTTCTAACACCATCGATCTAATAAATACACACAGTCCTCCTAAAATCCTTGCCCTGTGTTATTGAAAATCACAGCCTAAAGGAATCTGTAGGAGATCTGTTCTTCTAAGCATGTCTGTAAGTTCTTTTTGGATATCTGCTAAGTATAGAGAGTTTTCTAAACTCTTTTTAAGATAAGGCATGGGCAATCCTATGTGGGAACTGTCATATAACACATTGTAAAACATTTTAAAGTTTAAAACGTTTCACTGTATCAAGAGGTCAGAAAGATAGGAGATTTGGGAAAAGGAATGTGTTAGTTTGCTTTTAATAAAGACAAAAGGAAGGGCCAGTAAGTAATGCATAGAAAAGCTACTAAAGGAGTAAAAGGTGCAAAATTATAAATAAAATGATAATAATATTTAACAGTAATTATATCCTCAGTCCTAATGATTTTGTATATTTTATGTTCTTTATGTGCACAACAGCAATATATTTAACACTAAAAGCAATGATATTTTGATAAAAACTTTCACAAAATTATAATTTAAGAATAATTCAATATTTAGATATAATAAAAATGAGAAGTAGCAATAGAATCTGTCCTAAATGGCTCATAAAACCAACATCTAAACAAAACAATAAACTTCAGTTCAAACTGATGGTAAAATTGAATGTGTTTGAATGTGAGGTCTTCAAGTAGCCCAATGAACCAGTAAAACTGACACCACCTATTGAATGTACATCAAGACACCATCAAAAGAACTCGCTAGAACTAAAAGTGGAAGAGACTATCAATGAATTCTACTTAGGAGCGAATGATGTAAATAGCAAGAAATCCAAACAGAAATGTTATTTATTTTTCTTAATTAGTGTTAATCAAACACAGAGTAAGAATTTAAGATTGCTATTTCTCAAAATCTATTCAGAATGAAATATTAAGGCAACCCATTCTTCTGCCTAACAATTTCTTTCTTTTTTTTCTTCTTTCTTGTTTGTACTGTGGGGTGATCTTAACCTAGCTCTTACTAAGTACTAGCTCAGACCACAATGCTCTTTTTCCTTTTTTTCTTAAGCTGTGATTTAAAAATGTCTAACAGCTACATTTCCAATCATGCAGCTGTAGTGGAAAAGCTAAGAAGAGCACATGCGAGAGGGAGCAAAGAGAGCAGCCTTCTTGTTCTCACTTTCATCAAGTAAATGCCGTTGTTTGGTAGACCAGAGAAGGAAATTCAGACTGTATGTAAAATTTTCACCCAATCTCCTCTTCAAAAGCATTAACTTAGTTAGCAGAGTTGAAGTCATTCTGCCAAAACACTGTGTATCTTTGGCATTCCCAGATAATCAGACACAGAATATATTCCTGTAGGTATAATTGAATTCTGAAATAAGTACTTACTGTAGTATAAAATACACTTGGGCAGCATTTTCATTACAGCACTTAATCCAGCTGAAATCTGTATGAGTGCCTCAGAATTCCCCCAAAGAGTATCGTGTTTGCAAAAATAGATTTGACAGATGTACAATAGGTCATGAAGTATTTAACAGAGATAACACCTCCAAAACATAATTACTTCCACAATGAAATGAATAAAAGAAAGGTGTAGAGGCTTCAATAAAATAAGTCTGAAATGCTACACATTTTATTGAAGTACCTAAGAGAGACCGATCTTTCCAAGAAAAGAGCTGAACCTTATTACAAAGCAGAGGTGTGATATCTGCACTCAGGACATGGCTTCCAAAACACCAATTATTTTGATATGACTGTAGGACTTTTAAGACGTAGATTGGTAGGAGAAGTATTTTAGTTGGGTTTTAAAATGAATTCCTAAAGTCTATGAAAAAGATTCTAATGATTTATTTTCAAAAACACCGCACCTCATTACAAGACATAACAGAAAAATTCTGAATAGGTTTTCAATTGCCAAATTGGTTTAAGAACTAAAATAAACCTGGAACTTTTGGAACTTCTGCTGTCTTTCTGAGATTTCAAAATTTTGGAAAGCAGTACTTATAGAGACACTTATTTCCATTTGATCACTTCAGTTGGTGTTTCTGTCGTCTTTGCCGAAGAGATTGTAGACTATGGAAAGCATATTCAGGTACAAAAAAATATACTAAAAAGGCAGCTGCCTGATAAGATGTCTCATTAAGTATATATATAAATTCCCTTATGTCCAAAAAGAAACATTTAATTATATATGAAACAGATGTTTTTCAGCATGGACAACTGTAGAGATATTACACAATTACCAAAGTTAAATGGTATAGTGTCCTTTTTCTGTTTACACAATACCAAAATGTTTCAATGCCAGGTGTCTGATCTGCATAACCACTTATAGCTGTTTCTTAATTGCAGTTTGTAAATCTGTTGGCTCTTATTGCCTCATAACAGCTGCCAGGTGATCACAATAGATTAGTCTGCATGATTATTATATATTTCTTCTTCAATAGCCATCAGCTGAATAGGCAGGTCTCTACTCAGTGTGATGCCTCCTGTCCTGAAGCTTTTCAGAAATGTCAAGACCCTTGGCAGCAGTAAAGCTGCAGTTTCTCTCTTCCTCCCCTCTCTTCAACACAGGCAACCACCCCCAACCCATGGTAGAATTTACATAAAAGAGAAAGAAAGTCTCTTTCCCCCTCAGGCCCGGCTCCGCAGCAAGTGGAGTCAATGGAAGTTTTGCCAATGACCTCAGTAGGAGCAACACTCTCTAAACTTCCTTTCTTCTAGCAGGCCAATAAACATCTTATCTACACGATGACTGCCACATATTTGTACCACATATTTTTGCCTACGGTTAGACTAACTCAACACTGGGAAAAGTTACATAGACATAAATTTTGAAAGCATTTAATAGGGCTTTTAGGCACATAACCCCCTGCAAATCAGCAGCAGTTATGCAGCTGAAACCTGACGTTCGCTCTGGAAGTGTTATTGAGGTACCATTTTCTTGTACATGGTACGACTGTTAGTAGACATATGGGTTTTTATATCAGAATAATGAATGAAAACTAGACATTGTTTATTTGTAATATATGATATTGAGCATCTGAATTAATGAAATGGAATTTGTGGATGGATGGCATGTTCAGGGAAGTAGAAAAACATTACTGCTTATAATTCAACCTTTGACATTTATATTTAGGAGTGGCTGAGGTGGAAGTTTGACATGTTGCTGGTTTTGTTGTCTCTTACACGTTTCAGTAATAATTTCAACTTTGGAGGACGGAGAGCAAATATCCATGTTATGTGTATAATTACAGTGTAGACAAATTTAGGCAAAGCTGCTTTCCAAGCATCAGCCTACCTCAGTGTGGACAGGAAAGGGCATCGTAGGCTGAGATTCCAGTCGGATGCAGTCTTTTCTGACTGGAGGAAGAAAAAAAGGCAACTGTGGTGGAGTTCTGGGATGATCATATCTACCCATTAGGGGCTGGACATCTATCTCTCTTTACACAGAGCTACCAAGCAGCCATCATTTACATTTAAACTCTCAGTCCATTACCAACCGTTGACCTTGCGACCTTAGTTTAAATGCTTCACATCCCATTACTTCCCTCCTGAGTCATCTACTTTCCTAATATTTTACAATGATGCACTTCAGCATCATCACATGTTTCTGGCTCCAATTCTGGAAAATGTTTCCATTCAAGAAAACACTCCATTGTGTGCTTAATTTTACTTATCTCCTGAATTAAAATGAAGCATGCCATTACCGTTTGCTCTCCATAGAGCTAGACTGAAAACACACTTATGTGCTTCTCTGTCCTGGGCTCTGAATGATGGCAGTTATTTTTTCCAGTCTGTTTCAAACAGAAGAACTAATGTAATAATAAATGCATTGAAATTAAATCCTAATAAGGGTCTTCAGAAGAATGCATATATTCATGTTCCCACTTAAAAAAAAGGTTTATTATACTTGAAAAAGATATTTGAAGCATTCCAACTTTCTAAAGCATTGCAGTGTACTTTTGCAATAGCTTGTTACCCATTACTGAATAGATTTAATTATACTTTCTCTGTAGTAGAATTACAGTTACAGATGTTTTTTTGCTACTGATTGGAACGTCAGTAATAATTTAATTAGATATTATGACAGTTTCCATGGCTTATACGTTAACACAGTTAAATTCTCTCTGTAAACTAATTTTGAGAACAAATGTTTCTGTTCAAAACCTTTTACAGTGGAAATGTTTCAAAGGTAGAAAAAGTTAATTATAAGGCTTTTTTTCCCTTCTAAATCCTCTGAAGGAGCAAGAACATTTTCCATGGAAATATGGTCAGTCACTGAAATGTCAAAGAGGCTCTAACTGTGGAACACTGAACGGTATATGGAAAGTATATGAAATTTAAACTACCTTACAATCTAAGTTAAATGGTACTATTTATTTATATAACTATAGTGACCCTCAGTGTGCAGAAGATATGCTTTTTACTGTGTGGTTTTCTTGTATGCGAGAACATTGAATGGCTGTATTATATTTAATTAAAAGCAATAGTGGGCCTACCCAGATGTTAAAAGGGCTTGATCTGAGCAGTGTGTTGACATCAGATGAATAGGAGAGGCCACCTGCTAGCTCCACTTTTGGCTTTGTGGATGATTTGCATTCCTGTGGCCTGTTGCTCTGCATGATTGCTCTCAGCACTTCACAGCCCCATGAACTGTTTAATATCATGGATACCTTCCAGCCACGCAGGCTATCTCCTTTTGTAACATCAATGCAAAAGAAAGAATGACCACTTGCATGATTCTGATGGGTAGAGCATGATGTTTTCACTTAGCATATACCACATCAAAGAGGAGGAAATGCTTTTCTATAAACCGGATTAAGATAAAAATTAATCCATTCTTGCCTAAGAGCGCTAACAGACCTTTTTTTTTCTCTTTCTGAAAGATAATGCTCATCATTTGACTCTGAGTACAATACAGTTCAGACTGTAAGTGGTATCCTTGACTTGAGCACAGAATGTTTCTAGTGTAAATATGCAAAATTTAAATAATTTACTAAATAGGTGTATTGTCTGAACACAGAATCCCTTCAGTAGCATAAATGCATTCATGAACACAAACGTAACTATTAGACTGCCAGCGCAGTCCTGATTTCTGTCATCTTTCTAAAAAACTATATAAATATTTTAAAGTGAGAGACAACAAAAATGGAATCAAAAGGAAAAAGAAATCATTATAGCATTTTCCAGTAGGCAATATTGAAAGACAAAAGAAAAATTTCAGATCCATGTTTCCATATATTGTCCTCTCTTGAGATTAAACTTGCCTCATAAGACTCAGTGAAAGTTTCTTACATGCTTCCAACTTGAAGGTTATTGTATCATCACTCAAGGATGCCATTATCTAAAAATAGTCATAGTTATTTTCCAGATTCCTTTGTATTTGCATCTATATTTAATTTTGCAATGATGAGTTGACTTCATCCCAGCAAGCTCTCACTGCCATTTCCTTGTAGTTTTATACTTCAGTATTAAATATTGATTTAGCAGGCATAAAAATGCATCCTGTTACGGTGTGCTAAAAGATACATTCATTTATTTAAGTCCTAGAAGCAAAAGCTAACAGTTACTTTAAGTTTTAGTAGACTGCTGAAAAATACACTTGCTTTTGTGTTTGAGGTATCTTTTTCATCATGCAATATGATGATTTAAGGTACAAGGCAGAAAAATAAAATATTAAAGCACAGCAGATTTATATACAATGTGTGCAATAATTCAGTTCTAACTTGATGTTAAAAGATTTTTAAAACTTTGAATATTTTAAATCAACATTTTGCTATAACCAGACGACCTCCTTGCCAAATTAGTTACCTAAGAGCTGGGATAACTGAGATTAAAGCAGAATTTATATACCTAGATGCCTCTTTAGAAGCCTAACTCTAAAGCACAGGTTTTCTGACTCCTTACTCAGCTAACAGCAGTATATAAAATTCCTATGTATTTAAGATTATGATTTCAAAGTTGCTCATGTATGACAAATTTTATTTCTCAGCATATCCACAGATGACTCAGTCTTAATGCTTAGAGAGAGCAGAGATTTCATTTTGATTTCCAGAAGATAAAGTGAACCTAGCACTGATGAGAAATGTGGTTTCAGTTCCATCCTTCGGCTGAAAGGGTCTGAATCTAACACTGTTTCTAAACTACCAGACTTCAGAGGTTTTAGGGAATAGGAGCTGCCAGTTTCTTCTGGTTAATTAAAGTTTTTCATTGCCTGATTAAATGTTTTCTAGTCAGTGACTGTGGTGAAGAAAGTCAGTAATTCCATGACCTGCTGGTTAGTATTACTCCTGGAAAAATGATAGTGATGGCTAGGGAAGTTCTGCAGTTAAATACAAGGGCTCAGCTCTGCTCAGGCAGGATGTGGACCACTACCACTGGACTATCGGCTAAACAGAAGATACTTGCTTGTTCTGGTTTTCTTGAAAGAAAAAAATTGCCCCCGGTTTCCAAATTGTGAAACACCATCAGAGAGAAGTATCTCTTTAATCTGTAATTAAGCATCCAAAACTTTAAAAGGGATGAAGCTGAAGATAATGTCCCACTTACAGCATTTTAATTTGAGGTGCTCGGAGGTGTCCAAGACATCTGCAGCAGGTTTGACAGATGTCACAGGGCCTGCAGAAGACCTATACTCCTTAGACTGGCAGCCAGGGGACAATGGCATCTCAAATGGCACCAGGTTTTTGTAAGCAGACATGTTAAGCTTAGGCAACTGAATCCCAATAAGGGTGTTTAAGCTCCTGTGATAGCAGTTATCTAATCAGCACAGTCTAGAGAGTGATTTAATTCACTTTGTGCCTGGAGCTGGGAATGGCTTTTCCAGCTCCACGGACTGCATTGGCTAAGTCTTCACTGGCTGCCACTGGAGCTCATGTGTCTAGCACACATGGAGACAACTGCATGTAGACACATAAATTCAGGTGTCTTAATTATGCACCGAATCTTATAATTAATTGTGATATTTTCCTGTACTTTCACTGTAATCGGTGAAACTATAAGGATTTAGAGAACATATAGCTACAAATGCAAATGTTGTAAACCACCTAATTGTAAGGTGACCATGGAAGCTGGGTATTGTACACTTGGGTTTCTGCAAAAAATGCAATTATTTATGCACGTCTTCTCCATAGCATCAGAGAAGTGCAGAGAGAAGAGAACATACTGATATTATTCCCCCAGGGAGCTGGCTTGCAGCACTGCGTTTAACTAAAAGCTAATATAGCTCATGTCCACCATGCTGCTTCTGAAGGGGTCCTGCAGTCCTAAAAAAGCTGAAGGACTTGAGACTGGCAGCAAATTAAAGTTTAATATGTACTGCAATTTGTATCTTTTAGAATCCTACATCACTTCCCCATCATAACTCTGTGTTAACTGCCATTACATCCAAGTATATGAAGTAATAAATAGGTCCCAAGTGCCAAGTAAATGCTAAAAAAAGTCTGAGGCATTTCTTCTCCATGTGGGAACCATCTCTAGTGAACTATACTTCTGTAAAAGGAAAGTTATTACTGTTGTTCTACAAGTGTTTTCCTTCACTAGAAAGCTGCTATGGAAAATGACAAAGAGTTTACTCTTTTGTTGAGTGCTCTGTAAATGCTGTATGCCTTCTCCGGATACAGCTTTGCAGATGGAAATGTTTGAGGTGAGGCTGAATGCTTTACTGAATTGTGACCTGCTATAACATGAGTTTTCTTCTCAGCCTAATTCTCTCTGCTTTGCACTACTCAGGTGCTGCAAAACAGCTGCTGGACTAGCTGATCTATGCAGATTTAAATTCTCCTGCATGCATGGATCCCCATGTCATGGTGATGGAAAAGGACTGAAAAGCTGTGTACCAACTGACTTTTAGCCATGAAAAAGAAGTGGGCTTTCCCTGAAGAGGTGATAG
>NW_008825615.1:14572466-14591071 GCF_000699105.1 Pygoscelis adeliae
AGAACACTAAAAGTGACATAAAGTCATCTTTGCCACCCATACATGACAGAGGCTTATGTTTAATCAGCACTAAGTAAGGAATTTAAGTAAAACAGAATAAGATTATATAAATTTCGCTTTTAAAACAAACTAGATTATCATCCCTTTGACCATATCACGGAGACAGCTTTATGATAATATCTCTAAATACATCCAAAGCACGATAAGGAATTGATAGTGGATGTTTTTGTTGTTATATCAAATGGAGTGGTAAGGCATGATGATAACTACTGCTATGCATTGCTATTGTGTATATAATGATGGCGTTGTGGGGCACCACACTCTTTAGGGCTTATCTTTGTCTATTTTTAAGCAAAGTGTTAATTGAGTGCAAATGTGCCTGATTCTGTGATGTAAAGAACTGTTCTTTGTTGACAGTCCTTAGTCTCTTGATTGCTTGTTTGGTATTGGCCAGCTGTGGCCTTGAGTGATGAAATACCTTAAAATATGAACTGTGCTTTCTTCAAAGTATGTATTTTGCCTTCAATACGGTGAAGCAATCAAACACTTAGCTTACAGGAAGAGAACAACTTTGCTATAATAAGTACTGGAGGGCCTCAGTTCAAGGAAAGAGAGGATGCTGAGGAATGTTAAAAGCAGACACTGTTATCATTCCCTTTGAGTACTGAGTTTACCTTCACCTATAGTTGCTTCTGCTCTCTAACCTTGAAGAAAGCCTTTCACAAGTATAGTGAAAGGAAGGTGTAGCACTGAGGGAGGTCAGAAAAGGGAATATCCCCATCTTCTCTTCACAGTATTTTTACAGGAAATATCTAGGTAACCCTCTGAATTACATGAACATTTTAAAAGACCTGCCTTCTTGGTAACAATTTTACAACAAAACAAAACAAAACAAAACAAAACAAAACCCACACAACACCACAAAAACCCAACAACACCAAAAAAAACAACAACTTCCTGCACTTTCTCATCACTACCACCAAGTCCCCGCCCCAGTTACTTCTCTCCACCCTTAGCAAAAAGTCAGGATAGTTTAATGTATGTTCCAAAGTTTGGAAAATTAGAAAATATACTTATAATTCTTGACTGATGTGTGTTGACAACTTGTCCCCCTGCTAACTTAGTAGGGGATCAAAGCCAGTTTCGCTGATGTTCTGACACGAGATGCATATCATGAATAGATTATTTTTGAGAAAGAATCTCTTTGTATCTTTCCACAATCCAAAATCTTAAAATCTCAGGACCTTCCTGCTTACAAAGTAAGTATAAAGAACTGGCCCCAACCTTGTCAGCTCACTCTCCCCCATGCCCACCAAAACCCACACTCAGGTGGTGACTGAAAGCCCACTGAAGCCCATGGCTTCCCTGGATCTGGAATGAGGCCACTGGGGCATTTATTTCCACAGAGAAACTCAAAAGGGATGCGAAATCACAGGACTGAGCGCTGCCTAGGCACTTGTCTCATATGGAGAAAACATCTCTCTCCCTCTTCCAGTAACAACTTGTTACTTGTATTTTCTCTTTAGCGTATTCTCTGAAGTGTTTGTGAGGAGTGCCTCACAACATTTCTTCTGCTTCCTTGAAAAATAAATGTAACGATCATATTTGTGGCTCATCTTCACTCCAGTGGGATTCTTGCTTCCTAGCTCTTCTGAAATACTAATCACCTATTCCCAGCTCTCAGACCAGATCTCTTACCTTCATTTCATGTCACTGGGAGAGACCGAAGCTGCCTGTGACTCTCTCCTTATGAGAAGCATTTGATTCCCTTATTCTCTGACTTGTATTTCTTACCTGGTGAAGGCAAGAAAGTTCTTCTCTCCTGACTTAATCATTTTACCAGCTACCCTTACTGCTGTCTTCCTTCAACAGAAAAGGTGGCCTCCTGCTCCCACACCTTTCTCACTAGTGCTTTGCAGAGATTCACTGGTGTGGGCACAGTGCAAATCTCAACAGCTGGAAATTGATTGTTATGGGAAGAAGTTAACTCCCTGAGCTGTGAAAGACAAGTGTTTACAAAAATTAGTAGATTATGTTTTTGAATAAAAAAGTCACTAGACAATTGCCTTTTTATTTGCAAGGATCACATGAGTTGGTAACCTTTAAGGTGGATACATTCAAGTTGAAGTCTTTCTCTTTCACATACATGACACACATTTATATGCATATATAAGGCTCCATCTTGCACTTGGTAAGACGGTATCAACAATGAAGCCAGAAAAAAGTAGCATTTGATACTTTTTTCTTGGTTTTCTGCAAATCTTCAGTTACTGCAGAAGATAGTTCTAGACATTGCTTAGGTAGTTCACTTGAGATCATCATAACAGGTTTGTTTCTGCTGTTGCTGTTGAGAACCAGTAGAAATACAATAATTCAACAGTGGATATAGCTTGAGTAGGCCATACCCAAATTTCTTACAACTGGTGACTGGAAAAGGGCAAAGAAAGAAGGAAAAGGAGAAGGGGTTAGAAATGGAGCATACTATTCCTTTTCCTTCCAAAATGAGCTCTGGAAAAACAAGACTCTGCTCTCAAGACTGTGCTCTCAACCTACAGTAAAGAGCCTGGACTGCCAAAATGAGGATGATTTTCCATCTTTAAGCCTCCTGTAATTTTTCAGTGAAACCAACACAGGAGAACACCCACTGAATAAAGCAACTAGTACTGAGTTTGAAAAAAATGATTTTAAAATTCTGTTATCAGAAAGAAATGTTATTCCTAAACGACTTTATTGTGGTTAATTACCCAGTAGAAATATGTTACCTTTGAGGGTTTGATTTTTCTTTCCCCTCTGCTACTTATAGGCACATTAGCAGGTATCCTGAATCTGGAATATCTCTTCTTGAAGCATGATTATGGTTATCTACAGTCCTGAAGCACTGCGCTCTTCAGAGTTAAGAAGGCAGAGCAAAGGTCAATGGAAGCTCAGCTTATGACTTTTTACAATCCAGCTTTTTCTTCAGCACACAGTCTGAGGAAGTCCAAGCTGTGGTGTTTTACTTTCATGAATGTCTTTTGGCTTTCACTTCAGCTTGTATTTAAAGCTGGATAACTGTTTTAAAGGGCACTTGAATTCAGTGTCCTTTGTAGCATACTGTTCTGTGTCTGTTTAAGAGGTGTTCCATGTGCTTTTGGCAGATGATATTTCCAGCCATTCTGAAATGTTTAAAAAGGCGAGTTTTCTGATCTGCCTGCTGCTGTATATGCTGTAATTCAAATTCAGGCTTTTGTAGTTATGGATAAATTCAGTATTTCAGATTTTCTTTGCTGTGAAAATAATAATTAAAATAAAATACCCCTCCAAAATACAAATAGTGGAGGAAAAAATATAAAAATATAGGTTTAATATTTTTATAGTTTATCTTTTTATATTTGGAAGACTTCATTTTGTTTCTTTTTGACACTGCTGGGAGCCAACAAAATCAGTTCTCACTGTAGCAACATGGGAGGCGTCAGGCCCAGAATATATCATTGCAAAAGAACAACATCATTAATTGTTGGGTAAACAAAAACACTGGGGATGATTCTCAGAATTAGAAGATCGAATCTTTATGAGCTTATAGATTTCGACACTCCCCACTGCCACATGGAAGACACAAGGTCAAGACAGAAAAGCTGTTTCACCTTGCTGCATTATGCAAAATTTATAGCTGAATAAGTAAGATGGTGTGGTATATATGGGTGCCCATTCTTTCCTTTCTGTTTTGCTCATTAGAAAATAAAAACAGAAGCTGTTGTGACAGAGCATGGGACAGAGCTTAAAATTCGGAGGGCCTGGAGCTGCTTATCTTTATGTTATCCTTAAATCACTGCTACTTGTTAGGCAATTATAGCAGACACACAGCCATTCTAGAAAGGCACAGGTCACAGTCCCATACATCTGCCAATGCCATACAAAACATGTATCATCTCTTATTTCATATCTGTTAGCCTCATACAAATGTCTCATTAACTACAGTGCTTAAAGATATCAGGCGTCCATGTTTATGAGCCTGAATCACTGCCCAAATGAACTAATTGTGAAGATAAGAGAAACTGTTCTTTGCAAATATTTATAAAGGATGGTTCACTGGTTATGTCTGGTGCTGCTTTCATGAGTAAACAAGTACCCTGTGTGTAATTTAGATATAGTAGATGTAGATACATCAATATTTAAATACTGGTAGAAATATATGTGAATGCTGTGCAAGTTCATGTCTCAGCATTAATAATAAAAGATACATCTCAACATGTGTGTGTGTGTACGCGTGCATGCGCACAGTGTTCTCCCTAGAAAATGTATTCTTGGAAATCCTAATCTAGTACATTTTCACATATATAGAGAAGGAACTATTTCTTCCAACTTAGCATACATTATTAATATGCATTACACATCATTCTTCAACTCATATGCTTGTAAAATCCAATTGGAAACAATAGGCATCCTTTCTATGTAGGAACTGCTACATTTATTTAGATTTCTAAATTTACATTAACCAAGGTAGCTAATGCTTTTTTTAGTGTAACATAGCATTGTTCTATAGAACAAAATGGTAATAACACTGAATCTGCTCAGACACTGGAGGTGTTGAGGGACCTATGGACTCAGGGCTTTTAAAGTTCAATAGCTTTCATATAAAGTTGGCATATAGCATATCAGGGTGTTCACTCAAGCACTGTTATTTTGGGTAATCAGACCTGATGACATAATGAAATGCCTTTCTTTTTGCCTTGTACAGCTCCGCATTTTAAAATATTGTATGTCTTAAGTTAAGAGTGCTCAGCACCTCACAAAAGAGAGTCCTTAAGCAGCACAGTCATACAGTTGCATTTCATTATGCTAACATTAAACATAAACTTTTCAGACTTGGTATCAATTTTATACGTTCACATGTTATGGTAGTTTGCTGTTTTCAGGTTTGTTGCTTTTGCTTCACAGTAAGAGGCCAGTTTACAATATTCACAACCGGCTGCACCTCGGTAAAAAGAAATGTATTACAGACGTGCTAAGCAACCATCCCGGTATTGCTTTCCCATTGCACTTTGTTTCTGATCTGCCACACCAGGGTTATTACAGGCCTGAGCCTCTCCAGAGCGAAGCCTGCCAAATGTGCTGAGCTCTGTCAAACTTGTGTGGCGAGTCTCTGAAGTACTCATCCGATGTGAGGGAGGGTTCATCCATAGGGAGGCTTTCGCCTAAACAAAATGGATCAAATTGAAAGCGGTTGTAATTTGGAGCATAAATTGTACATCAAATAACAGAATTGCAGTTTGCCTGTCATTTTTTCACACGGAAAATATGCCTAAGTGGTATTTTGCTGAGAAATACATAAGTAGACTTTAAATGGAAAAGGGAATGCTTGCTTTAAAGGAAGACTGGTGCTTTATTTGAGAAAATATACTTTATCATTAAGATTAATATAGGTATCCAAACGAGTATGTGTCTGCAAAATTCCAGAATGATTTAAAATAGATTCCAGTTGGAGAGCAAGGCCCACTTCAGACCGGTTTCCACACTCCGCAACTTGTGATCAGGGTCTAAAAAGTTTATATCTCAGTGGGAAATGTCCTTTATCTCCTTTCACAGCAGGTGAGTCTGTCAAAGGTGAAGAATGATAACAAGAAGACTCCTTCCAGCCCACTTTATCTTTCAGTCTTGTTTTGCTTTATTAAATTTTTTAAACAGTTCATCAGGTTAGTCACCAAGCTTTATTCTCTCTTACTGCACTAATTTTAAAATTATACTATTTTGTCTGCAGGAATAATGAGAAAAAGTCATTGGGGATCAGCTGTGGATATATGGCCCCTCCTTTACTCATGCTCTCGTGGGGCGGATTAGTCATGTGTTGGTTTAACACATCCCTACAGGCAATGTCTTATTGCTTAAGGTTCAGAAATATGAATAATAAAACTAGACCATAAGCTATTTAGCTTGCTAGAAATTAAATTTAACAGCTTCAGCTCATGAATCCAACTGTAAAAGTACATACAAGGCATTAAATTAACAGGAACACGTGGAAATCTACAGGATCATATTCCAGAGGAACCAAGTTTTGTGTTTGTCTTACCAGATAATCTGGTAAGACTAGACAAAACAGATTTCTTATTTTTCTAAGATTAAACTTCTCATTCCACTAACAAAATCCTTCTTTGAAGAAACTTTACTGCTGCAGAACAATATTCATAACCCTGACTTGTCCTTCTCTCATAAAAACACCAAACCTCTCAACTAGTCAACTTCCTTGTCCCTGTAGCAAAAAATTGATATACTTAGGAAGGATTAATGTGCCCAAGGGATTATCTGTTTTTTTTTCCAAATATACTGAATAATCCCACTAAAGATATTGCATCTGCCTACAAACTTCTTGTGCATATCCTTAGACCATCACAGTCACAGCAGTGCTTCTAGTGTTAGTATTTGAGAATATATCCATATAAACAAAAATTAATGACTAAAATCTTGCATGTTAAGAACAAACTCCAGTCCAAAGGGAGTTTATTTTTTTCCAAAGTAGAGACATTTCTGTTGTTACTGATTCTATATAGAAAGCATTCAAACACTGCAGTAATAGGCAGCAGCATAAAATCCCAGGGTAGATACGGGGGGGTTCACTGATATCATTGTAAGATATATTTGAGCCTTCTGTGGCAGAAGACGTTTCGTGTAGGAAATTCCTGTGTTAAATGCTATGACTGCTCTTAAGACAGTGATAAGTGAGGAAGTATGGGTGACAGTGTAGTGTGCTTCATAGAAAGGTGAGTTCTGCATCTATTATGAATATGTCAGTGAGGACATATTGGGGTAGGCCAGATTAAGAGCAAAAGCAAACATCTGGCAACTTGCCTTCCTCCAGACCCTACACGCAAGACCTGCACAAAGGCCAAATACTTTGTCATGACATGGGGTTTCAGGATTTCTTATTGTATGAGGAAAATAAAGTGCTTTTTCTCCCTTGGGGCAAATCCTAATTCTGCTTCTGAGGCCAAGATGACTCCTTCTGCATTGTAATTGTGTTTTGGCGGCACAAGCCAGGACAACAGACTTTGACAGTACATCTCTATACAGACCAGTGCACCAGTAATGGCTAAGAATGGGAGCCAGGCCAATGACCAGCTGCTAGCCAGCTCTCTTCCTTCTGCAGAGTACTGAGTGACACCAGGAATAGGATGTTCCGCTCACTTATCCCACAGCCCCCCCAAAAGATGAACCGCTATCAAAGTCTTGGGTCATATCTTGTATGAAGTCAGTTGTCCCTTGTTGCCCAGATATTCTTTATATAATTACTGCTAGGCAGCCTTTTTAGGAGAAAGTTGATTTCATCACAGACACATATCCATCAACTTTATTGTCTTCTGACATCATCCCTCATGCCCCAATACTACTGTTTCTAGGTGACATGCTACCTATTGTGAAATCACAGCTGAGTAAGTGTTGTTCAAGTTATCACGGTTACTGTCTTTTCAGCTATTGTATACGGCCTTATCTTTTGTAGTGGTAGAGATGGAAGGGCTTAGTTATGGCACTATAAAAGGGAGCAATTAAGTCTTCCTTTAAAATTATGACCTGATTGGTATTCATATTAAAAACAAAACATCGCGTATTGGTGCACACGATGTGTTTTGTTTACATCAGAGGTATGTATTAAGATACCTCTTTATGTACATATTAAGATACAACTACACCAGGTGTAAGGTCTAGCTAGTAAGTAACCTGTCTCAGGATCTGCAATCCATTGGTTATTATAAGAAATCAGACAGTGACAAATAATTAAATCTGCTTCTAAGTAAAACTCTCAAATTTCACCTAGTGTCAACTGGGTAAATACTTGTTATATTTTTTAACCTTTCTTTTATAGCTGTCTTTTCATGCATATGGACACTAGTCCCTCTTAGAATTCTTTAAGCTCTTAGCTTCCATGATACCTTATGCAAAGATAATAATCCCTACTAGTTAAGAATTGCCTAAATATGTGCTGAAATAAGAATATTTTTATCAGTTTGAAATGTTCTGCCTGCCATGAAATTCATCCTTGTTTTTATGCTATAAGGGAAAAATGTGACATACTCAATTTTAACCTTAGTGAAAAAGTCATACTTTTCTGATTTGTCATGATGACATGTGTTAAGAATCAAAGGAATCATTTGCTTTCTTAATGGTATGGGAATATAATTTGCAGTTTGTTTTTAAAAGCTGAATCACTGTTTTCAGATATCATTCCTCAGGAAGTAAGTTTTCAATTATACCTCCCTCCCCTTTTTCTCTCAGACTAGCTACACAATCTATTTAAGCAAGATACATTAATTTTTTTTCCATAAAGATATCTCTCAAACACCTTCTTTCCTAAGTCTCCATTTTTGTTGGAATTGCTTACGTAATATGTAGAATAATAGGCCACTTATTTTAATGATGCCCAGTTAATCCTGAATGTGCATCTCATTGATTGTTGACTTCCTTCACCCTCACTCTGATTTGTGCTTTGAAAAGCCCAAATCATTGGTGTTATTCATAAAGACTGTTAAGGCAGTAAAAATGTTATATTACTGTAATGCTTTAATTAATTCTTGTATTCCATGTCTGTATGTAGTACCAGCTGCACAATAATTCCTGACAGTACATTCCAGATAAACCACATTTTGAATATTATACAGTAATTATCACCCTTAACCGACCATTTATGCTTCTACAGAAGGATCCCAAATCTGCCTGGGCAGACTAGAGGATTAATAAGAATAAGGGTGGTGAATTATTCATCATGCAGTGAATCTGCTCCTTACTTTAGCTGATCGCTTCACATTTTCCAGAAGAAAATACACTTCAATGGTTTTTGCCTTTTCCATACAACTCTTTTCTGGGTGCAGCCTTCATCAGTGTTAAAATTTTGTTCCTTCTGGTTAGAATTTTCCCTCCAGCTTTGGAGACCCCACCTATTCCTCTGCTCCTAGAGCCTGACTTTGATCTCCCTTCCATTTAAGAAGGGCTCATCTTATTCCCTTTGTACCGTATCACTGTTCAAATGCCATAGCAATGATTCACTCAGATCTCTAACCATGACAAACAAAGATTATTTCTTGGTTTTCTTAAAAGGTTTTCAGCAATGCATGCACTTCTTCGTAGTTAATATGCTAATTCATAAAATCTAGTCACGACACAGATAAACAGAGAACAGCAAGAGATCCTGTACTCTGCCTACCGCATTTTTGTAGCTGTTTCTGTGTAAAAGAAACAGGGCTGGCTATTTTGTATCATTTTTGTCAATAAAAGACTTTTAAAAGCTGCTTATTTTCTGATTACCTTTCCCTTCCGATATTCTGCCCTCTTTTGTCATTCTGATAAATTGGGATAGGAACCGTGTTTTATTTTACGTCTGGATACAGTCAAGCTCAAGACAAATGTGCAAGTATCGTTATATTTTCATATGTTCATAATTAGCATCTTATACACGTTAGCTGAATGATCTCTTGCTGGAAATCATTGTTTTAGTAGAACCAAAATAGTCCACAGGTACAACCGAATTCCTTTAGAACTAGCATTCTGTGAATTAGCATTCTGCAAACTTTCTATCCATACTATAAAAAACATATGAATCAGATGTGTAATTTGATGCGCAGCATCCGGTCCGTGATGGTAGCCAGGACCAGATGTTTTACACAAAGGTGCAAAAAACCCTTACAGTAGGCAGATGTTGGATTATTTCTCTATTAAGGAGGTCTCATCCCAAGCCCTAATACTTAGAGACTGTCTGAAGCCCTAAAGGATGAAGTTTTATTTTCATTCCAGAACTCTTCTTTAGTGTCTCACTAAGTTTTGCTCTTTGAGAGTGTTTGTTGTGGAGCAGTGGCAAGAATTGAGTTGTGTGGGCTCCAGATGTAGGTTCAGCGTTGTTTCCCATGCTGGAGCAACATGCAAGAGCAAAATCTGCTCAGAGCAACTGGAATATTAAACTGCTTAGCTGTTAGCCCCTGGCAAACATAAAGGAGCAAAACATACCTAGAAAATTACATTTCTCAACATTTTAGAAATTAAATCAATATTCACCGGGACAACAGAGGACATGTTCCTGACTCCAGGCTATCCTGCTGCTAAACTCCAAATTCTTGCTACAAGACATGGAGATGTCCGTGCTTTTAGAAATAGTTGGGCATACTTTTGTAATGGAAAAGCTTTGGCAAGTTAAATATAGTCATTGCTACTTCAGGCACAGATGTACCATGGGGAAACAGCACTGTGTTTACAATGGGAACACAAGTTCATTGTCTCACGAACATGTGTGGTGACAACACTAGGGCAAGGAGCAGGAAATGGATGTTAATGAGGCTGAAGAGCCAAAGCCTCTCTGGGACCAATTGCGAAAGAAAGTTAAAGCTTCCCTTCCTGGCTATCATGCACTGGAGCAGTCCTACTGCCTCTATGGCTACAACGCTGCCTCTCCTGTGTTGGGTCTTCCAGCGCCCTATGGTGAGCTGTCCCCCTTCGTTCCTGTTCCTCCAAAGAGGAGTATAAGAACTCAAACTACCTCCATTAACACTATGGTACCTTACATCTGTGATGGCTCTCTCCTTGAGCTCTGAATTACAAATCTGATTTATAATAGTTGAAGTATTGGGTCAAATTATGTTCCTTAACATGGTATGAAACACTTCAAAAATTTTAATGGAAGTTCTGTATGTGTTGAAGAGGAAAAAAGCTTTTTACAAAAATAATAAAGAATAGTTTTTAAGTCCAAAAGCCTATTTACCTGTTGTCCTCAAGGGAAACTATAGATCTTTAAGCATCTCTCTGCACTAGGACCAGCAAACTTAAAGGTCAAAGAAAAGTCAGTACGGTAACACTAATATATTACTATAGAACATAAAGAAATATTCTATGCATTGTTTTTAATTCCTTATTACTCAAATTCCTGGCTGTACAGTGATCCAGTGTCAACATTTGGTTTGGCATTTAGGATTGTCTCCTAGGAAATGGGAAGTGTGGGTTCAATACTCTGAAGGCTTCTCAAACTCTGAGCCAGGAACTTCATGGCTATTCCTCTGTGCTTGATGTTTCCTACTGGCCAGACTTCAGGGGCTACTTGTTCAACATGTGGGCATACTGCACTGCCTAGAAGACACACCGAAGCTTCCTTCATTGCAGTGGAGAAGAAAGTCTGTAGCTAAGCTGCTCCAAATAACTTCCTGAGGGTGATGTGGACACCTAGCTCTCCCCACTGACTCTGCAGAAAAATGCAGCTTAGGCAGCCTAAATCTCTCTAAAGGCTCATAAATGCTGCAATGCCTAATTTAAATGCCTAAAGTAGGAGGTTTGACTAGAGCTGCCCGTACCTACTTGAATTGTCTGCAGTCTCCTGCAGATAGACTGTTGTATCTGTTTGCTGTGGGTTAACCCCGGTAGGCAGCTCAGCGCTGCCCAGCCGCTCGCTCACTCCCCCGCAGTGGGATGGGGGAGAGAATCACAAGGGTAAAAGTGAGAAAACTCGTGGGTTGAGCTAAAGACAGTTTAACGGGTAAAGCCAAGCTGTGCGTGCAAGCAAGGCAAAATAAGGAATTACCTCACTACTTCCCATTGGCAGGCAGGTATTTAGCCATTTCCAGGAAAGCAGGGCTTCATCACAGGTAACTGTTACTTGGGAAGACAAGCACCATGACCCTGAATGTCCCTCCCTTTCCTCCTTCTTTCCCCCAGCTTTTATTGCTAAGCATGACACCACGTGGCATGGGATATACGTTTGGTCAGCTGGGGTCAGCTGTCCCAGCTATGTCCCCTCCTAACTTCTTGTCCACCCCCAGCCTACTTGCTGGGAGGACATAGTGAGAAACAGAGAAGGCCTCGATGCTGTTCAGCAATAGCTAAAACATGGGTGTGTTATCAGCACTGTTTTCATCACAGCACCGTACACGCTGCTATGAAAAAAAATAACCCCATCCCAGCCAAAACCAGTACCCTGTTGCACTAGGCCCACACTGTCACTTTTCAAAGCCATTCTTTGCAATCAGAAAGATGAGAAGATTTCTAATTTTCTTAAGAAAATTGTTAATTCTTTTGTTGTCCCATAATTCTTTGAGCTGACACATAGACTTCAAACCCCTCAGATCTACTACATGACACAACTCCCTTCTTGTCCTGGTATACAAACATCTGCTTGTGCTTTAAATTGATGAAAGAAATCTTAAGGGTAGAGTGGAATGGTTGATACTGCAAATGACATTCTTGTTATGAAAAAGAAGAATACTGTTCTCTTTCACAGAATTTTGCTTAGGCAACACTGTGGGTCCCTAAAGGTAACAACAATAACGTGTTCTGCTTCACAATATGGCATCAGTATTTTCATTTAAAGTATTATTGGGGTTTTTTGCCCCAGATGAAGCTTACAGATATATTTTTATTTGAGATGCTGTGGACTCAAGAAAGTGTTTATAATTGCAACTGTAACATGAAGTACTGCACGTTAATTTTTATGTGATTACATCTTGTATTAGCGATGAAGATATAGAAAGTAGGTGTAAAAAACCTAGAGTTTTTCCAAATGTTTTACTTTATCATGGTATTGCTACCATTATGCTGAAAAGGGAATCTCTGAATGTCGATACCATTCCAGTATTTCCTATGTCAGCCTTTCCTCTAGAGTTACAGTATTCATTTGCTTGGTTCAGTCTTTGCTATCGAAGCCAAAAAACACAATCCTTTGTCCTAACTTATGCATGCTACCAAAGAGGATTTTAGATCACAGGACACCGCTGAAAACTGCAATCTGACTCTGAAGTTAAATACAAACAGAAATGGAAGAAATAAATGATGCACACATTTACTTGATGATCTCAGATTACTTTGTATTATGGTGCATGTGATATTTGTTTTTATTCCACATTACACACTATTTCAATTTATTTTTCATTATTTAGTAGTATTTTGTCCAAAAGTTTTTGCTATGTTGATAATTTAACAACTGCATTCAGTTATCGTGGATATGCATTTTAATTATGCATTGTTTAGGCAAAATGATATGAAGTAAACTGAAAAACATCAAACTGCCATATTAAACACGAGCAGACTGCCTTGGCAAGCACATCCTTTATGTGCAAATATAAACTTTGCTTTGTCTGCTCGGTAATACCGCTGCTTTTTTTAGTGTTTGGTTGCCAAATTAGGCAAGTTTATACCGCACCAGAAGACTTCCTCTCCATTTATTTTTGGTCCTAGTTTGAGTAATGTTGATGACAGAAGAAATAGAAAACTTATAGTGACAGACAGGTCACTATGCTAGAAATTAAACCGTTACTGCTGTTCTGGAACAATTTAATGCCAGAGACATAGCAGCTGAGTACCCCAAGTCATTTTTAAAGGACAGTTATATGGCAAATGCTTATAAAAATATTTCAAACACTTATTCCTGGTATGCCCACGAAATATTTTTTGTACATTAACTTAGTAATTAGAAGAATAAAACCAAAAAGAACAGAGAAATCTAACTTTTGGATTCATATCATCTACATATATTTGTGCTTTATTAGATAATGCCTAATTCATTTTCACTTGCTGGAAAAGTTTGAAATAGCGAAATTGCATATTAGATAATAGTATATTAGACATTACTATATTAGATCCTAGAGTTTGTAATAAAATCACCAACAAGCAAGCTAGCGACTAATCAATCTCTATTTTTCTTGTGATCTCATTGCCTAAATACATAGTTCCTTGGACTACCTGCGCTTCCCAGAAACACTCCAGTTCTACTCCATCTTCTCTCTCCTTAATGCTGAAACTGCATCCTCCTCTGCCAGAGGGACACACCCACCTCAAAGCTATTACCACATAACCTTGAACAGATAAAAATTTTCTGCAGTATATAATGAGATTATACATTGATATTTGTAGATTGCATTTCATTTGTACCTTCCCTTTCAGTCCACTTCCAGCTTCCTTGGTTACCCCTTTCTCTGAAGCCATCAACAAGTTTGCTGAGTATACTGGTTTAAGACTTTTCCTTGTCTGCACAAGTAGAAATCAGGTATAGAGTTGAATGAAGTCACAATGTAATGGACTTAATAATGTTAGCTGGAGTGGTACCCATTCGAGTAAATGTAGCTAATGCAGCTATCTGCATCCTAGTAGTTATCCTAGGCTCTCTATAGCCAGCGGGGAGACAAAGGCATACATTAGAATATGGTTCATTTGATAGTAAAATACATGTTTTAAATAAATCAGAAGAATTGCTCCCCAAGAGAACACAGAAAAGGTGCAGGTCTTTAACTCTCTTTTCCTGTTTGGAAAGCACTATCCCCAGAATGCAGTACAGGTACACTTGCCAGGTGGTTATTTTGTGCTGTTTTGGCTAAACTCTGATAAATGCTCTGTACTTGAGAAGAAACGGATATAGCATAAAAGTTGTCCCAGCATCTCCTTATTCAGTAAATATTTCCTAAGGATGATTTATAGTTTCTCTTTGTACTAAGTGATGTAAAGGGGTCGTTTGCTGGAAGAGCAAGAAAACTGGCCAGACTGACAACCAATACTGTTTTGTTGGCTCTTAGTAACATAAAGGGAGGAAGGAAATCAGTGGTTGCTGCATATTGCACCTTATAATCCATATAAGAAATCACATCAGTATTTATTGCCAAAAAAGACTGGATGGGGAGGAGAGGGAGATACTAACTGCATTTATGTGAAAAACAATGTCATCTGTGTAACGGTGGGCAAAATACTTGCTCTTAAAAGGAAATATTTTCTTAAATATTGTAATAGCACCTTGAAAATCCATTCAGGAATTGGCTCATTGTTTCCCCTGATAATGCCAAGTGGTAGGTCAGGTCACGAGACAAAAAACTTACAGTCTAAATGATGGAGTCAGACAAGAGACACATTTGGTTCATCAGCATTTCTGTCAGTTATGGAAATATCTCAAATGGAAAATGTTATCCGTAAATAAGCACTTTCTGCTATAATTCTCTGCTGTCTTTGACATGCCTCATAACAACTATATGTAGCGCTGGCACTTTGGAGATCACCCAAAGGGCTGCAGAGTACCATTCTTACCAGTGTAAAAGGCAGTGCCCTTTATAAATATAAAATAACATAGCTTATGGTACATCCCTTTCTTTTATGACTCTGTGTATAGGTGTATAACTGCTGTGATTATGAAACTAGGTCTAAACTCACAGAATGTCCTTCTTTTCCTATTTAATACTGTCTAGTAGTACAAGAGTAAAATTAAAATGTTTCAATTTTTTTGTTTGTGTGTTTTACATTGTGATCTAGTTGGCAAAAAACCTGCCATCTGACTGAATTAGTGAGAGAATAGAAAAGAACAGGATCCAACATCTGGCAAGACGTAACTTGGACTTTCTTCTTGATTGTGTCTGTTTCAAATGCCAGGTGTCTATCACCTGGGGTGTAGTCTTACTTTGGCAAAGTAAATCTATTACTAACTCTCTGAAGAATGCCGTCTCTGAATGATGCCGTTGCTAATGGAACACTGATTTACTGCCACAACTGTAAAGAATCTTTTTTAACATTGTGTTACACTTCCCATCAATTTAGATCAACCAGACCTACCATATGTGAGAAGTTATCTGCATTTTTCTCCAATAAAACTGAAATGATGAAAGCTTTGCGTTCCCTGAGGTATGATCCACTATTGGTAGCCCCATTGTTTTTTCTTTAGCCCTCATCTTCTTCGTCAGGGCTGGAGCATATTATTCCTGCAACGCTTGCCAGAATTCTATGGCTTATTTGTTGTTTGAGACTCACCATATGTGTCTTTGACCCCTGCCTAGTAGGCACCTTGGCTGCTTGCCAGTTTGGCACTTATGATTATCAGCAGTATGAATAGCTCCCTTGCTTCTGATTCTGTCCTTCTTGCTGTCATCAAATCACTCTTTAAACAACTTTCATATTTTCTTTTAGATGCTTGTAAACTATCAACCTATTTTTACCATGCCTTTCTTGGCCAAGGTTTTGTGTCACACTGCAGGAAATCCAACAGCTTGATGTTTCCACTCCTAATGATCCGACTGCCAACTACCTGTGTAATTGCATGGGAACAATAAGCAGTGTGGAAACGTCTCTCATGCATATTACACAAATTTGCCTGTTCTCCCTATCTGGTAGGCTTGGTGGCATGACTTTTATGAGAAATTATTTATTTTAGTGAAAAGCATTCCTTTTGATAAACGTTTTAAAACCTTTGACCAGAATACAGTGTGAGCCAATGACAATGATAGATTCAGAGGAGTATCGGAATGATAAATAGTTTTAAGAGACCGATGGAAAGCCAAAAGCCAGTCATGTGCAATTTCTATTCACTATCCTTATTTAGCACTAAACACATCTGAGTCCTTCCATGTGTTCTAGTAAACTGAAGTTGTTCCAAAATGCCATTGTTGAACAAAAAATATGCAGAATTAAAATAGGGAACAGCACAGGGCATACAAAGGTCCAGACCACGAGAGGCCCATGTGTTGTTGCAGAAAGATCTGCCAGAAGTCTCCATTAGTCTTTATATGATTTTGCAAACATTTCAATCGGTAAATATACTGGCACTACCACTGAAAGTAGACAAGGTTAAACAGCATATCGTACCGTATCTACCTTCATGTTAACTAACAAAGTGGGGTGGAGTAAGCTTTTTAGCCCCTGCAAGCAAAGAACACTATCAGCGTGATTATGCCTGCCTAAGAGGCACTCTTCTTGGAGCTGCTTTCCCTGTGCTGTCCCAGGTGACTCTTGTTTAGGAATAACAATTTGGTTTAGCTCTAAAGCTTTTAAGACACAGTGCTTTTTCGATAGATAACTTACCACGTCCTTCTCCCAAGAAACATGGGAGTTTCAGATGAATGTGTTTTATTTATATGTCTCTTGATTTTGAGGCAACTGCTTACATAGACTTAGAAGCACCAGTTGAAAAATTTGGTGCTAAATTGGCAAGGGTGAAAAACAAATTCCGATTTCAGGGAGAATGAGAGGTACAACAGAAAAAATGATGAGAAACTGTTGCATGAGAACCCCATTTATTTGGGATTACTTTATAATGTATCCCTGATATATTTTCCTTCTTTGCCCAACAACACTGGGATTTCAGGTAAAGATACTCCTTTTCAGCCTGTTTAGTGGCACTCTGAGTCTTAAAGCAGATTTGTGTCAGAAAACGTTCACAGTGGACTTAGCCTGGAAGAGCACATTGAAGCTTTAAGGCCTACAAAAATGGCATTCAATTCTGGCATTATGTTTTTATGGTTATGTTTATAACAACAGTGACAGACAAAGAAACAATGCTATTAGAAGGGATTTAATGTGGAGAAGATAGCAGTTTGATGGCTAAGCTACCCGCAGAGGGTTATAATAAACCTAATTTCAGAGGCATTTGTAAGAAAGGTGATTAAAGGCAGTATGAAGTTTGACTTCAGTGTTGGAGTAACTTGAGAACAGGTCAGGTAGGTAGGAGAGAGACAGACAGACATACTCTAACTTCCTCACGATTGCATTTTTCACCCTATTTCCAACTCGCTATGAAATGTATAAAAACAAAATGTAATTATTTACCTCAATAAAGTGCTTTTCTGTTCACATGTACCAAATCATAGATAAACTCTCTCTCACTAGGAGACAAAAGAGAAAGGCTTGATTTTATGGCCAGTCTTTGTATATTTTATCCCTAGCTTTACAGGTAACAAGACCAAAGGAAGTATCCAGAGTCAGCATTTAATGGGAACTTAGTGGAATTTTGAACTGTGAAAATATAAGAATTCTGAATTCACAAATATTTTACTGGAAGAAGGCAGAAAAGATACTAACTGCCTCAGGTTGAAGTCAGTAGAGAAACCCCCTGGCACTTTTCTGTGGCCAGATTTGAAATTGCAGAGATGCCCACCAGTGATATTTTAAAAAACATTTTAAAATAGTATTTGAAATATTTTATTTCTGAAAAGCTGTCATTATCCTTGAAAAACAAAAATTTCCCAGCCAATCAATCAGCATCCAGTTTTGGTTTACAACGGCACTCAGAAATGGGGAGGGTTTGGGATGCACGGAACAGCAAGCTTGAAATGCAAAACAGCAAAAGAAAAACACGGTGCTTTGAGAGCACCATGTCTGTCTGTGAACGACTGAAACAGACACTTGGCTGTAAACCTGATAATCCTTTGCAGAAAATGACCGAGGGAAAGGTTAGCGAATTTAACAAAAAATCCCCAATACCCCGAAAAAGGAATGGTCCAAGGAATGCATACGGTATTTCACTTGAGAGTAGTTTGGAAAGTTGGCTGCCACGCTGAATGCTGAAGGAGATGACAAAATATAACCTGCTGCTTCTGAGAGAGCTGTTAAAACCCGAAAAGTATTCCATTTGCTATGTTCTAAGTTTCTGCTACCCAAATGAAAAGCACAAACGCAAGCGCGTGCATAAAGCCTCTTGTCAAAGACCTGCTGCCACCGGAACGGCCGAGTGAGCAGGACAGGTTTTATTCCGCATCGTTTGCGCAGCCCCAGGATCCCGAACAGGGCTCGGTGTCGAAGCAGCCCTGTCTCTTCTCCTCGCTCCTCTCTTCCCCCTCAAGCCTTCTGCCAAAAGCATTTAAAGCCCAGGCTGGGCCTCATTTCCCCCGGGCGTGCGGACCGTCAGGAGGGACGCGGGGCAG
>NW_008825615.1:14591815-14598646 GCF_000699105.1 Pygoscelis adeliae
CCTGCGCTCCGCCCTCGCCCCCCTCGCTGCCCGCCGCGCCGGCCCTCCCGTCGGCCACCGCCGAGTGTAAGGGCGTGCACGGAGGAGCGGGGGCCTCTCTCTCATCCCCACACGCCGCTGGGCCTTTCCTGGTCAATATTTCAGAATACAGGCGGTTTTAAACCATCTGACTGGTAGTGCACACACAGGTGGGCGTCTCTAGTGGCGCCGGGGGCACGGATGAGGCAATGATAAAGAAATCCACTCCTCTGTGGTCCCCCCCCGCCCCGTTATAATGCACTGTGTGAAAAGTCATAAAATTGTAGGGTGACACATAGTTTGGCGAGTCCACAGTATCGCCCTTGCTCTCCGGAGTTTGTATTTCTCAAAGGAGCGTGGTGGGCCCATCTTGCTGTCGGGTGGAGAGTCACTAGAGCCATAAGGGTGCGGAGGCTGAGCCGTCAACTCCTCTGGAGCAGCTGTACCCTTCTTTTGGCCTGGGGTGCTCAGAGTACCGATGGGGTTGTCATGGAGGGATGAGTGAATGTGGTTGCTCACCCCCCTGTCTGTCAGCTAGGAACAGGTGTGGAGAGTGGCTGGAGATAGTGGGGAGTGGGAGAGGAAGTTAGATAAGGAGGCACGTGGGCAGGCGGCCAGATGAAGACCGCAGGCCATGACTGTCCTAATCATGGCTTTGGAAGGAAAGAAATGAAGGAAAGGGAGAGCTACCAGTGGCTTTTAGGGAGAGGCTGCATAAATCAGGAAGGACATTGGAGGAAGATGTCAATATGAAGTACTCAAAGAAGGAAATAATTCTGAGCATGACATTGCCTTTACTATAACAACACACTTAATTGCTGGGGCATATTGTGTCTGAACTGTCATTCATTCCAAGTCTAACTCCAGTAATCAGTCGGTGCTTCAAATATTTAAAAACATGAGCCAAGCCTAGAACAAAATTGGTTTCAAAATCATGTCTTAAAAAAAATGCGCTGCTTGTTCATTGCATCCTGCTTCTGTTTTCTACACCTTTCAGATATACCCGGGGGTACATCTTCCATTTTTCTCCACCATCTGGAAGTGAAATTTAATTATTAGATAGCAATGTAACTTCAGAGGTGGGGAGATCGTGAAAAATACAATGTTCTGAGTGCTATGAAAGCTGGCAGCATTGTAATTTTGCTTCAGATGATCTGGGCTTGATATCTCAAAAGCTACATATGGAATACACAAAGCAATACTGTTGTGAGCACAGAGATTTGTATAGGTAAGGTCTATCCAGCTTCCACCTATCACAATTCCCTGAGAATAGTGTCTATCCAGCATTGATTTTTGGGGAAAAAATCAAACATAATTCCTTCAGTTGTTTCTGTAAAAGTGGAAGAATGTTTTCATACTGTAAAAAGAAATAAAACAGAATGAAAGGACTTTTATGTATTAGGCAAGAAGCAAAGCACTATAATCCTCTTCATATGTCCTTGCTACATTTTGGTGCATCATTTTTTTTCAAAGGATGTGAACGTATTTTAAAAATTCCTTCAAAATACCTTGATATACCACTTGATTGCGTCAGTCTCTGTCCCCTATCAGACAAAGCATCTGAAAGGTTCAAGGGTTTTTGCAACAGAGAGGGTTTGAAGTCAGACAAGCAATAATGTCTTCCCAGAAAATCGTAGAGGGAAAAAAAAAAAGGTTTCTTTATTGTAATGGATGCCTGTAACTTCTGCTTCATTTTTGCAGTGCTCTTCTTTCATTTTCATCACCATTTTTCTTCCTTCAAGGATACAGAAAGATGTCTTCCTCAGTAAACAGCAAACATGAGAATTTGCTGCTTATCCTCCCTGTGCACATTGATGTGATTGTAAGCTGCAGTCTACTGAGCCCATTGACTCTAATTAAGTCCGGAGTTGGTCACTGTTAATGTTTTAACATTTGCTTCTGCATTACCTCGCTGTGATTTTATTAGATGATTTTAATAATTTTCTTTACTGTTCAATCTGTTCAAATTTCCATTTTCCTCACATGGATGCTTAAACAACCCATAAAGGTTTTCCTTATGCTTGAGTGCATTCTGTACCAAGCCTGTTCAAGAAAAAACGAGTTCTTCTTTATATGATCCAGAAACCATACTAGCTCAAGTGATGGTTGTAAAAAGTGTTTTTTTTTTGTTTTGACCAGTGTATGCAAGACAGTTAGGGGGGCACCACTGTAATCACATTTATGTGGGTACGCTGAGAAATAAAACAGGGGAAGGGGTTTAAGGTGCAAGAACAGTTTCCCAGAAATAATTTAGTGCTTTCATGGCTGATGAAAATAAGTAGTTGATTTTCTTGCTGAAATCTTTCAAGAGTTTTTCAGGATTTTTCTTTAAACACAAAGTAGAATGTAGGTGTTATTAGAGTGTTGCTACCAGGGCTCTTATAAAACTAAAATCATTCAATTTTGTCTAAAAAATCCCAAATATCTAAAAGTTTGGTTATATACTGTGCTGACTAATTTGTAAAGGTCCAGGTTTAACCACTTGGAGCTGTATCGGAGGCAAAATAATAGGTCCTAGAGTGTGTAGTGGGATGTCTTAGTCTTTGTTTTCCCTTAATTTTCCTGTTTCACTCAGCCAAAAATTTTGTAGTATTTTTACAATTGTATTTGACTTTAAAACATAGCGTTGCTTGAGGAGCAAAGTTATTGAAAAGGAGAGGTGGAAAGCAAAAGGTAATTGGGCTAATGGCTAGATAGAAAGTAAATAGAATTTTCTACTATTAGTAGTATTTAGTAATATCTATTTCACTCTTATTTAGACTAGTCTGTATTACATTAAAAAATCATCGAACACCAGACTAGTCAATGGGACACCACATTTCTGTTGCGGTATATTCTTCTTATTCCATTTTCTTAATATCTTAACTTTGTTTGCTTCAGAAATAGTCTTACGTTTCATACAAGGGGATCCTAGTTCTGCTTCATTCTCTTAGCATTACCCCAGTGCATACTGTTTTTATTAATGGGTCTGATTAATTAATAAAAGGTCTGATTAATTTTACTAAATAGGAGCTATAGCTACATGAGAATTTGTTAAAGACATGGATTTATATCAGAACTGTAAAATGTTCTAGGATCTACCTAGAAAGGAGGTGGCGGTAGATGTTGCAGTATTAGGGAGATTTCTGTGGTGATTGAGATTGCTACTGATGATGACTCATAGCACTTGACTGGAACTTGTAATGTACGCAGCAGGGAGGAAGGCTGGCTCTTCATCTGCTGCTGATGGTTGTCCTCTGGCTTAGCAGGAACCTTCTGACTGGAAGGAGAGATGGTCTGACAGCAGCTGACACTGGTCTCATCCTACAGACTTAATGTTATGTTTTCGTGTAGGTTAAAATGGAGTTTTAATACATTAGGAATATGCTAAGGACACAGCAGGGAAGAGCTGGATGGCTAAAGAAGTGGTGTAAAAGACTAGGATGAAATTCAAGGATACAGAATGATTAGGTACTTTGAGGCTAATAACCCAAACTAGAAACTGTGACATTATCAGTTAGAAGTGATTGAAGACGAGAAGAACCTTGGAATACTCACAGATCATAGGAGGACTATGAGCTGCCAATACCGTACAGCTGTTAAAAAAAATCAAATTAAGTGCTCGGAAATATCAGATCGAGTATTTCCAGTCAAACAGGGAAATGTTAGCACCATTGCAAAAGACTGTATCTGAGGCTTGTTCAATTTTGATTAGTCATGTTCAAGAAATTGAATTCCAGCTGGGACAAGTTAGATCTTGCACCACTGGAATGGTCAGGAAAACGGAGATGAAATGTAAAATGACTTTGGTTTGTTTGATATCTAGCGTTAAGACCTGGAGGGTGGGCAGGCAGGGAGGGAAGAAGAGGAAAGAGCTGCTTAAAATAAAGGAATATGTTGCCACACACAAACGTACGGTTATAATCTGTCTATATATTAAATACAGAGTAGAAATTTAAAAGCTAAGTATCAAGCGGTGATATTCTTTAATAGCTTTCTAATCAAAATAATGAGGGTGAATAACCTATATGATTTAGATTTAGAAAAAGTGTTATATGATGTGGTTTCCATAGTAGTGAAAATGATTGGATTCTTAAGAGATTTTAAAGTTTATATAATAAGGAATAGAGGACTAGATATTTAAGTGATGTAAAATAGAGACAATTCCAAATCCAGTTTTTAATTCCATTGCATGGCTTACAATACTTTGGAAAAAATAGAATTAGTTAAGGTCAGAGTGTCAACTTCAGTGTGAATGTTCATCTTCTGCCACTTTTAAGTCAGTGCATCTTACTGTACTATACAAGAGGGTAGTGGCTAAACATAGCTAAGTAGTAAGTATCTTTCTCTTAGACCCTTGTGTTTTAATATACCACCAGCTAGGTATACTAAGAGGTATAGTATATTAGGAGTATATTAGGAGTTACATGGTTTGGTGAGGGCTGCCTACATCTACCACAAGCAAAGCAAAAATGTGGCTGTGACTCTAGGAGGCATAAATCTGTCTAAATAATGCTAATGTGTGCTATGTTATCTTGTAGGATTTCTGTCACAGATTTAGGCTGTCATATGGGATGCAATACACAGAATTACTAACAGTTGTTCAGTATATTATCATTGGAAAGCACAGTGTACATTATTGTCAGTTTTATAACTGGAGAGGAACACAAATTCTACGTGCTAAATACGTATAATAACAAACAAAAGCTTGGGTCCTCTAATTTAGACAGCTAACTTCTGTTTCAGTGCCTAGGTTGCAATGATTTATATGCTACATGCCTAAATATCCAGACCTAAAACACACAGCCTAAGATTCCCTCATCTCCTCACTGCATGACACTTTTGGATCAAGAGAATCACACAGGTGTCTTACTTTTGCAGTTTTAATTTGCTAGTTCAGATTTTGCAATACACTATCATGTTTTAAACATGTGCTAGAAACCTGTCAGATTTATTTTTGAAGTAACTCAAGAATAACAACGAAAACCACAGTCCATATGACAATTATGTGTATTTGTCTTAACTACTTCTTGTATTTGATGGTTGATTCTTGATTCAAATTACAGCATAAAAAATGAGGCATATGGTATTATGCTACCTGGGAGGAGGAGGCATGTCTCTTTTATTTGAATCTTTTAGCTACACCTCAGAGCAACTGATCTGAGACATACTGTATTTCGTGTTCTTTTTATCTCCACGTAATTATATATTCCAGGAACAAATTCACATTTACAGGCTCTCCTTAAATAACTATTTAGGCTATTTTCATTTTTTATTTAATTTATTTAGTTTAAGAAGTACTATAAAAATTTGCTGTCAACAATATTGCAAATGTATTAATTTATTATGACAATTAAAATATGTAAGAAATACATCATAATTTACATTCAGGTTTTTTTGATCTGCTGAAAATTGCATATAAAGTGTATTTTTAATAGAGAAAAAAGATGCTAGATGTCCTGGACTTTATATTGCAGAATTCTTGTTTCTTGACTTTTTAAAAGGATGACATTATTTAAAGATACTTAATGAAATCAGTATAGAGAAGGTATATTAGTTGCATGGGGCAAAGATCTTGTATCCTTTTTTTTTCCCCTCTCTCCTTTACCCACCATTCTTACCTCGTTCTGTGTTTTCATCCTGAACTTCCAAGGTATTTAGATTTTACATTGTCTTTCACGTAATTTAAGACTAAATAACGATCACTAAGAGACTTTGAAATTCCTGATTTCCAGCCCTTCATATTCCTCTACATGTAGAGGCCTTGTCAATACAGAACTCAGTAGATGGATCTTTTTCTCAATGAATACATCACAAGAATGGGACTTTTTTTGTTTTGTTGCGGATTCCCAAGCAACATTTATTTTCTTAATGTTTATAAGATGTAAAGCATACAAAGTTATTAAAAAAAGAAAATAAATAGAAGAATAAAGTAGAAAGGATTACTATTACTATAATTTAGAATTAAATTATAAAGTATTAAGTTCGTATCAGCATGCTGTATCTTTTCTTGAAGACTTTGGAGATGATAAATGACATTTGATACATGCTGACGCTAAAGGTAGTAAATAAAACACAAGAACACACTCCCACTGAATTTAACCAGAGTGGAGAGAGTTCAATGCTGAGCTCTTTCCAAAATTTTCTTTGAAGTAAAGAGGAGTTTCCCCTTTAGAAGATCCAGTCAGTAGACTCATGCCAATTTTTTCAGCCAGGTATTCTTTATGCTGCAGAATAAGAGCTCAAGAACATTGGTGGATAAAACGTTGAAGAGAGGAAGTCCAAAAAGGCTAAGTAGTTGGTTTGCTAAAGGTGCCAAACAGGATGTTAGAAGTTAAGAGGATGATAATAAAGTGTAAGTTTGACCTAAATGAAGTCACTGACTTTTAGTTCTTTTGTGCCCTTGGATTGTAAATAGTGGAAAGATAACAGGAGCTTTTTAGTTGATACAGATTTATGCTATATTGGGATTATTATGTGGGTTTAGAACTTTACAATACAGCTGGAAATGTTGTAAAGGATTTTACAGATCTTGCTCTGCAAATTTGGGAATTAAAAAAATGCACAGGAAATTTCTACTCAGACCCAACATCTGTTTTTTGGTGAGATCCTGTTTTTGACTTGTCCCACCTCCACCTCCTTCAAAGCCTACATATGGGCACAGTGATGTTCATTTCCTCTCTTGCCAGCTCAAGGAAGAAGATTAATTTCAGACACCCCATGTGTCAAATCATCATTTTAAAATTCATACCTCTTGAGATCATTCTTCTTAATTCATTTTCTGATTGCCTTGGCCGGGAGTGAAGATAAGTGACTTGCCTAAGATCAACTAGA
>NW_008825615.1:14598680-14608629 GCF_000699105.1 Pygoscelis adeliae
CTGAAATAAACGGGAATATTATCTTTGTCTCAGGTTTTAATAAGGTTTTTATTTACAGTTTGTGGATCTTCTAGCTTCTAGTTTGGGTAAGGAAATTTCACAAGTGCCTTACAAGACTACTGTAAGACTTAACAGTTGGTCAGACACAGAAGTTTTCATAAAGCAAAATATTTATTGCTCCTAATTAGTCAAATTTTGTATCTTCGAACTGTCTGACGAGGTGACTAATAAATAGTACTAAAAGTTGTCTCTATAGTAGCTTGGCTCACAAGTTAGTTTTTTTTCACATAGACTTTGCTTAAAGGTGGAATGCTGGGTACCTAGAATAAAGTTACACTTATTTTCTCTCACTTTTAATGATAGGACCTTTTTTTGGTGTTTCAGAGGAAAAAGGTAGTTCCAATTCTTGCAGCATCTGGGTTGGAAGGTTCACTTGTTTATGAAAGTGTGTGTTTGAATTTCAGTTTCTAGGTGAATATCACGCAATGAGAAACTGGTGTGGTGTAGGTACAGTCCAGAGAGAAAGCTGAAATGAGTTCTTGCCACCCTCTGCTCTTTCACAACATAAATATTTGAGGCATTTAACCAAGGTGATGATTCTCTGAAATTTTAGGAATTGAAGGTTATTGAGATCCTTTGATGTGTCAAATGTGGAAGGAGTTATGTTTAAAGAAACTGTGGGGGACTTCAGAAAAGTAGTTATTTAGTACTTCAGGCTGTGTTGAATTCTCGTCTATTGTTTAGCGCTCTCATTTATTTAACAAAGGTGAAATATTTTCTTTAGCATTCTTCTTTTCCCCCAAATGTGTATTTAAAAAGATAGATGAAGTATGAAAGAGAAATGTGTATTAAAGGTGGTGTGTGGTATTGTGAACTTTCTGGGGAATGCGTACCACCTTACAATGTGTGCCAATGCACATCATAATACATATGGGGACCTTGACATACAGTGTAATGAAGTACTATGCACTCATCAATTAACTGAACCTCAGAAAAAACTGGAACAGAAAAATATTAATTTTACGAATGGGAATAAAAAGCTATCAGGCACAAATTTATAGGAAAAGGTTCTCTCTAGCTATCTAATCCATCCGTCTTCTGTCACATAGCAAAACTCATCAAGATATTGAAACTCTAAGAAAAGTGGCTTTATTGCTGATCTGGAATTTCTGAGATAAGAGCATGTAATATGAGGCCTGTAGCTCCATGATCAAAATCAGGCTTTCATACTGTGCTAAATACCAGTAAAACTAATTCAGCATTTTTGCTTTTCAGCAAAAGGGAAATATTTTATTACTACTGTATTAATGTATGCTTGTATAGCCCTTTTGGGGCAGAAATGACAAAATGGTGCACACACTTTAAAACTAAGTAGTACAGTGGAGATAAAAGTTTTTTTGATTTTGTAATATGTTGATAGTGTGTCCTGGTTTCGGCAGGGGTAGAGTTAATTTCCTTCCTAGTAGCTGGTACAGTGCTGTGTTTTGGATTTAGGATGAGAACAAAGTTGATAACACACCGATGTTTTAGTTGTTGCTAGGTAATGCTTACACTAGCCAAGGACTTTCTAGTTTCCCGTGCTCTACCAACTGAGAAGGCTGGAGGTGCACAAGAAGCTGGGAGGGGGCACAGCCAAACTGGCCAAAGGGACATTCCATACCATGTGACGTCATGCTCAGTACATAAACTGGGGGAAGCTGGCCGGGGGGGCCGCTGCTCGGGGACTGGCTGGGCATCGGTCGGCGGGTGGTGAGCAATTGTAATGTGCATCACTTGCTTTGTGTATTATTATTATTATTATCATCATATTATTATTATTATCATTTTATTTCAATTATTAAACTGTTTTTATCTCAACCCACGAGTTTTTCTCACTTGTGCTTTTCCAATTCTCTCCCCCATCCCACTGGGTGGGGGGGAGTGAGCGAGTGGCTGCGTGGTGCTTAGTTGCTGACTGAGGTTAAACCATGACATAGTGACATTCTTTGTAATGAATAATAAAGAGTTTATTAAATACGAGATTATGAATCAGATACAGACTTTATTTTTCTGACTATCTGGTCTTTTAATCAATCTCTCACTCCAAAGGAATCGGAATACTGAGGAATGCATGATTTACATTTCAGGAAAATACTTTCAGGGATAGTTTTAAGGTCTGCTTTTCAATCTTAAGGTATTAGAGTTGGAAGTAATCAGCTCATGACTTTTCAGACTTTTACTGGGTTAGACATAATAATTGGCGGCGAAGATTTTGATCATAGTTTGGGACAAAATTCTAATGTTGCAAAAGATGAAAAAGATGCTGCAGGTGATAAGAAGGAAATAATACTTACTGTCAGAATGTTGTTGTAGCCGATACTATTTTTAGATAATTCCCTTGTTAAATGGAGGTTTATTTTATGGTTTGGTGTAAATAAATGAAAGTTACTGCAATTGTTATATTACATTTGAATTTGTTATTTGGATTAAATATACTTATGAGAGTGATTCTCAACAGCTCTTGTGACAAAAAAAACAGATTTAGTAGATGCAAAAACTGCTAAAAGGTGCATTGGCAAAAAACTGTGCTGGGTAGGCATTTCTTCTTTGTTTGGCTGTTTTTTTGTCCACAGATGTTAGCTGTTTTGTATGGGAATAAAGGTGTTAGTTTATGAGTTTCTTGGAAAAAAAAGTTTAAAGGCTTTGAATGCATGAGATGTGTGGACTGAAGCGCCAGAGGACATTGGTGGAATGTTAGGTGAAACCCATAGGGAAGTAATTCAACAGCAGCATCTGGAAAGGAACTGTATGTGGCTTTAGGGTTTACTGTTAATGCAAGTAGTTAAGATGAGATTAAATATAGGTGTTAGTATGTGAGAAATGGGGGAGCAAGGTAAGTGATGAAGGTATATCATGTGGAATACTGGGATTAGGAAAAAGATTTAACAGAATCCACAGATGATCACAGCTGAATTTTTAAAAGCCTGGAAACATAATTTGAATTGAACTATATGTTGGCTTCATATAAAGCAAAACAGCTTACATGAAGAATTTATTGGGGAAAGAGAAGAGAGAGGATAGGCAAGTTCCTTGGCCCTGCCATGTCTCACTTTTGCCTGAATGGTATGAAGAAGATGGAAAATTAAGCTACTAAGCCAGCTGGCTGTTGGCTATACAGAGAGGAATCAACTGGTGATTGAGAGTTTTCTCTTGTCTCTCTGCCGTTTTTTGATATTTAGGACTTGATTCAACTGCCTAAGCACAGTTGTCTGGTGCCATATGAGATGCCCTAAGGTAGCTGAGATGGCTTATAGGGTCGGCAGATGTCAAACAGGATTTATGGGAGACCTGTGCCCGCTGGTGCGATCGCTGGAAGTCAGGTGGGATGCATCTGAAATGCACTAGGTGCCTGTAATTAGTCACCTGACTTGTGCCCTTACTACTCGGCTGAGTTGTTTCATATGCTTTTGACCATTGCTGACAGTACTGAAAAGTGGCTTGATTCAGCCGCCCACGCTTCATTGCTGATGCCATTTAAGATGCCCTGTAATATCCTACTTTACCTCCAGCTGCCAAAAAAGGCACAGGTCCTGTGTCCTACACGCTGTGTTTAGGGAACCTTAAGGCATTATATGTGGATATATAAATTGACTGTACTGGGATACCTAGCACACCTGTAGACATAAATGTGTAGATACCTAAGTTCAGGTGTCTTAAAGTCCAGTTGAATCCTGCCATTAAGAACATTTCAGGACATTTTGAGCTTAGTGAGTGGTATGGCTGGATTGCCATTTAGTCCCTAAGTATTATTATCTGTCATCAGAGTTTAGAACAATCCTTTGTCAAGATTATGTGTCACAGTAAAATGAAAGTACAGCTAATGGTAATACTATTAGATATTTTTTACTTATTTTGTATTTAGTTAACACTGACCCATTGGTCTTATTACCAGTTTTACAACAATGCACATTTCTTTCTCATCTGTTGTACAACTTATTATCCAGAATATGGAGGCTGAAAAAAATCTTCCTAAATGTGCAAAGTCTAGAAGTGGAAGCAATAAAAAATTAGGATATCTCATGATTCATTTTGCCATGACAACCCTTTATATTCTCAAATAGTCTGAAGTGATAGGATCCCATTCTGGTTTTGTCCTTGTCATAGTTTCTCCAGTATCAGTCCATTTTCTTCTGCTTGTTCCACTCCACTGGTTTTCAGGTTTGCATGATTAGAACGTGTTAAAATCTTACTATATTACTATTTAATGTAATAAATTGGATATTTAACCAGTTCAGCAGAAGCTGTGGCATGTCATTATAATACAAATACTTTTTAATAAGCTCATAAAAGCTGATAAATTTTTAAAAATGTTTATTTTAAAAATAAGGCTTTATATCTGTCTTTTTTCTAAATTTCATATAAGGAAAATTTTCAATAGCTTTAATTATTATCAGTTAAATGGGCAGAAAATGATATTCTTTAAATATGCTCACATTTGACTGATTCCATTGTGAAAATGGAACATTTTTATAACATCAAGAATGGTGTAGCATTCAAGATACCATAATTTCCTTCCTACTATTGGGAAATTATTATGGTAACACTTTGCAGATGTTATTTTTCTAAAGAGCTTTATAAATTTTAAATTCTCCTGAAGGATGAGTTGCCAACAGTGGCTAAATAAATAACCATTAAACTACTGTCATTTTTATCAGTGTCTTTTGGGAAGAGAGCTATGGAAAACATAGCGGTGGGCCAGCTGTACTTGAATTAAAGATTTCCTTAATCTTTTAGGCACTGCCTTTGGATACAGAAGGTGATTTTGATGACAATAATAATTGAGAATAGTTGATTTACTTCCAACTTTTTACTTGAGTTCTTAAAGATCTATGCATAACTCACTTTTATTGACAGTGAGGTATTTGAAGAGACTTATCTGATAGGGTGGATGGGCTGGCTTGTCAATGTATTCATCCCCCCCCTATTGATATCCCAAAGCATTATAAAGGGCAAATTACTTTCACATGTTGGTCTTGTAAGGATGATCATGCCTCTGCTTTTTCAATGTGTGTGGAAAAACACCACTCTTTCTGCCTTCTAGAATTCTGTCTTCAGTCTTGCCTGTAAAACACCATACACACCATAATACTATTACCATAAATAATAGTAAAGGAAAGTGTGGGAGGTTTTGGCTCCAGTGTCATCAGTATGCTGTTGATCTCAGTTCTCTGTATCCTTTTCATCCAGCCCAGATGGCAGAGTATAATTGCTTTTCCAGGCTTTGACCAAGATAGGGATATGGATGAAAGTGAGTTGGCTGCAAATCAACTTGGTTAATGGAGAAATGCTGCTTGTTAGCCAAGGGAAGCATTTAGGAAAATAGAAAAAGGTAATGTATACACCATGTCCTGAAAATACATTTTTAATTTTTGCTAAAGTGACTGGCTGTGTTGGCCTCTTACTAACAACAGAGGCCTCTAGTACCATTTATTATTAATGATTCCATTGTCTAACTAACACAAGTCTAACTCTGGTTGTCTATGCCTCTGCTACCACCTGACTCTAGTAATACATTCCCTTCATCATTATTTTGCAAGTTATCCAAAATTATCTGTGACTACAGCACATCTGTCTGCTTTTAGGTTGCACGAACTGTTAGCTGTAATTGCCACTTGCATTCAAACCTCTGCGATTCCACGTGCTCTACATTTGTTGAAAATAGCAACAAATGTTTTTTGGAAGGTGGCACGTCAAGTTGTCAGTGATAATTCAGAAAGTTCAGACTCATCCAGGAGACTGTTACTTGACGGATTTGGTCTATTTTTTTGTTCTGTCAGGCTATGAATGATTTTATGTAAAATACAGACATGAATATTAAAGAAGGGATTTCTTTGTTTTTGAAGATTGTGAGCAGTCTTTGGGCTTGATTTTTATCCTTCTGAGTATTTGTCCTGTAATGCTACTACTTTTTTTCAGAGCATCCAACATCATGGCAGAGAATTTGCTGTGGTTTGCAGTCACTCTTGGAACTAGCTGCTCCTTCTGTTAGACATTCAGTCCCCAGTTCCTGAGATTTCCTTTTTGAAGGGCTGTCAGAACAGCAGTTTTGGTAGCCTGTGGAATTTTCTGATCCACTGGAGCTTGCATTCGGCAAATTTTAAGCCATGACCACCAGAAATGTTTGTGTGACTCTCTACTGACATGTAATAAGTTGTTGTCCTTGGCGGTATAGTTAGAATGTAGCATGGACCGTCATGATTTTGATGATCACAATTTAAAATGAGTAACTTTATGCAATTCAAGTGTTCACATTTCTTACCTTTGCTTACTAAAGGGAAAGACTTCTAGTGGTCTGTAACTATCTATATTCACATCATAATCATTTTTATACATATTTTCCAGTACACTTTCACTGGCTTTGTTTAAATTGAGGTATCAAAATATTTGAAGAACAGTAAGATTCAAAAACAATAAAATATGTAAATTAATAATAAATCTAGAATGTTGATATTTATATGCCTATATTTCCCCTAAATATTTATTTCTAATGTTTGAAATAATACTAGTAATTGTATTTTATGTAATAATGATTCTATGTATGTTTCTTCATGAGTGTTTATATTTTGAATAGGTGGTCCTAATAGATACTGCTCTTTACCATTATGTAAGGTGGGAAATACAGCTTTTATTCATTTTCTATCCAGCATAGCCATTACTGTGTACCTGAGATATAACCACCAGTTAAGTTGTGTTCTGTCATTTCACTGTGTCTGTGCTTTGCACAGTTTTGGGGGTTGAAAGCGATATATGAAAGGTTACAAAGCAAGGACTTAATCAGCACCGAGCTAAAGAATACCGGCTAGCAATTCATGGTTTTACATACTGCTACTGGGAAAAACACGTGCCCAGAAATACACGTGTATTTGTAGTAGTTCAGTGTAGCTCTTCAATCTTGGAAGAAACACTGTTACATTTTGTGTTCTTTTCAAATAATGGAGCGATCAAGAAGAAAATCTAGTTTATGAAGAAACTGAGAAGGTCATAAGGAAATACAGGAGAATATTGTTGCAAGATCAGTATGGTAACCCATGTAATTTGTTTGACTAAGAGTAGTAGTTTCAGAATGCATTCCAAGCCCATGACATGATAAAAAAACAATGAGGAATCTTTAAGCCTGTTTATTAGTTCTGAACTCAGCACTTCCTCATGAACGGGGAAAATGAGGAATAGTCTAAGAATGAATGTCAGTTTAGTCTTTGACATGATATGAAAAGTACAACAGAAAACAACTTTCAACCCCTCATGTATTTAAAAATGAATTAATAAATTATTAGAGCTTATTCTTATGCTTTTAAAATAAAAGTGAAAGTGGACACCTCCAAACAGTATTCAAATATATGACTAGCCTTTCAATTAAACAAAACAGAAAGAGCCAAGGTTTCAGTTTATGTGTGTTCATAGTTCAAGCCGTGTTCACTTAAATTGGTTATACAAGGCAAATTATATGTTGGAGGCAGCTGCAGGTTTTGTTTGCAACTCTGAGTGGCTAAGCACATCCACTGTAAGCAAAAGGATAAACTGCAAATCATAGAAAACAATATTCAGCAGGTGTTTCACACAAAGTATGTGAGAGTTGACATCTTCTGATCTAGTATAAAGGAAAATAGTCTGAGAAGTGAGGAATTCCTTCTCTTATTCCCTCTGTTAAGACTCCTGCAGACACAGATTATATTGATTTATTAACTCTGTAGGTCTTTTGGAAAATGTGCTATTTTGTGTTTGGCCTGAAAGAAATGTCCTTTCATATAGAAAGGAGTTGCTTTTTGATTTCCTACCTCTTGTTACATTTTGCTAAGACCTGGGAGATACTGTGCTGTGAAATGGGTTTGCACACTCAGTACCCCTCCGGTGATTCTCTGTTCAGTAAGTGATTTAGCACAATAGCGTATCATGTCTCAGTTTTCTTTTTTATAAGCGGAGATGTATTTGTGTATCAGACAGAGCTCTTTTACTGTTAGTTGGATTTTGGTGTATTTTTTTGTGTCAAACCCTTGTTTGTTGCTTGAACAAGACATTATCCTTTGGGATTACTCTCATAGCATCTGATAGCTGCAGCCTCCACTGGGTAAGGAGATGGTGCAGCAGGATCAGAGAGAGTTAATGTACAAAGCACTAACTTTCAGACGTAGCTTATGACTGCTGCTGCTCTAATCTGGTGCATGTGATACTACTGGCCTCCATCAACAAAGCTTCTACTTACAGTGCTACCCATTAACAACTACTGCACTTTCTTTTTAGGTATAACTGATAGAAAGGGGCAAAGAGAGGGAGAAATAGGCTGCATTCTACTCCCAGCATGTATGACTTGGGGTAAAGAAATGCTCAAGGAGTATATATCTGAACTGGATGTCTGGGAACAAGGATCAGATATTACAATGAACTCTAGAATAAGAAATTTCTCTCAGTTCGATTGTCAGGGAGCAGCGAGGGCCAGCAGCTCCCTAAGGGAGGGGAGCTGAGGGTGGTAGCAGGGCTGGCAGGTCACCAGCCAGGACTCAGTCCCACAGTAGCTAAGTAAGGTGAGCAGGGTAGGCCTAGAGGTGGTAGCCAGGTTCAAGCAAGAGTCCAGGTCATTGGGCAAGTTTGTGGTGGTAAGGGAGATCCAGGGTAAGAGCTGGGAGTGCAGGTCAGTGAGTCAGGGTCAGGATTTGGTCCAGTGATGGTAATCAGGGTTGGCCATGCAGCCCAGTGACCATCAGGCAGCTCCATAGTGATGAGAGGTCCAAGATCAAACTGGAAAGTCAGCCCATGGGTCGAGGTCTGGATCAATGTGAATGCTCTGTTTGCAGAGGAGTTACGGGAAAACAAGGAGGCAAGAATTCAGTTATCTGAATTGCTTTTAATGCATAGCTTGGACAGAAGAATAGAAATCATGCCAGTTGCTCCAAAGGAGCAACTGCTAATTCTAATTTAGCTAATTCTAATTCCTGCTCTGAAACAGGAATTAGAATCCTCTTCATTGGACTGATGCTGCTACATGTTGCCTTTCATATACCTGGAAAATTGTTGATGTGTAAGGTATCAGTTGCTGAGGCTATATTTTAGATTGAAATGATCCGCTACAAGGGGTAATGTTACTTTCTCTCTCCTATGTATTTATATGTATTCCAGTTTTTCAGCGAGGAAGAGCTTAGAGGCAAAGATGGAATGCAGCAGCAGAATGGATTGGGAATCATGTCAGCAAGGAAGGGTGAAAACAATTTAGAATGACGCAAAGAATACATTGCCTACTGAGCTCTTGGAGGAACTCAAAAGAAGTTCCTCTGATTTCTCTTGATAACTCATTTGATGATATATAGTTCACTTGAGGCACATGTCTGCTTGGGATTAAGACATCTGAATTAAGACATAAGTAGGTGTCTACAGCAGCTGAAGTTCCTGTGACAGCCAGTGCAGACCTGGGACAGGACACAAGTTGCCTGGACATAGGTGCCTAGTGCCATTTGAAACACCTAGGATATATGAGACATCCTTATGGGGTAGGCATATCCTGTACATTGTAAAATGCACAAGAGACCTGTTTCCTTCTGGAGTGGCATTCAGTCCCCAAGCAGTTACACAAATCTGGCAACTGAGATCATCAGCCACTAGGTGTGAACCTTAGGATGACCTGAATTATTTGTTATCTCCATCAGCCGTATTAAATAAAGCTCCTTCAGCTGCAGTGGGAATTTAGACATCTAGCATGCCTTTAGACACCTGCATGGGGGGAACCATTTAGAAGCTCAGTTCAGTTGCCTAACAGATGTGTCTAGTGCCATTTAAGATGCCCTGCAGTGTATAGACATCTTGATAGGTTTGAAATGAGACCTACAGTAAATGGGCAAAGTGGGACCCATGCCCTTCCTGAGCAGTACTTAGAGGCCAGAACTCTTAAGTCATCCAGAATGACTCCAGGTATATATCTTTA
>NW_008825615.1:14608698-14697920 GCF_000699105.1 Pygoscelis adeliae
GAGCTGAATACCACTCTTAAACCTCGAGCTGAATACCACTCTTAAACCTTGTCTTCTGTAGCTTTGGAAGACCTATTCTAAAGGATTTCCAAAAGGAATAGTAATATATAGGTGGTATTTTGCTTTTTTAAATTTATAACTGTATGTCCATGAGTAGTGTAGTTAAGAGTGTGACTTGGATTTTCTAATTTTGTGTAAGAAGATTATTCTTAACATAGCAATATTTTTTTAAAATCTCTAGAGCATTCCCTATTAATGTCATTTGCTACCTTTTGAACTGTCAGTTCATCAGAATTCTGCTCACTTGATAGAATTCTTTTTATGAAATATTAATTTCTAATTTCTAAATAAAAGTCAGTTTTTTCTTATTATTTGTTATTTAATATTATTTGCACTTTATGACCTTTGTCTTTACCATTAAAGTCCTTTTTGTAAACAGGATTAGATCAAACAACTGGCCAGTCCAGCAGCATAAGCATTTATACTTTAGTTGAATTACCCTGTGTTTAAAATCACATTTCTTCTGTTTTCATATGAATGACTTGTATTTTATTGTAAACAGCCCTGCAACAATTTATTAAGTGTACTAGCAGATTATATTAGAATTCAATAATTAATGGAAATGACAGTAGAAATGTTAGAGCTATTACTTTAAAATAGAAATCCCTACAGTGAATTCTCAGTCAGTTCAGGTAATCTCCTGATATATGTAAATCACTACTCTTTCATGAGCTCACACACACCCCCTAATAAAAGTTGTAAGCACATTCAAATTAAATTTGAAGAGGTAGATTAAAGTAATACCTGTAGGTTTAATCCCCAGTATAAGAGAGACGTAGACATACTGGATCAGATCCAGCAAAGGGCCATGAAGATGATTAATGGATTGGAGCATCTGTCATATGAGGAGAGGCTGAGAGAGCTGAGTGTTTAGCCTGGAGAAAAGAAGGCTCAGGGGGATCTTATCAATATGTGCAAATACCTTGTGGGGTGAATAAAGAAGACAAAGTCACTGACGGGACAAGAGGCAATGGGCACAAAATGAAGTACAATAAATCCCATTTAAAGATCAGAAAAATCTTTTTTACTGTGAGGGTGGTCAACACTGGAACAGGTTGCCCAGGAGTCTCCATCCTTGGAGATACTCAAGACCCAACTGAACATGGTTCTGGGAAACCTGCTTTAGTTGACCCTGAGCAGGCTCTGAGCAGGGGTGGTGGAACTAGATGATCTCCAGAGGTCTCTTCTGACCTCAACGATTATTTGGTTTATTCCAGATGAGGTAATAAGGTTAACTACGCATTTCACTAATTTCATTCTGCAATGATTTACTTGTATTTTATCTTTTGCCCTCCTATGGACGATCTCCAGTCAATTGAATTCTTTTTTGAAGTAGGAAGTCCAAAACTAGACACAGTATTTCTACTCATTAAGTGGCAGGCTACTGTTTTATCTGTGACGTCCCTGTTTATAGCCTAGGATTAGATGTGCCATTTCATTTTCTTCTTTTTTTCTTTCTTGAGAGCATGATGTTATTGAGTCATATTCGGTTGTTATTCGTTTTAATATCCCAGTCCTTTTTTATAGAACTGTTTAGTCAGGTACTCTCTATTTTACAAAAATCTTTTTTTGGGGGGCCAAAATTATTAAAGTGGAGAAATAAGCGTGATAGAATTTGTAAAGGACAACACGCAAAAATTCTTTTAATTAGTCACTCGGCGTCAGATACAATAAGAATGGTCTTAAGTGTTGTGTTGTGTTATGTATTGCTTTTATAAAAATGCATCATGTTTATTTCTCTAGTACGTCAGTGGAATTTTGAATTCCAGTCCTGTTGTCTAAAGCACTTGAAACTGCTTTGTTTCTGGTATTTCTATGTTATCATTCAGGTCATGAATGTGCAATGATATCATAAGAAAAATTTACTTAATGAAAGTAAAGCCCTTCTCAAGGGCTGATGATTTTTTTTGCTAGTCATGGCCCGTTCCTGGCTACTGTTCTCCCAGTGATCATGTCAGCAGCATACAACAGAAGTTCTAGGACGAATACTCAGTTTATCTTTACTGAGGGATATTCACCAGGTGTGTCCCACTGTTTTCTGAATATCTGTATATAGTATTTATATCTCACAGGTGAATCTTCTCCATTTTCCCTCTAGTTAACTTGGGAATGAATATGTTTTATATCTGCCTTCCAGTAGCGTGAATGATATAAACAAGTCTCTGCAATACCACTTCAATCATTATTTGATTATGTACTAAGAATTTAATTTCTTCCTGTTTATTTCCTCTATGTCTTGTAAAGTTTAGAGACATCTACGAGTTCAGAAGATTGACCAGTGTTTTCTTTGTTCTTCTTCCAGCAATCGTATTATTTATCTCAGAGCCTTCTCCCAGTTTTTGGGCACTTGTCCATGTCACTGCACATACACATATGGAGTTATGATGACACCTCCCTGCTGATCCTTGTTTAAAACTGCTCTCCTGAATAATTCTTCCTTGTACAAGATGGACCTACCTTTGTTCAGTTGTCCTCTGTGCCAGAACACCACCTTGTGGAAAAGGAAAGCAGAGCTCCATCTTTGCTTGGTTAGAATGATTGAACCTTCAGATTCTTCTCGCTTACTTTTGGGTTCTTTCAGTTACTTTTGAGCAGCTCTGGGTAATATTTGCCAGTGCTATTAGTGCCCATATGAATGAGCTGCATGGAATAAAAATCGGAAGGCTGAAGGAACCTCAGCACCTTTACTAGAAGTAGTGAAGCAGTGACAGAGCTTAAAAAAGTGTGTTTATTTAATTTGATTACATTTATGGTTATGTTAAGAAGATTATATTGCTCTAATTATGGGTTACTAGGATTTTCTATAATAAACTTGAATATTCAGCTATTTATAACTCAGGGAAAATGTTTCCATACAGAAATTTGCCATTCAGTGTCTCAAGCTGAATAGTATGGTTTTCCTTTTTCTGTTTTTTTTTAAAAAGGCTCTTTGGCTGCATTCTGTTTTGAGGGAGGCAATTTTTTGTGGTTTTATAGGCTTTTTCTTCTCCCTTGGCAAGGCTTGATACATGGAAAAAACAAATTTTCCAGGCTCTTAGTCTTTTATGTCAACCATTTCCTTTTTGATATTTCAAATGCTGTACTTTGGTAGTCATTACTTTTTAACAGAGCCACTATATAATTCAATGAGCAGTCACCTCTAAGTATCTACCATAACTACTTTTTATACTTTGTTACATAAAAATACTTCGTATAATACAATTGTGTTAATATTTTTTTCTGAAACAAAATGATTTACCTGACATATTTAGTGTTTAATGTAAGTACTTGTGTATTTCTGCAAGGTTAACCTTTTTTGGATTCTCTTAAAATATAAAACTATTTTTCATTTTTCTATTTATTTCTCTTTATATTTTCTGTTTATTATCTGTAGACTATTTAATGCCATACTTGAAGATGTCGCAATTCTCTAAGTTCGTCTCATTGTTGGTTCTGAAAATCCTTCCTTTTACCCAAGGGGATGGTGCACATTTGGAATCCTCCAGTTAGAGTTCGGGGAACTCGATCCCTCAATGCACGAAGCCCAAGTCCTGGTTAAGGTCTAATGCCATCCAGATAGTAAACAGAGAAGTGTTTAAAGTCTGCATGAGTTCTTAAAGACTTCAGTCTGTTCTGTGGATTTATTTGAAGCCTGCCTAGTGAATGCAGATGGCGTTGAGCCTGGCACAGAATGTGACTGGTGGCTCAGGTGACTTCTTCAGCTGTGTTTCAAGTCATGTCCAAATATTCTGCAAGTGTGACACTGTGATCAGAAGACTTCCCAAGAAAGCAGAGAGTCTCTTTTTTCTTCCCGACAACATTGTGAAATATGTATCTCCAACGTCTTGGAAGAATGTCCTAACAGCCAGTTACTGAGTATTCATTCATAGGACAGGTGAGATTAGGGCGAAGAGGCACTCCTTTACTCCTCTGATTCAACTTGGGCCACAGAATGGAAAAATGCTGGAGTCATCTTAGCAGAAGATGGTACATGTACTCTTACAGTCTCTAATTTGTTTCTGAGTTTTATCCAGTGATTATGCACTGTAAAATGCATAAATAGCACACAGGGGCCTGAACCGAAGTATTCTGCCTCCCTTTTACTTGCTTGTTATCTGAGCTTCAGCAGTGCAGCACGAGAGAAATTATTAGTTATGTTGGGGAGAAGGATGATCAGAACAGAATTTGTGAGATGAGTAAGAAACTGGCTGAGGAGCAAATAAGAGATGATGTTGAAAGCAGATTTATTAGACCAAAGAGACATTGCTGGTGGAGTTCCTCAGGTCTTTTTTTAAAATGTGTTTCTTCTATAGCACTAACCCAGATTTTTTAAGATAATATGTGTTTGTATTAAAATAAGGTAATCATGTTAGTCCAAATGTTTTCACCAGAAAATATCGAGGTGGTAAGATCTGCTGATGACAGAAAGACAGGACACATTATCAGTACCACCCTGGATGCCACACAGGAGGAACTGAGTGACCTTAAAGACAGGAGTAATCAATGTACTACAGATGAAACTAGATGAAATTCAATGCAAAGCAAGAGACTTCTGGACTCAGAGCCAAGATGTTTACTCTAAGATGTTAGTTCATCAGCTTGAAGAGTGTAAGGATTTGTCTGTAGTACTGCCTTGAGTTTCCATTATGTGGCCCTTGTGAGAGTCATCTCATACGTGGTTCTCAGTGTTGTGTTCAAGAACAGTGAATTCAAGTTGGGACTGACTAGTGGACAGGAAGGCTATAGAGAAAATCAGGGGGTGAGAGACCTGGACTATGGCTCAGACAGATTGTATGCCTGTAATATCACAGATGGAGAATAAAAATCAATACTTGAATGCCTTTCTGAAATGTCCCTTCCAAAATTCTGTCCCCTACAAAATCCAAGGGATGCAGACATCCCCTGAATGGCTGTGTGAATGGCTACTGCACGTGCTGTAGCTGTGTGAACTGTTCTGTAAAAACAGGTACAGCTCTTTGATTTCAGCAAAAGTTTTACCACAGTAGGAACTGAATAGGATTTACAGGATTTGGCCTAGAAATTGAACATTTTTGCCACCAAAGTTTTATGGACATTTTTCATGCTCTAAATTAAGCTTTGGTTCACATAATCTATTTTAGCTCCTTTTTTTTTTCCAGTCACAGCTTTACTCATAGCACAGCTGTGGCATTTGTCTTGTAACAAGAAGGATCTGATAATCATGAAATAACCCAGATTTATGCCCGTAGTGCTGAAGTGGTGCCATATTTGTGAAAATAACTTAAAAAAAGAGAAACAATATGCAGCAGATGTGAAGGTTTTACCTTCACATTTAAGTAGTGTCAGCGAGTGTGAGCTTAGCACAGCCTGACAGAGTTTTAACTTACCAGATGTTCCACGTGATCAAATAGATACTATACAGCTGTTTCCTATTCTTTTTACTGGGCTCAGATAAATACACAGTAAATGCTCTGAAATATGTTTATTGTATTTTGGCTAGTGTTGTGGCTGTTGCTGCAGAGAAGTTATTTTTATGCACGGGCACCGAGAAACCAAAGGTGCTGTAGGAGTGCTCATTTTCTGTTACCGTGAGGAGAAATTAACGGCCGTTTCGTTGAAACAACCCTGATGATACTAGCCAGGAAGGGATGAAAAATGTTTTTTTTCATCTGGTTGTGGGTGACGTGAGATTAGTGGCTGTATTTACGTACTGCAAAAGTGGCTTCTGGTCGCTGGGCGAGCTGCGACTCCCGCGGGTGGGAGCTGTTCACCCAGGGGAGGTGGTGGGTGCAGCGGGAGCAGCCGTCCCACAGGTAGCTTGCCCTAAAGCACGGGCTTTCAACACTGGAATGGAGACACTGGGTTGGATTCTGTATTCAGTGCAATACAGAAAACAGGGTGTCTCCAGAGCTCCTGGCGGGGCTGTCTGCAGCCCTCCTGTCTGCTCATACAGGTGCTGGGAGTGTGCTCCCAGTTGGCCATTTGATTTGTTTTTTAAAGACATGCAGCTTTTTGGGGGTCAGTCTGAGCAACTGCTCTGAACTGTCTCAGGACTTAAGGCCTGAGAGATAACATAACCTTAAGGCCTTAACATAAGGCCCAGGTTATGTTAACTGCCACACCTGTCAACTTGATTCAATAACAGAGCAGCTAAATAATAAAAAAGGAAGTTTCATTTCCCTTCACCTGCTTTTCTGCTCTTGTTTCTCCTTCCTCCCCCTCCAACTCCCCGTGCTTTCCCTAGCCCTTTGACCTTACTGCTGCCTTCCTTCCCTCCTTTCACTGTCAGCCTCCTGCCTTTCCAGATCTTCCCTTACACCTGGAAAATTCTTCTTCTTGTCTACCAGGGGCCTTCCTTGTTCTCCTTTAAATCCTTCTTTAAAACCTTCATCTTCAGGCAGAGGAATTACTTTCATCTTTCATTAATAATCTCTTCAACATTTCTTGACTGCTCTGTTCTTTTCAGATTTATAGCCTGGTCTTGCAAACATTTACGGAGAAGTAACTGTTCAGTTAAATTGAGAACATTCAGTTAGAAGTTTGGAGGACTGGATCTTCCATTGGGAAGCTTTTTGAAATGGGAATATTTCTCATTCTGTAAAACACAATGTTCATTTATGGTTTTATGTACACTTTTATAATAAACATTTGTGGCCTCAGAGGAGCAGTGGAACATACATGCAGATAACTTCTGCTTTTAACTTTTATTCCTTAACTCAAGGTGTGGAACATGTTCTCACAGATTTTTAAAGGCCGTGAGCAAAGTTACTGTTGACAATATGACTTTATACCCTGAATCGTGTGAGAGGACAAGTATGAGGTGTACCTTTGATCTTAGTGACCTTTATTGTTTTGTGTTTCAGTATTGATTTGTATTTCAGGAATCTCAACCATCTGGACTGCCTGAGTACATAAAGATTGTAGAAGTTGGGCCAAGAGATGGATTACAAAATGAAAAGGTAATTTTTCTCTTTTTTGGGGGTGTGTTTTGACATGGATATCAGCATTCTTTTCATTGTGTAAAATACATATATCCTGCTAATTGTGTTTCTTCCATTTTTACTATAAATACATTTATTGATTTGTGTGTTAGTAACTGTCTTGCATATTAGAATAAAGGTTTATTACTATTTAGCCCGATGTTAAATCATATAATTTCTGGCTATACTTGGTTAACTAGCCTTTCTGTTACTCTACTGCCATTTTTCTCTCTGGTATTTGTCTTGTCAATCAATCCCATTCTGTCATGACATAACTGGTAAATGCCATGAAACACTGGCTGTCTTCATAATATGTGTTTGTGCTACATGTGCTGCTATAGTAGGAATAGTACAATAGGTTTTGTCACACTTCCTGATGAACAGGCATGAAAAGAAATTTCTCTTTTGATAATAATTGCCTGAAGAGTTGGTAGGGAAGCATGGAAGAAGATTGAAAGAGACCATGTAAAATAAGGTACATGTATCAAAACAATCATCTCTTTCCACAAACAGGAGGATAAGCTTACATATATCGTTGTTACTGATATCAAAGGTGTTAATAGTATAAATAGAATTACTCTGCCTCGGCTGTGGAGCTTTTTTTTTTTTATTTTTCTCTGGTTGAACTATTTTGTGTTGCTATTTCCTTTGTCGCTTCTTTGCTAGGTTCGTGTTTGGTTACTAACAACTAGTGAGGCTAGATCTATAACAAATTACATGGAAGTGCTTCCTCATTCTTTTGTGGTGGACAAAAAATGGAGTAGGATCATGTATACTGCCTAGTGGTTTCCTTGTGCAGTAGCTTCCTACTGTCACGAAACAATATAGTTATGGTATAATGTATGAGTATAGTTCATTATTTTAAAAAAAAGTACTGATTATGTGCTAAGAATATTTCACTTACAAAAGATTCTTACCGCATGAAATACTGTACTATACTATATCTCCATGTCTGTAGGTGATAGTCCCAACTGATATCAAAATTGAGTTAATCAACCAGCTTTCCAGAACAGGCCTGCCTGCAATAGAAGTGACCAGTTTCGTTTCATCCAAATGGGTGCCTCAGGTATGTAAAATCATCACCATTCAGAACTATTTCCATTTAAATGCCATTCCATGCAGTGGAGTTTTCCTGTAGTATAGCCTGTATAATGATACAAGAAAATGGAACAGAAGTAGTATGTTGTTTATTTGTAAAATCGGATGCTGTTGTCAGGCACCATTTACACAGTTTTCAAGTTTTGTGCTTTTATTCAGGTCAGCTGAAGTTGGACTAATTATTAAAAAGTAGTCAAAATTGAAGAAAAGCCAGGAAGCTGTGCAGAAAGCTGTTTAAATCCCTAACTCAGCAGAGTTAGGGAGCAGGTTCCTCCAGAACGGAAGGGGAATTGGAAGCCAAGCACAATAAGAAGGGGTGCAGAGGTTGTAGCCTTGTTGATTAAAGGGCAGTCCATGAGAGCAGAGCAAGTCCGGTGAGGGTAACCAGGGCAGCCAAGAGTACACATACTCAGGTGAGTCTGCAGTGATGCAGCAGGTCCAGGGTCAAGCCAGAAAGTCAACTCTGCGAGACATAGTTGGATCCAATCAGTGAGGTACACGGCCAAGCACGGGCTTGGCTGCTGCTGTGCAGCTGCACTGCTTCTCAGGCAGGGAGGAAGCATGAGAGTGTCTCAGCTTAAAAGTTTCTTCTGAGTGAAAAGGGAGGGTAGGCCACGTTTAGACTTTTAACAGAGCTGTTTGGGGGAGCCTCTGCTGATCTGCTTTCCAGCTTTTATAGATGAGCTCCAAGGCTGATTGAGGCTTCTCAAGTTGCTGCCTTCTTATCAATGAGCTGGCCTTGAGTGCAGGCAACTAAACTCTAAGAAGGGGAGCACTCTGGGCCCTAATCAACAGAAATGCTAGGAGTACAATTTGCCATGGTTACTACATAGGGTGTGAGAAATCTTAAATATTGTCATCACTCTCCAAACATAAATAATTTAGCAGGTGATTCCCTATTTCCCCCTTGCAGCATAAGGGTAGGAATTTTTATGAGTGTGTATGTGCAAGGGACAGTAGTAAATGGGGAGTGAGAGAATTGGGTCACAGGATGCTGAGTGGGGATAAGACGTGTGGGGACAATGTGTCAACCCTCTGCGTAAAGGGCGGCTGGGATATAGGATGCTGAGTGTAGACAAAGTGATAAAGATTTGAGACTATGAAGCTTGTTGGGATGCAGAGTACTGAGTTTGAGTATCCAGATGAACAGCAGTGGGGCTGATCTCTGGGGAACAGTCATGGTGGAGGGGACTTCCTGTGGAAGTAACATCAGTTCAGAGACCTAGAATCAGAGAAAGAAAACCTAGGTGCACAGGGCTTTTGCAAACTGTGGAAACTTCTCTACAGAGCTCCCTAGCACCAAACCAGGGGAGCAGACTCCCCAGGCCTAGGGGTTGTGTAGACTGTCATGGAAACTTGACTCTTCTCTGAAGCCAAACACCATTTTTTATCTGCTGCACTTGGTACATTTCCATCTATCCACCATGCAGTCCTCCTTTTCCAAACACTAACATTATAAACATACACACATACAAACACACATACACTTACATGTTAAGGTTTCTAGTTAAGGAGAGATGTTGCAGATTCTATCCTGATTTTGAATTTGCTCACACATGGGAACTGGCTTTCTATAGTTAATAATACAGAGAAAATTCTTTACAATCAACGTTAACGTTGTACTGTGGAATGGAGAAAAAGAAAGTACTTGTGCATTTTATTTTGCTCTTTATTTATGTAAATATTCAGTTGTAACTAAAGAATTGGAATGGTGACGCATTCTTAATATAATTTAATGTTGTTCCTACCTTTTTTCTACTCTTTTGAGAACTAATAGTCATCGATGTAAAAAAGAAAGGTAGCATACCTTTTTTTCTTTTCCCCTAAATGAAATTTCATTTTCCACATTTGGAAGTGTGTTTGGAAGGTCTAAATTTGGGACTTTTGTGTGCATAGTAGTAGTTAGGCACATTAGTCATTTTGCAGATCTAGCACTCTATCAGCAGCCATACTGAGTTTTGATGAATCGTAATAATTTGCTTATTATTTTTCCAAAACTAATTTTTACATTTGGTACAATTCAGCAGAAATCCCAGCCTTTCTGAACTCAGCAGCAAAACTACATTGCCATTAGGAGTGCCAGGTTTTCATTTGAGATTTAACACTGCAAATTCAGGCTTAGTCCTGAAGTATACTATGTAGCTCCTGTTTATGCAAACTTAAGCATTCCCTGCAAGTAAGGAATTAAGTCAATACTTGTCTATATCATTTAAACTCGTTTTCAAGAAATTACACACTTGTTTGCACAGAAGCATTTGAGTACTTGTATGTTTAGTAAGGACCACACAAGTTATTTACAAAATAAAACATGAAATTAATTGATTTGAGAAAATACTTCAATTTTTAACATTGTTTGTTGCACATCTTCTGTCAAAATGTATATAAAGTTTGTCCTTTTTAAAGTGAGAATGCTTCCTGGGCCTGGACTGTATTCCAGGCTTTCCTCTGAGGAAAACATGGTATGATCATACTTTTTCTTATTCATGAGTGAGCAGAGCAAACTGGCTGAACAGCACTCTCTGAGGGACTCCTTTGATTTATTTCAGTGTTCCCGGGATCACCAGGGAAGGGCCTAAAGTAAGGATAATAGAAAAGGGGAAGAGAAGAGCAAAAATGCAGAATTTCTTCAGTGTCAATGCAGGGGCAATGAATTTTCAGATTGTGTCCGTTAAAAGTGGCTAGGCTAAATTTTTCCAAGTGCCATCAAACTTTGGCAGTTACAGCAACAGAGAATGATGTAGGGGTTTTTAAACATTAGAAGGAAAATTCTAAAGCAAAGGTGGATTTCTTCCTTTCTTGTTTAATTATTTCCTTTTCCTGTGAGCCATTAGGAGTACCAAATTTAGCACAGGTTTTTCAGTTTTGGAAAAAATGAACAATCCCTTCTTATCTTAAATTCATGTCTGAATACTTTATTTTAATGGCTTAATTTTTGTTTAAAATGTTTTTTATTTAAAAGATAAGATTGTGTTGCTTTGATAAGGAGTGCAGTCTTGACTTTGTCTTTTCTTTGCTCCTTTTTTCTTTTCATAGGTCATGGGAATAGAATTCATGGTTATGTTTAGATCACTCATTCACTTACTTCTTTTTTTAGTATTTTAAAGCTCTTTTATGGTTTCCCATCCACTGTTTTTTTTGGCAGAGATTTTTTTACTGAAAAAAGCTAAAAGAAAAAGTTCCACAGTAGTAAGGTGCCATATAAAACAGGATCCCACACCTATAACCTAAATGGCCAAAAATTATAAATACCTACCATTAGAAAGCTTATTTTTAAAGAAATTTGGAAAAGAAATATTTTATTACAATTTAAAATCTTATAACATGCAATATGTGTTAAAATGGGATTTTACTTACAGGAAAAATAGTAATGGGACAAATGTAATACATATAATATTATTGGGACCTGGCAGCTTTATACTGGTTGAAAAAGTGTCATTTTGGTTTTCTAGTATATTTTAAGTCAGGCTATAATTTTAAAGTGTGGAATTAGTTCCAACATTTGTCATTTAATTAATCATTTGGTTTCAAACATTCTTCTTTGCCCTGAGAAATGTAGATACTATTTATATTAAATTAAGTAATGAAAAATTGTTCTTAAAAAACTAAGGCATTACTGGATGGTTTTTTGTGAGGTTATCGGATATGTTAGGTGGTCACACTGATTTAGTTTATGTAGAAGTAATGACAAAACTTGCTTTGTGCCATCACTTGTTTCCTAATGAGAAATGAGCTGTGTCTGGCTATAAGACACTTTTCATACCATATATCCACTTCCTTATAGATACATGTTGGGCTTACATTTGAGGAGGCATACATGTATTTTTCTGATATTTTTAATTCATTCATTTTCATAGTAGGAAACCAGTGACAAGAAGATTCCAGGTTGCCAGTAGTATTGTCACTTAATAATCTGGTATAATTTAATATCACATATTTAGAATCCTGGTACTGCAAATCTATCAATAAAGTATCCGTTGAAAATAAGGAGTAACGAAAGCTTTGTAGCTCATATATCTTTTCGTACGGTACTCCTCAAATGACTTTTCATCAGTGTGGAAAGAATCAGAAATCCAATTTAATACTTTTTGCTTGGAAGATTTGCTTTTATGAGAGCTGATTTAAAAAGCATTTAAAATACACTATTCATTTTTTAAAACTCAAAATCTGTAAGACATGAAATATGAGGGATATGTTTTATTAACTGTATTGTTTTCAGGCATGCACACCATTAAAAAATAAACCCGTTTTTCCTCCACTTCTTTCAAGAAAATGTGCTCGTCTACAGTTTATTACATGAATAAGCCTTTGATCCATCTTCTTGATTAGTACATAGAGTATATTTAATCTTGAGTGAGAAAAGCGTAAGAATGTCTTAAAAAGGCAGAGTTTCTTTTGTGAGAGGAGATTAAGGAAAACAAATGCTTGAATAAAGTAAAGGTCTTTGACCTTTGCTATAATAAAGAAGTATTTTCTTCTTTTGAAAGAAAATTCTAAGTATATTAAAATGTTACACTGAGCAGAGAACTGGATTTTGCTATATTTTTAAGGATAGACTTGTGATTAGCCTTTTCAAATATGCAGTGTTGAGCAATTCAGGTTCACTTTTGCTTAAGATTGTGAAGTCGCATTTATCAGAGTGCTGAAGTTTTCAACATTTGGATGGTTTTAAAATGTCAGTTATTCTGTTAATTCCACCTATTGAGTCCATTGAAGTAAGTTTAAAGTTGCAATAACAGTTGATGATCAGCATGATCACAAGTCTATCAATTTATGATGCAAATTATGTTTTTACAGATACACACAAAAAGAAATACCGTAGAAATCATAGCCCCAATTCTATATTCATATAGAACTGGAAAGCTTGCAACTCAAATACTCAAAAGTTAAGAAATCAAAAAAGAAGTGCTTGTACAACATCAATTTAACCCCTTTGTTGCTACACTTTTTGTATGAACTGTATACCTAATGAAGGCAAAAACACAGTCTAAGCCAATTTCTGCTTAGCTATATAAAATCAGAAAATAACTGCTGATCAATACCAATTATTTATATATTTTAGATGGCGGATCACAAAGAAGTAATGAGGGGCATTGAGCGGCATCCTGGAGTCCAGTATCCTGTTCTCACGCCTAATCTTCAAGGTTTTCATTCTGCTGTAAGTGCCTTTATAGAAGACGTCCACAATTATCTCTTTCATGTTTCAGACACTTTCAGTTCAGTACCATAAACTAGCTATTTAATGTCATATAACCTGTCCTGTTAGAACTAAGCTATAGTTTTTTTTAATTAAAAACTCTTCAGTTTTCATTGTGAAAAATGGGCAAATTCGAAGATTGATGTTAGGGTTTATATATTCATATTTTAATGGAAGTATTGATTGAACAGTCTTTGCAGGTTCCTATAAATGATGCTTGTGTATAAAGAAAAAGACAGTTCCTTCTTTGACTTGTTGGCCCTAGAAAAGTTTCTGAAGAGTGTCTTCTTATTGGAAGGTAGTGAAGAAGAATGAGTAAAGAGTCAATTAAATGAAAATGCTTTATCAGAATGTGTTAGATTTCTTAAATTCTGCAATTTATTTTGGTAGGGTTTGACAGTTTAAATTATTTCAGTTCATACAAAATAAATATTCAAAATTATAGACTCAAAGTGTTTGGCATTGCAAAAATGGACCAGTTCAGTCTTCTTAAAACATATACATTGATAGTCAGATCTTTACACTTTTTTGTTTTCTGAAAATTTTTCATGTTTCTATGCTTTTGTCTTGATATAGGACAAGATGTATTTGGAAAGCATACTGCTTGATGGACGTTTGTGGTGTAGTCTATCATTCAGTTTCTATACTGCATATCAGATCTCTGTTAAGACAGAATCCTGTACATAGGCACATTAACTATCAATAGTCAGATTTATAGTGCCACAATTTTGTGTGCAATGGTAGCTTGTATGAGTTGAATTAAATCTCCTATATCTCTATGCCGTATTTAGTGATATAATGAAAGGAAAACAATGCAAAAATAGTTGTACGTTATTGCTGAGTCCTTTCTTGCTGCTATTTTTTTTTCTTCCCTCTATTTGAAAGGATATTTGTTCCTGTAAGGGTTGCTGAAGCTTAGACATTATCCTGCAGAAGCAGAGAGAAAAGGGAAAAGCTCCATTCTTTTTCATAGAACAAGAGTATTATTCTTACTGGAGAGTGACAATTAATTAATTAGCTATTATCCTAAGCTTAAATGTTTTCTTCTCCTATCATTTAGCTTTCAGCATTCTAGTTTGCCTCATGTTAGTTGATTTTACTGAGTACTGAGGTACTGAGTACAAGCTCAGGCTAATTGCCCCTTCAGTGAAGTCACCACATTTACACATTTTCTAGACTGGTATTTGCTCTGAGACTTTTTCTCAGCAGACTCTCACATACATGTTTTCCATATTATCCATATCGACTATGACACCAAGGCCAATGGAGCTCTTGATCCTAGAGTTGGCTCTAACAAGGAAATCCCTGTTGGTTATTGTTGCTGCTGTAGGCACGTGGAGGCACAGAGCTTTCCTAAGCATGAGAATGACTTCCTGGCATTCATGAGGAACAGGCTTTGTATAGAGGATGGGTATTTCAGAGTTGTTATATGATCTTTTCCTTTTCTGAAAAATGAATATAAGTATCAATCATTGTTATTTTCGTAGTTGGTTATATGATTTCCTACGTCTTAATACCTTTATCATTTATCACTTTAAAAATATGTTTACCTAATTGATAAGAAGAGGAAGGAAATATGCCATAGTGAATGAACTCAAAGTTTGACTCAATCTTTTTTTTTGCAATAGATTTAAAAAAAATTGGAATGAAACTTATATTTTAGATATGGATGATATACTTACAGTGTACTTTAAAATTCTAGAATGTTGTACAGAATTAAATGCTTAATCTAATCTTTTAATACAGTGTTATGACTCTGTTTTATTGAAATGTATTTTTCAGATTGCAGCAGGGGCTACAGAAGTCTCAGTATTTGGTGCAGCATCTGAATCTTTTAGCAAAATGAATATTAATTGTTCAATTGAAGAAAGCATAGAAAAATTTGAAGAAGTTGCTAAATCTGCAAGGAATATGAGTATTCCAGTGCGTGGGTAAATATAAAGATTCTTAAGTAATACAGAGTTATTTGAGTCGCTGTTACAGAGGGTTTTTTGTACCAGTAGAAAAGTATACTACCAAATTTTTACATTTTAGACGAATTGAAATAATAGTCTTGTAATTTTATTTTAAAAGATTGAATAAATTTAGTAATTTTGCTCTATGTTTTGTAACTGCTGATGGTGACTAGTTTTCTCTGGAAATTGAAAAAAAATAAGCTGTGTATATAAACATGCCCATTTTATTATACAAATTTATTTTTATCATGACAGATGACAGAATAAAATTTATTTTGTGCTGCTGAGAACACATAACACGGTTGCCTGCACCTTACAAAATACCCTGCATACTTTTATTTTATCATAGTATTGATAATATATCACTTCATACACTGTAGAATCAAGGTATAAAAGTGATAGAACAAATTTACTCCTAAGAAAAAAAATGTTCTCGATAGAAGTTATTCTGAAAACTCCAGGCATTGAAGTGTTTGGTGTCTCTAGTGCATGAAACTCTGGAATTGTCCAGTATTTATCTTTCTCTAGAGTACCTTCTTTTAAACTTGAAATAATCCTGAATGGCACTTGCCCTTGAACAGTCCTTCTTTTTCATTTCCATTTTTTTTTGCATTACACAGAGCTACTTATCTAAGACTATTTGTGAAGGTCCTTGTGAATGCAAAAAAGCTTACACAGATTCAAGGAGAAACTCAACAGTGAGATTCATTTTGGCTTACTAGTAATACAAACTACATCATGCTCAGAAAATACCTGGACTTGAAAATAGATAGAGGTAGAAACCTCAGAGACTAAGTGCTTGAAAACCTGTCTGGGAATAAACACTGGGATTTCTCTTTCCTCCAGAAATAGTGATAAGGTAATGCTACTGCTCACTTTTTGCACAATAGTGTGGTAGTTTGAGCATTTGCCTTGAGAAAGGGAGATCTGACTTGTAGTTATACCTCAGCCTCAGAGGATCACAGAATAACACAATGTTTTAGGTTGAGAGGGACCTCTGGAGGTCATCTTGTCCAACCCGAGGATTTTAACACACACACGCATCCAACCAAGGATAGCTTATAAATGCTTGGGTCCTTATTCCCTAGCCTGGTTATAGGTTTCAGATGGAAAAATCACTGAATAGAGAAGTAAGAACTTTCACTGTATTAAGAAACAATAACTTGTACCAGAGTTTAAATACTCTACCTAGCTGCTAATCTGTCAGGTAGAGTCAGGGTTTGCCTTCCTGAGCAACTTCTCTTATAAGAGGTCTGTTTGTTTAAAAGGTCTCTGCCACCACTGTTTGTCACATTTTTCTGGAACTAAATTCTGAGCTGAGAACGTAACTAGCAATTTGAGTTCTCCAGGAGGATTAAGTTCAGGGATATCTGAATGTTAGTTCCCAGATAGGTGTGGATAAGGGAATAGGCAGTCAATTCAGAAAAGACAGCATGTGGGTGGCAACAAACCTTAGGCACTGGCGAACGTTTTTACACTAAACTTTTGTTTTCTGGTTTTCTCAGATGTCTAGGCATGTCAGGCAATATTTTCTGATTCATACTCCTGTATTTCACTAACAAAATTCAACCAAATGGCCCAATAGAGGCAACCAACCATCAAGGGAATCCTCAAAGCTTATGCATTGTATATGTTTTCGGATAGCTATGGGTGTCAACAAATGGACTTTGCAACTAGTCCAGAAGATGTAAACTGCAGGTGATGAAGAAGTCCCTGTGATGTACTTTAGATTGTTGTTGGAGCTTAAGATGTTAACTTATCTTCTGTGTACTAGTTTTCACATGTTTAAGAAAGTGGCAACCTGCTGCTTTTTTTTCCACAGATTGTATTTCTAAGGCATTTGTAATACACCAGTAGCAGTTATTCTGGCGTTGATACAATGACATGATGGAAATGACTATTCCCATGATAGGATTCTACAACATTCCCATACATTTATTGTCTACTATATGATGAACTGTGTGCGGCAGGTTTTCTTCTGCACACAGCAGAAAAAAATGAGAAAGCAGCAGGATAGGAAGGCACGTACAGAGAGGAAGGAGTAAGAGGCAGAAAATGGTCAAACAGAAGCAGAGCACAAAAAAAAATTTATAATAATTAAGAATAAAAAAAAGGAAAACAAAGCAAGGAGATACAAAGAGAGGAGTATCAAGAACCAGGTAATGAAGCAAACAGAAAAACCAGCAGTAGAGTGATGAAGAGAAATGAGATAATTGAACTCAGAGAAAATACAATCAGATTATGTTTTAAAAGTGCTTACTTTGTGCATCCGGTACAAAGATCCGTGATTTCACTTCATTATGCAAACCTAGGCAAACTTCACACAGTACATGCAGAACAATTTTATTGAGTCTGTCGTGCCAGGTGCAGTATGTTACACAACGCTTCAACAGTGGACTGCTTAATATCAGATATGCTACAAAGTGAACAGATTCAAAGTCGTGAATGAAAATGATGTAAGTTCCCTCCAGCTATAGCTTTCTTCCTTAGGCTTACAGGTCTAAGAAAAGCGAATGATTCAGAAGTAGGAAGCCATTGACAGAATAATTTGATTTGTGGGATTGTAACCGAGTAAAGAATCCAATTAGAGAGGATAAGTATATTGAAGAGAAACTACATTTATGTTTATGTCACAGGATATTAGCTTGGGAACTAATTTATCCAGTGAAAATTGGAGATTGAGGCATCAGGAGATAAGATGCTGGACTAAAGTTACATTTCAACAAACCAAAAATTTTAGGAGAGGACTGTCTGGTATTTGTCCAGGGGGATCGAATATATCTCAATAATAAAGTAGCTAGTCTGCTAAAAGTCTGCTGAGAATCTAAATTGCAGAATATGGAGCCTTGTTCCATACAAAAAACCCTAACTGAGGTAATAATTCTGAGTATTTAAACCATCCATTGAACATGGATTTCAGTACATGAAAATATTGAAAAGAAAGTTTTGAGCATGCTGATAAGTTAGAAGATAAAAGAGAACTTGTTAACACAATCTGTTTGGACTTTGAATGCACTTTTAAAAAATCCCTCCCAGGGAGATTTTGAGGAGGCAAAATAGTAATTAATGAGAAATAAAATGTTGCTATGGATCAGCGTCTAGACAAATATGTTTTCAAGAGAATAATTACCAAGTATTGTGATACACTGAGTCTTGTTCCTGCATGTTCATACTCATTCAGATGCACTCCGCACGGGTTGCAGAGTTACAAGAATCTGTAGGAAGCACTGAGATGAAATGACTGCTCAGAAATAATAATAATAACAACAAAGGATTGTTTAGTGTCCATCTACCTCAGTACTTTCTTTTAAGCTCCAGTGTACTGTCTTTTGTTGAGTTTCTGAAGACCAGAAAAATATAGCAGGAGCATGAACATAGAAATGCAGAATTCAGAAAGACTTTTTTTAATGGTAGATCTCTTAGCAGTTGAACAAAGCTCTAGAAGGTGGACTTAAAACTTTTAATTAGTTAAAAATTGAGAAAATACCCATAAAAAAGCAGCATCAATTTTGAATGCCAAATCCAGGAAGTAAATAAACCTGTTTACAACATTTCAGCTGCTTGTGAAGGGAAAGATTGTGGAAGCAGACTGTCAATTCCAACTTAATTCTAGAAGATTGAACCATGATTTACTCTGGTACTAACCAAACAAAAGCCTGCACTACTACAGGGAATTCATTAGGACTTGAGTGGAAGTAGTTCATTAGTTCCCAAATATTGCAGTACATTTAGAAGACTTGTGGAGTTTTATATTGTATTTAATGAGATAAAACACAGGGCTTCTCTTCCTCGATGAAAAAAGGTGTGGAAAAGATAATCAGAAAGTAAAACTTAAACAGAGATTTCATAGACTTACTCAGTGCAATCAAGGTGACTTTTTCCTGGAGATAAAACAATCAAAAAAGAATTAGCTATCAAAACCTGTGATTTATGATCTTGATTTATGATCCCGATTTATGATCCCATATTTAGCTGGTACTAAAGAAGCTGCTTTTAGTGACAGATAAATAAATGGCATTTTTATATGCCAATTCCATGCAAAATTCTCTAAATGCTGAGAAAGTTAAGGCTTTGTGGCAAGTTGTTCTTTATGCCATTTTCTTTATGCTTATATCCTGATCTGTAAGTATCACATAGAGAGTCAAGCAGGGCCAGAAACTGACAGTTTCAGAAACTGAAATTTGGGAGTTTCTGCTGAATGACCTCAAACCCAGCATTTCGGAAACAAAAGGATGGGATGTTACATAATTCATCAGTTGACATTCAGTATTTAGAATTGGTGCTCATGATTTGACTGGTGGTTATTTAATTTCAAGGAGAAGATTAGTTTCAGGTTTTATTTTGTTGTGTGGCTTCTATTTACTGAAGATAATTATATATTGTTTACAACTATTGTTGTAACATGAGGCAAATCTGAGCATGACCACACAACAAGTCTGAGCTTGTCATCCTAAATCTGCTTGTAGTTACTAGAGGAAAATAGGCAGCCTTCAGTCTATGATTTATCGTATGTGCTTTTTAAAGTACTTGCCTTAGGATAAGATGAACCACTTCCCGGATGATCCATCCTTTTGGCTGCAAAGGAGCTTGGGTCCTATCCTACGTTAGTCATCCTAAAGATGGCTTATCTAAGGCATAGGCTGTAGATGATTATCTTTGACATCAGAAGTGGGAACAGATGAATCCCATCCTACTGGTGCATAGGCTAAGGATTAGCACCTTGTAGTTTGTGTAAATTACAATAGATATTAGAAATGTATTAATAGGCTTTGTGCTGCAAGGTAACACAAAATGAAGCTATGGACTGTGTGGACAAAGATTTGTACTCTGTGCACTGAGAATCAACGTTTTGTTTTTAATCACCCTTTTAGAGGTTGGCTACTTTTAAAGAACCGTGGCCAAAACCTGCAGCCTTTGCTCAAGCAAGCTCCCAGAGCTACACATTTTGGTTTCTAATACAAATTTTGTAGGCTAAATATTTTTCTTGAATTACTTAGGTAATAAAAGTATTAATATGCATAAATTGTATTTATATTAATTTCAATACAGAGTTTTTTTCCAATACAGTGCTTTCTAAAGTGTTTAAAGTGTTATTTATTTGCGGGAAATGGATAATTTAGTGCCTTGCCCTAACTCCTTATTTGTGCAGTTGAAAAATACTTCCAAAAATAATTTTAGGGGGTTCAAATTTTATTTCCTATTTTTACTGGCAATTTAGAATTTATGTAGTGAGCATAAATCATTGGCAATCCTTGAATCTTATGAAAAATGCACTCAAACAGTTGAAACTAAACTTTAAGCTTTTGCATGTCTTACTGTTGCTACAGCTGCACTAACATTGACTCGATCATCATCCAGAAAATTTGTGTTGTCAGCTGTCACATTTAAAATCTGTAGCACAGTACACAGTTTTCTAAATGTTTACTAAATTAGTTCAAATATTTATGAAGAATTGAAATCTTGTGTATGGTCTTAGAAGTTAGACTATTTATTAGCGTCATAAAAGGTTTTTTGTTCTTTTTTTTTTTGTACATGCATAAAAACTTTACAATAACATCTGGGACACATTCTGTGAAGACACTGAGCCAAATCAGTTATAAACTGTGTGGTCAGCTAATTACTACTATGCATATTTTGTATGTGAAATGACACAAAATACTGCTGGTTTTAGAATTGCATATTTAATGCACAATTCAGGTACTATTAAAAATATCACAACTTTTTTAGTGATTAAAAATGAAGCCTAACAGCCAGGATTGTTGAAAAGCTGTGGCAGATGGTAATTGCAAGTAGTGACCTGGATTGTATTTTAATTTAAATGTATTTTTAGTGTACATATGAAGAAAATGTTAAGTAAATTCTGATTAAGCTAGATTCTTCCAAGTTAATGTGTTCCAAAATTTAAAAAGACACAGAAATAAACTGCAATTAGTACAATAGACCAGTAAGGAAGTAAGGACTTGTGTTTCCCCCTTTTCCACAAATGGTACTTCAGTACCTACTTTGTGTCCTGTGTCAGTGAAATAAAGTCAGACTGTCTCCCCCTGAAACATTCAGTTCTGTATAGGACTGTCTTAGCCCTAATACAAATTAACTGGGAATATAAGAGCTGAAAGGTTGTAATTTTTTTTTCTCTACTAAAAACCACTTCTCCATGACCAGCAATTAAAAGCTGTATTTATGTCCCAGTCCTGAAAAATTTTCACGTGAATAGCCCTTTTGAGGCCATTTGGACTGTTTGCATGTGCAAATGTGAATGTGTATGCAAATGTTTAGTGTTAGAAAAACAGATGCAAATGTTTGCTGTAAAATAACTCTAGAAGCATTTCCTTACAAAGCTTCTGCTTCATAAATTAAAGCATATGTAATCACACATTAATTCTAAACTGGTGTATGTAATTCCCTTGTTTATAGTCCTATGTCTTTTAAGAATGAGCAGTATGGTGAAGTTCGCAATACATAAAAGCATATTGAAATGTATCAATATTTGGCTTACATCTCTGTTTGTATAGAATTCAACTACTGGTTGATATACTTGAAATATAGCAATATTTTTTGCTATGACAAATAGATACCAAACAAACAATGGTATACAATATTATTATTATTACCTTTTATATTATGTTATAATAAAGGTTACAGGTTACAACATATATAATCCCTTGTTGACTATAGGAAATAGTTATTGTTTTACTTTGATGGTAATACACAATTTAAGACACAAAATAGTGGAAACAAAGAGAAAGAATTGATTTTAGTTATTTTTATCTTGTGCTAGTGATTTTTGGATTTATTTTGAAAAAAAAATACATGTGGAAGAACACATCAGTTTTATTTTGATATACATTATAACAAGTAATTCCAGAAACTAATAATGAAGTCTGTTTTGTTTATAAAGAAACATCCTGATTAACTGAAAATTTTGATTATCAAGACAATCTAATCTTTATAATTCAGTTCAATGATGCTCTTTTTTTCTTTTATTACACTTCATCTTAAATACCTTACTTCAAGATATTTGGATGGCCTTACAGTGCTGTATTTTATTTACCTAATTAGAATTACCATGACATAAACTCCAACAATTCAGTTTTGCACAAATCAATACAGTTTAAAGCTGCGTATATTTTACAAATACAGACAGAAACTTTGAACTCATATTTTCTGGTATTCTGGAATACTTAGGGCTGGAGTACACGTGTTTTTTTTCGAATTGCTTTAAACCCCCATTTTTAGACTACACTGTGTAGTTTAGCATAGTCACAATTATATTGATAATAGGGTAATTTATACCATTATCACTTCTCTAGACAGTAAAACCAATCTAACACCTTCATGTCACTGTAAGTGAGCCTATATTTGAGACTATGGGAACAACAAAATGTAGACGAACATTTAATAGACTTGGAAGCAACACATTTTAGTATGCGAATGGTAAACAAATCTACCGGGTTACACAGTATTAAGCCAGCTGCTCACAGTCCCCTGGAGAAGTTTGAGAAGCCGGAGATTGCTGGGATGTGGGGACTCAGTGCATTTCTCTGTACTGGGGACAGGTTAAGAAAAGGATGTAGGAGCCATTGTATGATTCTGTACTGGATGATTGCAGTATGTAAGAGGAGACATTTTCCTTAGGAATAACTTTATACCAACTTTTATCCATTTTTTTGTGCCTGCAGATAGAAAATATTATTAGTAGGCCAGAAGAGCTGCTTTTTTATTTAAAAAAAAAAAAGAGGGGTACCTGTGGGAAGTAAAAATGATCCCTGTTTCTTCTTAAAGGGTAGTGTAAAATCAGACTTGAAATGTTAGTATGAAATTAGAAGGTAGTTTGCTAGTATGTTACTGATTGTTCCATGGATAATTCGATATAGTTATTAAAAGTTAAATGGTTAAGTGGCCCTTCATTATAGTAACAGTTTTGTTCTGTTTTTAGAGAATAAGTTATTTTCTAGAACATAGTTCACAATTTAACAGTGTTTTCTGGGCATTCTAAATATAATAGTAAATATTATTACTATAGGATTCAGTTTGAATAGCATATATATTACTCGCAACTGGGCACTAAATACATGGAGAGGTTGTTTCTTTTTTTTTTTAAATCAAATGTGGAAAAAAAATCCTGGCCTTATTTACACATTTTGGGCTTGGCTTAGCGATTCTGTTTCTGGAAGAATCTCCTTTCCCTCTTCTCTTTGTATTTTCCCTCTCCTTACAGTAAAGATTGCCTGTTTTTAACAAATGGCTTCCTTTGCAAAGAGACAGAATATATCAACCTTAATATTATGAATTCACCAAATGATAGGCACATACATTTTAGCACGAACATCCAATAAAAATAAATACATCTGCAGTGAACATGGTAAATTATATGCGAACTTACACTATAATAATAAACAGGAAACAGCAGCATCTGAGTCTGCAACTGGCTTCTCAGGAGGCTCTGCGCTTCCAGCTGTGGTAGCAGCTGTGGATCTGGCTCTGGAACTCTTGCTGAAACAAGCTGACAAAGGGCTGATTACAACATGAAGTTCAGTTTCTGCTTGGATTCATTTTCCTTTTAACACACTTTGGTTATGAAAAGTTTGCTCATTTACCCTGTTTGTGGTTTTATATCCTGCACTTCACAGCCATAGGGCTGGTGTGGTGATTATCACCATTCCTAGTCACCTTGATCGTGGGGACCTTATGCTGTCTATACCATTTGTGGAACATTGCAATTTGGTTTTGGCTTACTGGAAGAAATTGAAAACTCTCTTCCTCTTCCTTCTCTATCCCCAGAGGCTGTTCAGCATTTTTGTCCAAAATATTACATAGTAAAGTTGTTGGGGTTTATTTTTTTAATTGTTTTTATATGCATAGAAAACAATTTAGGAGAAGACCAAATGATACTCACCTGCAGTGAAATCTGTAGAACAGGCAAGAGACTGGGTAAACTCTGCCAGGTGAAACAAGTAGAGAACTTCTTTTTATCACTTTTTATTGAAGGCAGGAATTCTGATTTCACAGAACCTGAGTGAACAAAACACCATTTACCCGTGTGTTCCTAAAGCAGCTGTATAGGTACATTCACTTATTGTAGGTCTTTCTTTCCACCTCTGCTTGCATGGGCTCTTTTCTTGATTGCATGCTAAAGATGTAGTTAAGCTACTAAAACGTCTGGCCTTGATTCAGCAAAGATTTAAGCACATACTTAGAATTAAACACTTCCATTGCAGAGTCTGCTTTGTGAACTCCCAGATATTTGCTTCTGCTCTCATACTGTGGAGTGTCTCTGGTGAATATCCTGAGACCAAGACAGTCTTTTTCATTACAAAGTCTTTTTTTCTTTCAGTCCTGCCATCTTTTTAGAAAACAGCTGTATTCTCCAACTTAATTGAATCCCCAAATTAAATCCCAGTTGCCCCTGTAACTCATTGCTCAAACTCTTCCCTTTTTTCCCTCTGCTGCTTTTGTTCACATAGGATCTTGCTTTTCCTCCTAAGGAAAAATAGATACAGTATGCTCTTCCTTCCGTCACTCTCTTCTCCCTTCCCTCCCCTAATCCTTTCTCATTCTCCTCCACTGCCAGAGCAGCAGGAGTTTCTTGTCTACTTTCCATCTGTACCCCTTCCACTTGCCCCAGTGACCCCATGTTCTGTCCTTCCTCTTATTTCTCCCCTCCCTTATTCTCTTTCTTAACCTCTCATTGTCCTTTGGCTCTTTTCCACTGCAATATAAGCAAGCATTTGCCTCTTAAAAATTGCACCTTTGACCCTACTTGGTTCTTCATATCATATCTCATCGCCTATCTCTTCTTCATTCCTAAGCTCATTGAAGGCGCTGTTTATAATTACTGTCTGGAGACCCTCTTCTGTGATTCCCTCCTAGAACTCCTACACTTTGGCTTCTGTTTCTTGCTTGCAACTGCAACAGCTCTCACCAAACTCCCTGATGACAAGATCTCAGAAACAGTAGTCTATCCTCATTCTTCTTGACTTGTCAGTAGTGTTTGCTGCAGTTGACCAGACTCTTCTTTAAATTTGTGTCTTTTGTTGCTTTTTGTGGCTCTGTCTTGTTAATTTTCTTCTTTCTAAGCAGTTCTTCAGCATGTTCTTCAAAGTTGTCTCCCATTTTGGAGGGGTGCGGGTGGAGGTCTTGGGGCTCTGCTTTGCTGGATTCTCTTGTGCTTTTAATGCCTGTAACAGCCAAACTTATCTGTAGATAACAGTTCTACCTTCCTATTGAAACCGATTTCCTCTCACTTAAGCTTATTAATTTGGAACCACGCAAACGCAATTGCAAAGCATCCCACCCGGCGCTGCCTTAAGTCTAGATGTCTTGGCAGATGCTCAGACCAGACACATGATTATCTTCCCTCTTTCACATAGACATGCATATTTTCTCCTTTCATATGCTAGGCTCTCTGTACCCCTGCTAGCTGTACTCAGCCCTTGCATGCATCTGTTCCAGCTTGCATTACTTTTTCTACAGATGACTCAAATTGTATCTCTTATTTCCAATAAGAATATAGCAAGACCTTGTCAAATGGAATTCATATTTTATGTTCTCTGTTAAAAATGCTTATCCTGATATATGTTTGGAGTGCATTTTACGCTTTTACAGCCTCATTTTAAGCATTTCACTTTCTTTGTCATTGCCATCAACTGAGTCCCATTTCTATTGCTCCTGTCCTTTCTGCATGGAATCCCAGTGCTTTTTTTTTGTATTGACAGTACCAAGAAATTTAATGTTATCACCACATCTCTACTTTTTATGCCAATTCATTAAATGAAAATATTAGATAAAATTCTTTCAAGCTCAAACTTGATGAACTCTACTGAAAAACAGTTCTTTCATTCTCCACAGGACTTTGTTCTCTCTCTGGTAGGAAGTTCTTTACCTGTCAAATTCTGTCAGTAATCCCTATTTTCTCCAGTTTAATATTGAGTATCAGATGCCCAGATAGATTATATCTATCATATTTTCCTTGTTTAAAAAGTCAGTCTGGTCGCAATGGTGTAAGCATGCAGAGAGTTCATAATCTCAAACAGATTTGTACATTGTAGTAGGCAGATTCCTCAGGTCACCACATACTTTCATACCCCAGCAGGCCCAGCTGAATTATGTGAGCTCAGGCGAGTTTCTGCTCGCTGGTGTGAACCACAGGGAGTATTCCCTTGTTCTCTAGATACCTTTTGGCCTGCTTTTACTTTTGTTTGCTCTACTCCATTCCAGATGTCATTCATGCCACATTATCACTACCAAATGCACGTCTTCTTGATCTAACATATGTAGCTGTTAGGAATATGGAAAGATATATGTAATTAAAGGGAATGTGCACATACGTACTGTGTGTTTTGCATTTACTTTGTATTTAGTACTGTTCTTGCTCACTTTATATAAAGTGCTGTGGCTGATGTTGCAAAATAATTTCAGAAAAAGTCTGGGTATTCACTAGCTCTAGGCACTGTAGTATTATGTAAAAAGCAATCCTTTGGGTCTGAAATTTTTCATGCTTGGTTTCATTTGAAAAACTGTGTATGCATTAAAAAAATTAAGGAAATTATCCTGAATTGTTTTTGAGTTATGTGTCACTGAAAAGCAGGGCAATGGTTAACTGTTAACAATAGGTACTTTTTTTATCTTTAATGTAGATAAGGAAATTTAGAATTTTGAAACTTAAACAGTGACATCTAAATTGGGGGTGATATTTAATGAAGTCTATGGCCAAGTTTCAAAAAGCTGGTTTTCATAATGACATACAGATAATTGAAATCATGCCTAGTAGGCATCTGGACTAAAATTATGAGCAGGATGTAATGGACCCAACCACTTTTGTGGAAACAAAATCCATTTCTATTTCTTTGTCAGGGCTAATCAAGTTCTTTTCAGGTTCAAGGTTTGCTTCATTCTTACTGCTACTTCCAGTGTGCCAACACCATACCTACGCATTAAAATGTTGACATTTTTTTCACAATTTGTTTTTACCTGTTACTCATCCTAGTTTCACATTCTATCAATCAGTTTCTCCTTCAACCGCAAAGAAACAATACATCCTTTACCCTACGGACCTTGACTACCTACAAAATGGCATCTGTTCAATCCCGTTTGCATTATATGGTGTATAATTTTACATTATATCCTTCAGTGTTGAGGGAAAGGGAATAATGGGGGATCGACGAAGGCTCTTGTTCTTCTATTAAGCAGTTGAGCAACCTCCCACTGGGACTTGGGCTCTGCCTGCCTCTGAATCTGTTGTAAATCCCTCTACAGCCACACTTATTTTGATTTTGAATGGCTGTTTCTGGTTAGTTTAATCCTATTCCTAATCAATTTAAGATAAACAATTAGAAGTTTAATTCGAATTTCATGGCACTTAATTATCATTAAAAAAAATAAATTTAAACCAAATTCTATGTTAACACAGCATTAAGACTGAACAATGGAGGCTTGGTTGTGGCTTTCAGTTTTTGTGCTTTGTGGAGCCGATAGCTGCTGAGAGACACAGTCTGGCTTCTCAGTTTCTTCTTGTCCCAAGGCATACCTAAACTACAGCTTGCAATGAAGCTATAATTCTTACGGGGCACTGGGACAGAAATGCCAGTACAGAGATAGAGGGTGAAAGCTACCCCATTCACCACAATTCTAACGACTTATGAGGTGGTGGGGTTGTTATAAGCTGCTTGTGTCCATGTGTTGCTCTCTCTGTGATCCGGGTAGCTGGCACAAGGAAGAAAATGATATCTTCCTCTGAATACCTTGTGTGGGCCAGGCAAGGCAAAACCTGAGCTGGCTCTTACAACTTCAGAAGGAAATACCAAGAAAAATTGAAGTCTCCTGCAGCAGCATTAGCTTGGCTGCATTGCCAGTCCTTTACAACTTGTGAGATACATTGAGCACAAATACAGCTATAAATCTGTTCTGTGATTTAAAAAGAAAATTGATAAACCTGCTATTTTCATTGGATATGTTTTTAACTTTTCATTCAAATATTTATTCTACATTGACTGGCTTAAATATTCAAAATTATATTTAACCTTTTTTTTTTAATGTAACATGGATGGATACAGATATGCATATATGAAACAGAAGTATCTTTGTGTGTTCTTTTTATTGTAGGTATGTGTCATGTGCATTGGGATGCCCGTATGAAGGAAACATCATACCAGCTAAAGTGGCAGAAGTAAGAGTGAACTTCTGGCTTGCCTTTTTAATGAATCAAAAATACATTTTAAAATGTCTATGAGTAATGTTCTCTACTTAATCCTAAAAAGATCTTTAATGGATAAAATTTAAGGAAAACAAACACAAAACATAGCTAATACTAAAACTGGGTGCATAACCTCACTCAACCACATGCAGTCAAATCTAAGGAAAATAGTATGTTATGATTGTTATGAGTCATGAGGAAAAATATAACATGCTATTTCCTCCAACAAGAAGGTAAGGAAATGCTTAAGGAAATAGACTCCAGCACATATGTCAGTGGACCATGTTGTATGAGATGATTTCCAGCACAACCTCTTGCGAAGGGTATCTGCTTTTAAATCCATTTTATGCTGGCATAAGCATACTGCGCTGTCAGCCGCGAGAGCCACTGCTACAACATTGTGCTTCTGGCGAGTGTCATGTGATTGACACATGAACCAAAACTCATCCGCAACATGATTTCCTACTACTCAACTTGCTCTACTGCTATGGTGGAATAAGCTGCACCTTCCCACCCTGCCCCCTTTTCCCATTTAGGATAAAGGAGGGGAAAGATGATGTCTTAGTCCAGCCTTTTTTTCCAGCAGAGAAAGAGATGAGTGAAACGCAAGTGTTAAATTTTGCAGGAAGGCAAAGAGGGCGTGAAAGCTGAAACGGACAGTAGAGAAGAAAGTGGAGAGAATTCAAGAGGCACAAGGCAGAACATGCTGGCCTTCCTCCTGGAGAAAGGCTTGTCTTCTCTGTTGCACTTAATCACCTACTTTTGGTGGTCTAGCAGAATCTCCAAACCACTTTTTTTTTTCTTTGTAGCACTAGCAGCTAGTCAACATTTGTCTGATACATTGTGTTCTGCATGTGTTGCTTTCAGGTCCTGTTCTCCTGCATCTTCTAGCATACATTCCAGATGGAACTTGTGATAATACTTCTCCCACAGCAGCCACATATACTCACACTCTTTGAAAAAAATAGCTAAATTGGAAAGTACTCAGTATTTCTAAATTAATTGGGTTTAATACGAAGTGAAAGTTAGAAGTGACACAGCTTTAGTTAGAGCGGTGATGACAGATTCAGCTGTGCTGTTGGTAAATTGCTTACTGCAATATCATGTTCCCCAACAGGCTTCTTTCCATGTGTTGCTTGTTTTTTAACTACTCTCCTTGCACAGAAGAGCTCCTGTTCAGTTTGCCAGTGGGAGTGCTACTTAATGTTCCAAACCTGCAAACTTTTACTCACACAATTATTTTATTTTCTGTCTTCATCCTAAGTGCCTTCTTGTGTACCTGTACACCATTGTGCATGTGTTTAAGAATAAAAGCTGCCTCATTAAATTTATTGAGGCTCTGATTCAGCAAGCACTGATGTTTATATGGAAGCATCTGATTAGCTGTTAATGGTTTTTACATAAACACATGCACTCATCCTTTGCTGAATCAGAATTATCAAAATTACTGGCCCTGTTGCTGAACCCTTTCAGAGAGCTGCCTTTCTGGTCATCGTCTTTCTTGGGATGGGAGTGTGTGACTCCCGTGACTGTGCATTGCAATCAGCAGCTATGATTGAAAGGTTTAGACTGGTTCTTCTGCAGTCAATGACAGTGACAAATTTTTTTTTTTTTTTAAAGCAAAAGATTTTTTTAACTGAAGCAAAACCAATTAGGAGAAGTGGCTCATTAACCAGACTACATGCATTTCTGGCTTACTAGGTACATTACTGTTTTACACAGTTATCTAGTGAGTGCAAACTTCAGATGCCTTCAGACTTCTAGAATCCATCTGGTACCTCCACATGGTTCTTTATTTAAAAAAAAAATTATCACTTATTAAAATAAACTGCATAGTCCTTTTTTATCACTCTGCTTTTTCTTGAAATGGAGTCACTGTTTAACCATTTATCATCCTGTGGTTTGTGAATTTCAACCTTAGGCAAATAAGGCTTGAACGTTTTTGGAAGCACCATATAACATCCTTGAAGCCAGTTGTGTTCTCCATTGTCTTCCAGTCATATACTTGGCTGTTTTTATCTTTCTGCCTGCTTCTTTCTTTCCTTAGCTTCCTTTTAACCTAGAGAAATGAATTCATGTAAGTATTATCCATCATACAGGCTGATCAGGCTACAGAAAATTTGCCTATTTTATTTGAATGCTGTTGGATTATTACAAAGTTTCCCTTACAGCACAAGGACTGCAGTGTGTTTTTATGTTCTTATTCGCTTAAAATCATCTGTAACTCTATTATGACCTTTTGTATTCAGTTTAAGAGTATAGTTTTAGATATTATTTCCAGCAGTAGGATTGTTCACATGCCTAAGGGGTTGCAGTGTTGGGTCACCAACTCCCATTTTGATCAATGCCTGGTGTCAGGGCAGTGCTCCTGAGGGGAATAGCGCAAGACTCATGCATAGTAAAACGGCTCAATGGTGCAGAACACAACCCTGTTCAATCAACAAAGCTGCAAGCTCGTAATCACATTCTGATTACACTGACAAAACAGTGTGTTCTCTTCTCCCCCACCCTCCTCCCAAAAATCCACATAGAAAACTTACAACACTATAACTAATGGGCTGCCTCCTACTATGGTAGGATAGAAAATCCAATATGAAAAACTCTCATTCAGCTTCCAAGCATGCACATTCTTCTTGAAATTAAATATAGAACTCTTCTTAAGGGTCACTTTAAGGTTAGATCATGACAAGTCAGTGATGATGCTCAGCTTGTTAGCAGAACTTCCCCCTTTCTTCTTTCATCTTTCAGGACTTTATTTTCAGAAGCTGAAAGACCTAAGGACTGAGCATGGGAAAGAAGTGAATGCAACATGATTTCTAGCAGTTTATATAGTCTCTTTGTCATCACTAAAATGCTCATCTAGAAAAACTTTGAATCATGAATGAAAAAGAACATGACAAAAAAATGCAGTCTGTCTCTTTTACCCTGATCTTAAACAAAAACTGAAGTTTGGGGATTAACTAGAGGTAATCTACCACTAACTGCAGATGATTTTTTTTTTTCTTACAACAGTAGTCCAGTTAAAACACCTGCCCTGTGTTGATGATATAAAAATATGCTGCAAGATAGAATCTTTTTTGCAATCTGGTGAATGTCCTTTTCTAAAAGCATGTATTGAATTTATGTTGATGTGAACCAGGGGCTCTTTGACTTTAAAGCAGAAAGAGTTTTACTACCTTTACAATAGTCATAGTACTTCCAAGCTTTAAGCAGAATGATTCGGACTACTTGAAGTTCTTTTTCAGCTGTTCTTTGAATTAAGTGAACAGCAATATTAATCCAGCACTTCCGAGACTGCTGGTGCAGCACTTTGTCAGCTTCCTCAGACATATTCACAGCAATCCCACTGATGAAGTCCTGGAATTGCTTTAACAGCAGAGTGCAGTGCAACTGAAGATGTCTTGGAAAAGGGTCGTATTTTTTCATTTCTAAACAGTTAATTTCCAGTTTGGGATTCTGTTCCAGTGGAGTGGTCTTTCAGGATTGCTGATACACAGTGGGGAAGGCTAAAGGGGACAAACATACTTAGCAACTGAAAATAAGGTGAAACCCCTTCCAAATAAATTCAACAAAACTAAGATGGAAAGATCCTACATTCAATTTCTAAAGCAATACCTTTGGCGCGAACATAATTTTGTGCTTCTGAGTGTATGTCTCTCTCCATACAAACATGAAGCCAGACCTCAAATCTCTTACTCATACAAAGAACTCCTCAAAGACGTAACTCCAAAAACATTTAGGGCTCTACTTACATAAGCAAAGAACTATTTGGATAGGGTTTTGTTTGGTATTAAGAAAAAAATTAAAACTTAAGGACTAGAATGTTAATTAAGTTACAGTTTTGCTTTGTTAGCGTTTTAATGTTTGATTTCATGAAAAGCAAGCAAAATTAATATTAACTACAACATGTTAAAACTTCAGTTTTCATTGATGTTTTCAGTGCCAAGAGAAAGCAAAATCAGGCTTCTTGTTAATTATTTATTGTCTTAGTTCAGCCATGTTCTTGGCTCCGCGTAGTAAGCAAACAAAAGGGCAGGTCTTTACCCTGCACAACTTGTAAGCTGGAAAGTACACGGAGAAAACCAAACAGCTGGGAAATCCCCAGAGGGAGGAAAATGTTGGGAAAGGGCTTGACAGAAACTTAATTCATAGTGTAAAATCTTGCTTATTTGGATTCTGTGGGAGAGTCAAAAGGCAAGTTTTTGATGGATTTGGCTTGGTTGGTTATTCCATGTACAGAAGCAGAACTATAAATTTAAAATAAGAGGATCTATGGGATGTTCTTCTTGGGTGACAATTTTCAAGAATGAATAGAGGGTTTCTGATGCATAGGTCCACCTCGGTGGGTCAAAACCTGAAACCTGTACAGAAATGTGTCCTTTTTAATGTATGTTCTTGACCCTATTTTATATTCTTTCATCTTGACCTTTTCATGCTTCTCTGTTTCTAATCAGGTATCTAAACGGCTGTACAGTATGGGCTGTTATGAAATCTCTCTGGGGGACACAATTGGTGTGGGGACTCCTGGAAGTATGAAAAGAATGTTGGAAGCTGTTATGAAAGAAATTCCTCTGAGTGCTCTTGCTGTTCACTGTCATGACACGTATGGCCAGGCGTTAGCCAATATCCTCACAGCCATACAGGTAACTCAGGTTCTTATTTTATAGATGTGATAGTAGTAGTCTTAGTTTAATTCAAATGCACAATTTTAAAAAATTACAGCCTTAAAGAAATTACTAGAAATGGAAAGAGGCACTCACTAAACTTTCAGAAAGTATTGCTCACACATTGGATTGTCTACAGGTATTACTGCTGTTGCTTTTGCAAGAAAATTTCAGTTCTTATCTACTTATTATCTTCAACTCCAGACAAAATCACTAAGAAACAGTGGTGATTATTATATTCCATTGATTTTGGATGAATGAGGGAGCTAAAATATAATTTTTTTCTGATGTCTCAGATTCCGCTTTTCTTAGGAACATCTGTACGTTCATTGTTCACTAAACTAAAATTTCTATTTTATAGAGGTGTCTAAATATAAAATAGAATAATACATAATTACATCTTGATTTCAGATGGATAAATCTGAATTATTGGTAATTATGTACACAGACAGTGGTCTAGATAATTTTATCACTGTTAACATGCCTTCAGTATGCTTTTTTGTTTATCAATTATACCTTCCAAATAAGATTAGCAACTTTATATCCTATTTAATCTTCTTTCAAATCTGTGGCTAAATAATCAGAATAGTTAATTTCCATAAGAGAGATTTTTCCTTTTGTGTTTATATATTTTTAAAAATAGGACACAATACAAGAAACCGACTACAAGTTCTAATGTAGTTTTTGTAATGATATAATCTTGAAAAATATCTTAATGTGTATATGCATTCCTAAGGAGACCTATTTTTACTAAATGTTACAGAATCAAAACCTGTTTAAAAATCATAGGCCTTTATTGTTCTGTTCTATACTTAATGGCATCTTCTGCTTCCTTGCAACTCAGGCAGCCATTTTTAAGGTCAACTTTCCTTTGTCCTGACGTTATTTTGGCAGAGCTCGTATTATGTTGTTCAGAAATAACAGCAGTGTGCTAACAGTATTAGTGAAATAAGCAACAAGAAGGAACAGGGAAATGTTTCAATAGGGGAATCTCTGCAGGTATTTGATTAAATACTGAATGACAAAATCTGGTAAAAAAGGTTCTAACTTTTACTCACAGTGTTCAGTATTGACCCTTACTCACTTTTACTGTTGCAAATGTGTGTGTATGTACCATGGGATAAATAAATTGCTAATTTCACAGTTAGCTTCAGTTGCAGATGTAATAGCTAAAGGCATGAAAACCCCTGAGCATGGGAGGAGTTCGCCATAAAAATACTTGAAGCATTGTTTTTCAAATCCTTCCTTAAAATAATTGCTGTCATGGTGCCTACTAAACACTGAACGATGGCTATGCTTTGTTAACCCCAGTATTTGTTGTGATTCTTGTTTCAGGTTTACCTCCTGCTCTTATCTTTTTATTTACTTCTTAAATCAACTGTGGAAGAGTTAAAGGGGAAAAAAACTCTTAGGTACCCAATGTGCAGTTCAGGCTAACTAACATGTAAATTCAAGAGAGCAATAGACCTAAAAAAAAATCCCTATGCAGCCTTCTCAGATTTCTGGGAAGCCAGGGGTGCCTGAGACCCACCAGAAGACTTCCCTATGTGCTCAAGTTCTGCTACAGTGCATGTCTAAAAGTGCGGTGTTTTTGGCTGAGCTGAACTTGTCATAGATTTTGCCAAAAGTCCTTGATGAAGCAGGCATTACACAGTCTCTCTGACTGACTTTGTGCAAGCAGCTCCTTGGCTTGCTCTAAAGGTAGGTCCCCAGGCTCTTGGATCCTCAAACGGGGCCGGTACGTCACGTCTCTGGTCAAAGAAACGAGGCAGCTAGTGGTGCATTATAGCTAAGCAATACTGTTTCTAAAACAAGGCAACTTTTGCAGGTCAGCTGGATGGTAAAGTGCCAAAGCCAGTGGATCAGAGTGCCCAGGTCACTTCTAGCCCCTGCTGTCAGGCTTGCCTGTGCTTTCCTCTCTGCCAAAGAAACACTAATGGCAAAGTACTGGAGTAAAACCTCTTGTCTTCAGCTCAGCAGTTTGTTTCATAGACCAGACTCTCCATGGACGCAATTCCTTACCCTTCCTCCTTTATGGGTCTGTGCGTCCGACACAGTATTTCATCAGGAGTGAAATGTGTTTGAGGGGTTATAGAAATAATGGGCTACGGTTATTGTTTGAAAACTATTTTAAAGAACATTCAGCAGGCAAATTGCACTCTTCCTAAGACATTGCAGACTACAACCTCAGGCTGAGTACTATTGTATTGTATATTGTATTTCCTAAGAATTAATGAATGACAGCTGGAAAGCCACAAATCACTCTACACTAATTCAGGCATTGCTTCGATGGGAGATCTCCTAGGAGTGGAAAGAGGTACTGGTGATTCAGTAAGTGATTTTTTATACAGGTCGCATTGTTCCATGCAGGATTATACTACCCAGAATATTTTCTTTTGTTTGGGGCTGATCCAAAGTCATCTAGAACTGACAGGCCGTATCTGTATAAGAAATTAGCAGGGAAATAGTCTTGTAATTTTAGTATTCAATTTTATGTGTGTTGTTTTAGCAAAAGGATAGGTAGTGAAAGATGGGAGAGAGATTAGCCAACTTTTAAAGGATAAGTAATTTTTTAAGTTGTTGAAGTGAATGATATAGATAGAAAGCGTTGCCTAGAGAAAGGAAATTCGCTTTCTTTTATGAAGAGAATCTGTGTGAAAATGTGAGGAACATGAAGTGATGCTTTAGAACAAAACAGTAAACATTTAAAGTAGAAACATGACTGGCTCTTGGTTAAATGGTTTAATATTAAAATATTAATATTAAATAACAGAGTATACAATTTACCAGAGGCAAATTCAGAACATGGGAAGTGATGTGGCGATGTAGTTAGAGGTTGTGGTATTTTGAGTAAGATTACATATGTGGGTTACCTAATGTGACAAACACAAAATGTAGCTAAAAGAAGTAGTAAAACATTTATAGGAAATTGTTACAGACCTCCAAGGAAGGGTAAAAAGATGAGTCAGGAAACTTCTGTGCTGGAGAGGCTCCAATAAGGGAGACCATTGATCTGAGGAGATTTGAGTTACCTTGACAATTGACTCCCGTAGCGTGCACAGAATGGGTAAGAAAGGGGAAGTTCTTTAATGGAAGTGATACAGAACTCTTTTCTTGCATAGCTTGTGTAGTTGCCAGAAATAGCTTTGTCTGTTTTCATAGCACATATCCGAACATGAGAAAGAATATGCGAAGAGGCGAAGAGGCAAAGAGGCGTTTTGGCTGGCAGTGATACCTCAATGAATGAAGCAATCAAATGGTAGTCTCATAGAACTTGATCAAATTAAAATCGCTATTGTAATTCATTAATATAAACTGATCCCTACACTACTGGGATCAAATCCTAACTTAGAGAAAACAAGAATAAAACTCTAATGACTTAGAGGGAGCAAGGATTTTTAACACCTTGTGTAATTATTTCCACCTTATTGGACACAATGAGATGAACGAGATCGATGATTTGCCAAATGAAATTACTTTTTATTAGTGCTTTCTTTTTTCCATAAACCAGGATTTTTTAAATAAAATCCACACTTTAGTACCAGAAACAGAATTTAGCAAGCCTCTAATTAAACTTCCAAGGTTCAGACTGCAAAATCCAAATTTGTGAATACAGGTTTTCATTACAAACATAATATATCCCCTTACAGAGAGTTTAAAATATTTAATAATATTTCATTAATGTCTTTAAGATCCTTGAATTTTAAAGATTTTTTTTTTTTTTAAATCCAAATAGAAATGGCTGGCTGCTGAACTCTTCCCTTTATCACTTAACTAAACAGATTCTAGCCCCTTTGGTGCATGCTGGAGAGACTAACCAACTTGCGTATTTTTGTGGCTCCAGTTTACTTGTGTAGTAAGGACTAGAGTCACACAAAGGCAGTCAGTGTTGATATGATGAAGTTTTAAGTGCCAGAACCAGGAGAGGAATCTGAACATAGTTGATGAAGTTCATGGTTTATTAGTTCACAAGGATCATTGTCTTACAGGAACAGACTTCACAACAGCCAGCGAGCTGAAATGGTAGAGCCTAAGTTAAGCAACTGAGAAAAGTTTGTGTTTAAAATTCCCCTTTTCCATGATTCTTACGAGCTTACATGTGAAACCTTAGGGGAGATGAATTTTCCAGCCAAAACCATCTCCTAGATGTAAGTACCTAGCTTGTCCTTTTTTTTTCAAACACAGGATTTGCTGTTTGTGGCTGTTGAGCTTGCCTGCAGTAACGGGCTGTCAGGACCCCTTTCAGCTGGTGATTAGAGGCCAGCTAAGATCTCTTGTCCAGGAGTTGCTTGCTGCTAAGGACCCTCAGTGGGAGCTCCCCCTCCTTCACTTGGGGGTGGCTTTAAACCTGAAATTCTTGTGCTTGGCCCCTGCCTGAGCAATTGCGCTTGCTGCCAGTCTTGTACCTCCCTGGTTCTCACCCTCATCCTCACCTGCTGGCTTGACTTAACCTCAGACCTGGCTCATCACTAGGGACCTGCTGGATGATCACTGGACTGTGACTGATCTTGGTACTGTCTCCAGACCTGATCCTGACTGAATTGCTGACTTGACTTCCTGGCTCCTTTTTAGTAAGGTTGCCACCACTGCATGCCTATCTGTGACTCTTGGCTCCACACTTGCCTTCCTTTATGGAGCAGTCTGCCTGAGGCAGTCAGGTGTTTAGAGGAGGGACTAGCAACCAATATGTTGAGCTTTAAGGCTGGCTGTGAATGGCAGGTAGTGGAGTTGGTGCTGAGCTGGAAGATAACAGCAGTTGTGAGTTAGCAGGTCTCACGTGCTTTGATCTTGGAGCTCAGCTGGAGGCTTTGTCTTGCAGAGAGGCAAGATATTGCCACTCAGTTAAATTCAGAAAGCATTTACTGCTCTCTGGATGTACACAAAGCCCTAACAGTTCTGCAGCTGAGGGAAAAAAAAGAGTACAAAAAGTCAGCCTGAGAAATTGGTGTCTGTGTCTGAGGGTTATCATGAACTTCAACACCTCTTTTTAGGTGCCAGACTACTTTCTTTGCCATTCTCCTCTTAAGTTTTTAGACCTGTATTTCTGGGACTAAGTGACCTAAAAGAATATACTCATAATGATGAATTTCCAAATAAGTACAGAATCTGTAAGAACATTTATGTACTAGAAAATTCACTTAGCATTTGTATCCTGCAGTCAGTTCTTTCACCTTTGATTCAGCCAACTTACTTGTCTACAAGGACACAGAGCTCATGCTAGCTTATCCCAGTGAATGACTAGTATGTACAGCTAGAAGCCATACTAGTTAGAGTAGCTGAATAGAATAGAATAGTGATAAAAAAGAATAATGGTAAAATGGCATGAAGGTATGGATAGCAATGGTGGGAGGTCAAATGGGAAGAAGGCAAATACATGTGTATACTAGTTATATATAAATTGTTCTGGGGTTTCTGGTGGTGATTTGTTACCTTTTTACTGAGTTATGCATATAAGCATGCATACAATCACAGTTTAATCTCTTGATTTAAAATGAAGCAACAGGATAATTTTTTGAACTACAATTTTATGAAACTTCACGTTGTAAAAACTCATAAGCACATTTTCCTTTGGTTTAGTTTTCATAGCTTTATATCCTGATTTGTTCCTTAGATTTCATTTCCAAACAGATACAAAGTTAAAACCAACAGGTTTCTCCTGGATTTATGTTGAAATTCCTCCTTTTTCATAATTTTAATGTAAAGCCATAGCTGGGCTGTGATCTTTTGGATGGTTGCTTGGGCAGGGTTACAAAATTAAGAGAGATTTTAAAACTATATGAGCTTTGTTGCAAAATGCTGTATTAAAGAGAGCATTGAGGACATGATATAAGGAAAAATTAAACAGTAAAACTAAAAACTCTTGGTTCCCTGATTTTCTAAGTATGAAACAGCAATCAGAAAAATCCACAGCATGCTGGGTAACAAAACAGAGACTTTAAAAGTGAACAAAGAAAGCAGGATTAAATTAAAGCATCATTAATTCAGGTATGCACATTTATTTATGTGCTGATATAAACGGTCCATTTAGGAGGGTCAAAATTTAGGACTGCTTTTTATTTGCCTACAGTCTAGGTTTAACCAACATCTGAATTCCTTCACTGTAAAACAGAGAACAAAGTGTATGCACAAGCCTTGAATAAAGATTTAAAATCTTATGTCCTCTCTCCCAGCTTTATCTACCCTTGACTCCTATGCATTATGTTCATCATTAGGAGTTCAACTTCTTCTAATGACCATTGGCTACAGTCGTGATAGGATTTTAAATTTGTTTATACATCTACATCTCTCAACTCCTGTCTAACTTATTAGCAACCTAAAATTGGACATTCAAGATGGTATCAAGAAAGAAGGAGAAAAAAAAAAAGACACCTAATAATTCTTTACTTGTAAGAAATGCCCTCTTTTTAATTCCCTGCAAAGCACAATCATTCAGAGCTGTAGTGTAGTAGAATAAATTGACACTTCTGTTATAGGGTAGGGAAGATAGATAAGCAACCATGAAAAAGTGTGAAGCTTTGCATGTAGTCATCGTGCTAAACTTGAGCTAGGAATTTCTCATGGAACAGTGAATATGAACTTCCTAGCTGAGGAAGGCAATCTAGCCATATTTGTCTATGACTACACAAATCAAAAAATACTGGTTTTGGGGAGTTAGGTAGTAACTGAGGAAATGAAGTTGTATGTAGTGGGCTGCCAAAGTTCTTGCTTGAATAATACATTAAATACCACTAGGACTTTGTTTTATTATCAGCAGTGTGCTGGGGTACCCACTGCCTGGCAATGAAATTATTTACATCTAAACTAATTTTTAACAGAGCAAAACCAGTTATGATAGTTTAGTTAAAGTTTCGACACTGTACTAAAGACAGGTTTTGTTAAGCCGATAGGGAGGTATTGTACAGAATTAATGAGGTACAGGAGGCAGGAACCATAACATCTTGGCTTGTCTTTTCCTGATTCAACATGTCATTGTGCACATCATTTTTCTTCAATTTTTTATTTGTAGAACAGGTATAAGGCTCATCTCTTTTAGTTTGTGAAGTGCTAAAAAAAATCTACAGAGGAAGAGCATCGGACAAGTACAAATTATTTTTGTGAAGTCTAGATTTAAAATTTATTTTTGAAATTGAAGTTTAGAAACTGAATAGATTTTAAGTTTGGTATAGAATGTAATTTTGAGATTAAAAAGGCTAAGGTATATGAGTGGGCAAGTGATCAAAGTACATACAAGCCCAATCAAATTATCTGAGTTCTGTAACACCCCATTTCCTTTCCCCTGCACAGCCTGGCACTCTGAAGAATTTATGTAGCACAATGTGAGGGTAGGAAAATCTTCCTGTATGAAACATGCACATATTTTGGGATCTTGAAAAAATGTTAATATTTTTACATTCCTATTTTGAGAAACGTGTAGAAATGGAAAGGTTTCAGCAGACCTTACAGGTTTACTTTCCTCTGCTGTTTACAAAGATATGCTAGGAAACTGCAGAAAACTTAGCAGAGATCTCCAGAAACTAATTTCAAGGTTCAGATAGGGAAACATTAGAAAACACAGCTTGACTGAGAATAGCTGTATGGGATTCAGGAAGGGCTGGTCATGCTTCAATATTTCGCTGGAATTCTTTGAGGCAGTCACTGCCAAAGAAGACAAAGGAGATACAGTGGCCATCATATGCTTTGATTTTTCAGAAAATAATTTACAGTGTTCTGCACTGGAAGTTAATATTAAGGCGTGGAGGCATATAATAAGTGGAAAGTTGGCTAAATGGCAGGAAACAAATGGAGTTATGAAACGGAATTTCTTCAAGCTGGAAAGCACCCATCAGCAGGGTTGTGGAAGTATTGGCCTGTGGGTCTCAGGTTTTCCTGCTTAAATGAATAATTTGCAGTACCATAATGCTCATGTTAAATGAAATTAAACTTTTCAAATTTTAGTTTTCCATTGTGAGAAACAGGATAGCTAGCACAATTCGTAAGTGTAAATCTGTGTAATATTCTAAAACATGCAAAAGAAAAAGTTTGGGATCAAAAGTAAGAGTATAGGAATACAAAAAATTTTAGGTAAAACAAGAGATTATTTATTACAGCATGCCTGTCCTTTTAAATAAGGGTCTTCCTAGAGCTTTCTACTTTTGGATTTCTCTAGGAACTAATTTATCCTAGGCACTTACTTACCAGGTATTTTCTGGGTTTGAAAGTGTAAACACTACTTTTGAATTATTTGCCAGCAAACTAAAAGAGCTGTTAGCAATAACACAAAGTTCTTTAGAAAACAGCAGTTTGCTTTTTTGTTTCTGTTTCCTTTTATTCCCTTTTCCTCATAGAAACAACATAGCACTTAGGTAAAGCTAGCATTTAAAACAATCAGATGTTTGAGCTGAGGAGTATGGGATATTAGGAAAGAAAAGAGTGAGTAGAATTATTTAAGATTGAAAGCTAACAAGACAGAGGTGAATAAGACTGTGTATTTGAAAGCAGATAAGTTAGGGGGAAAAATGGCAGGTGAGTTGTGAAAAGGTACTGGACTGCAAGGTTTCTTTGAAGAAAACTTAAAAAGAGGGTGTGTGCTTTAGGAAAGTAGAAAAACACTTGTGTTTTATCAAACAATATTGCTACTATGAGCAGTCAGCTAGTTACTTTTGTAAGTGAAAAAACATACTGCACAAATGAATAAATCAGACCTACATATGGGAAGAAAATGAAAACATAGGCATTCATACTGAAAATCTGAGAGATGTTTTCCACTATTTTCTCTGTTCTTTCTTTTTTTTTTTTTGGCCTTTTTATGGGTACTGGTTTTACATTGTTGCCTGTAATTTCAGCAAAATAAGAAAGCAAGCAAATGAACAGGCAGTACCACTCCTGTTCCTTTCTCAGATCAGTACAAAAGAAGTAGCAACCCTATTTTTTTTGCTCTCTGCTGCTTTTTGCAGGATGTGCATAGTATGCAATTTCTGAGGACGTGAAAGTTTTTGACCTTTCACCCTATGCTTCAGAAAAACTTGATAGCCTGATAGTTCACAAATAAATTCCTCATTGCTATTATTACAACTGTTACACTATTACTAGAAAAAAAAGTTTAAACAGTAGACTTTGGTTCAAGATTTTTATTTTTTTGAACTTTTTAGGATAGGGAAGGTAATATGTTTGTTATTGTATACTGAAATAGCAGCCAGAGTTCCTGAGGCAAAGATGTATTTACATGCATATACCAATAGGTAGCCTGTATGTTTTTGTGGTTTTTGTTTTTTATTTTAAATGAAACTTAGTATATTGTAAATGATTAACAAATAATAGAAATCTGCATTGTTCTAGCTGCCTTTAATATGATGATTGAATTTCAGAAGCTTTCAACCCTAGTTACTGAACCAACAAACCTCAAGTCTAAGTCTGTTTCAGGATACTAATCAGACCAAGAGATCCTTCATCAGTTATAGATTATTCTCATCTCCAAATTCCCTCACTAGAGCTGACTTGGAGTGGTAGACACAACTTCCCTTTGGCTTAAAATCAAATCTCAACTGTTTTTAAAACATTTTAAACCCTTGAATTTCTCATGCAAATCTACGCATCTCTTTTTATATCTGTGCAAGTTCATATAGATTTGTCACCCTAGGTCTAAATGGAATATGAATGGAGACATCACCGCAGCAACTAAAGAAATAAAATCTGAAGTGGTTTTAGTTTTCTATCTTAAAGCCAAAAATAATTTCTGTACTAATAGCATTGAAGCTGTGGATTTAGAGAAAGAATGAATTTGGCCCAAATATTCTATGCTCTTTTCTCTTTTTCTGTGCTTGCATCCTCCTTGCCTACTTCTACTTTTTTCTTGGAATGATGTTTTATTGTAGCTTCCTAATCACATCTAAAATGTTTTCATTTATGAGTTTCCCATCCTCTAAGTGATGTTTATTTGCACATTTCATTCTTCAGTGTCGGTGGTATGTTCCAATTTCAGCTTCGCTGATCATTTTCTGATTCATTAAATCTAGAAGCATTAAGACCATACTGATTTGGTTGACCAGTATCTAAAAGGCATTCTAGTATTGCTTCCATTACTGTGCATCTTTCTCCTCTTGTGAATGAACTTCTTCCCATGCAAAAATAAACAGATTCAGAGAATTTACTTGAAATGATTCTTAGATCTTCATCAGATTCTGTTGTGCTGCATCATTCTTTAGTTGTCATATCTGGAACTATAGTTTGTAAAAGGGAAAGAATTAGTATTAATAGAATACGAGAAAACAATTTTGTCTTATTTCACCTTTTGCCAGCTAATAAGAGGCTTGCAAAGTTGTGCTTGCAAGCAAGGCTCATACAAAATAGCATAGAATATAATTTAGATACAAAACCAGCTGATTATTGACCCATTTGAGGATACTACTCTGTACAGACTGTTAGTGTCTACTTCCCCTCTCCTTTGTTGTCCTTTATAATGCCTTTTTTTGCCATTCTTTGCCTCCGTCAATGCTTACGCGGAGTAAATACACTGCTGGGAGCTCGCTGGCAAGAAGGGAGAATGATAGGAACAGATACTGTGCTCCTGCATTCACCTAATCCTAATATTTTCCCTGGCACTTATGTTATTTTTTTCCTCTCTCACTATTTTCCTAGTCGTTGTTTGATAGTTGTAAGTCCACATGGCCAGAGCAATAGTCTTTTTACAGACCTCCTTTTGTCATCCCAACTGTGTCTTGTTTAACTTGACTGTTTAAATGGCTAAGAGTCAGCATCATCCAGTTCTGAAGTGGACTGGGCAGTAATCCAGCTCTTTCTGTTAGAGACAGACATTCATTTTTTTGGACTAGAAACAAATTACTTCCAAATGCTGGAAATGTAAGAAGGCTTTTCAAAAAAGGTTTTCAGGTGTTTATAGAACAAATTAGTATAAAATAGTTTTCAAAATGCTAAGCCCAATTTAAAATAAATATTTAGTACTTTTAGGAGTTGTGAAAATATAGCACTAGAAAACTGAAGTCACTGACCTGTAGCATGCATAAAAAATATGGTGAGGGCACACTGGTGTCAAATTCCCCATGCATTTTTCTATTGTGCCTCAACTGGATTGCATGCATAAAAAGGATAGTATTTTGGGGTTTTTTTTGCATGAGACTACATGGCTGGCTGTAGGTTTGATGAGATGACTCCCTGTAACAATCAGAAATGGAACTCATAACTGTTATTTTACAACAGTTTTTGATTCAATGCCTGAAAATCAGAGTCTAGATTATCAAGGTGACTGGAAAATGAAAAGTTTTCATTGGTCTGAAGGTTGTTTTTTGTGCCTCATTCAGTGTCACATAGGCACTCTCTCATTCACAGAAAGACAAGCTAGTTCTCCACAGCTGCTACCTGCCCCTTTTGGTTTTATGCTGTCTCGCTTGCCTCACACACCTTCCAACTTTCACAACAAATGAAATGGGATTTCCACAGATAAGTGTCCTACACAACTGGCTCATCTCAGAACTACTCCATCCTTGCAAGCCCATCCCATTCTCCCTTCTCAGCACCCCTCCCACAGCGTGCATTTCTTCATCAATTTCTATGTCATCAGCTGTCACATTAATTTTAGATACAGGACTACATGTCTGAATAGACTTGGCACTCCTACAGTTGCTATATCACTCCTTGATATGAAACGCTTGCATCCATAAAATCAAATTCTTACCCTCCAAAACAAGGTCAGCACTTCCAGACTGCCAACTATGAATGATCCCTAAGTGGTGCTAGTTCCTAGACTGTGCCAGAAATTTTCTGTGGAGCACTACCTGGCCCAGGCCAAAGCTTTGCTGGGGACTGTGGCAAGAGTTACACGCAGTGGGCAATTGAGTTCCAGTCCTGATGACATTTAGTTTACTGGTCCTATCTATCTATCTATCTATCTATCTATCTATCTATCTATCTATCTATCTCGCCAGAAAAGAGCACAAGTTCCTGTGTATTAACAGCACAAAAGAGAGATTTTTGCTGTCATTCCTAGTGGCTGTTCAAGGATGTCTCAGAGCTGAGATTTCAGAGGTTCTGGTCAGCTCTGAGTGTGCTCCGTGCTTCTGGCATCCCTGGGGATTTCACTGCAGAGCTGTTACAGGTCTTCCTTAAACATCTGTACACTGCGTCCATCTCTACTGCTAAGGTGGGACTCCCCACATTACATGTCTTTGATCCAAGGCATGGGGGCATGAGAACTTGAGGAATCTATCGCTATTTACTAGCATGACACATTTAGGTGTGCATGTAAGTTTTTCTAAAAAGTTGAACTGTTTCAGCTAAGTTTTTCCACAGCAGTGTAGTTCAGGGCAGATATCCACCCCACAGGATATCAGCTTGATTAGTAAAAGATTGGCAAAGCTCTAAGCAGCTTACCATAGGATCTGAATATGGAAAATGTTGGCCAGTCTTTGTAACTGACATGGCTAACATGCCAATTTAAATTAAATTTCTGATTTAAATACACCACGAAAGTAATTGTCTATATTTAAAAAATAATCATCTGAAACATGTTCTAGATTAATATTAGGTTTGTATTCATTAGACCACCTATTTGTTCCTGTGATTAAGATGTACTTATGATGATGATTCTAGGATATATAGTTTTAGATACTTTCTAATCTAGAACATATGAGTATGCCAGTAGTTTTGTATCTACCTTTGTGTTATCAGCTAGTCTCCTTCTCAATTGACTGTGGTACTGTCTTATTCCTATGTGTATGGGGGGCAGTGACAGAAATAACAGATGGTATTTCAACATATTTTTAAAAACAATTGTGAAGGAAAAAAATCAAAAGTTTGGTGATGATACAATTAAAGTACCTTTAAAAACAGGTTTTTATTCAGGATTTAATTCCTCATTAAATTTTCATGGTATTTTGAAAAGAAATTATTTCTAGAAGAGTTGCTTGACTTGTTTTTAGAAATTCCCCCTATAGTCATATTGCACTTTAATCAGGCTGTGACTCTGTATACATAAGCTAGAGGAAGATGAATGGCTTTTAGACATGTATTTTTCTACTCAGTGGAAATGACTCCCCCTCCCTTTTTACCTTGAAGTATTTTTTCTTAAAGTTTAACAGCAAGTGTAAAATAAGGACAGAATCACTACAGTGCTTCCCACTTGGAAATGATTGTTTCTTTTCTTTACTTTTCGTTGTTTGTGAGTGTGTTTATTCTAGTTTCTGCCTGAAAAAGAGGGTATCGCATGGAACCTGACTATCAGACCCAAGCAAGGGTCAGAGGAGTTTGCCATGGCAGGAAGAGCCCTGGGAAATCACAAATCCCAGTGTCTCCAGCAGGGAAGCGCGGTGTTTACAGGATGATGCTTCCTTCCTTTTTGGGCAGCTCTACAGACAGCTGTGCTGAGGGGGTGGAACTAAACCTCTGGCCATTCTTGCATATTTATGGATCCTCGGAACCAATTTTGTTATCAGCCAGCAAACAATGAAGGAGGGAGAGTTACTTCCTGTTGCTGAGATACATCACGTGGCTTTAAACAAGCTCTCAGGGTGTTTCCTAAGGTAAATTAAACTGCAGAAAATCCAGAGATACTATGATCAGACAGACTGAAGTTCCTGAACTCACTCTAAATGAGTGCGTTGGGTGGATCTTTGTAGCCGTATGAGAACAAGTGACCATTTGCGTAAGTGGAATAAGTCAAAGATGACTCCAGAAACCAAAGCTGATGCAGTACTTAAAGTATGAGAATCATCTTTTCTTTCTGTGCTGTGCAGAAGCAACACTGAACCAGTCTCCTGAGGCAATTCGTCATTTATCTTTTTTCTTTTGAAATATTACAGTACAAATTGAAACAGCCAGGCTTTCAGAAATAAAAGCTTTTTGATCATTTTTAAAGATAAATGAATGATAGTTTTATACACTCCATAATTTTTGCCAGCTTGCATATTTTCCTGTTTATTTAATATTTTTTTCTCCTTTGTTGCTTAGTGCAAGTGCTATATGGTGACAGATTGTCAGAAGCAAATGATGTGATTTGCTTAACACAGAGTCCTTTCAAATGCATAAAGTAAACAATTATAGAAAGAAAGATTTTTCTCTGATCTATATTCATAACAGTAAGATTTTGCTTGCACTAAGAGTTGCAACAATAGGTAAGAATTTTTATTTGATGTAGTATATTTTCCTCTAAAGAATAAACTAAGCAAACAGAATAAAAATAGGCTTAGCAAGGCAATATAATGTGCATCTATAGCAAAAGATAAGATGCTAATCTAATGCCTTTTTAAACAAAAGAAGTGTTCTGGCTTTACTGTTGGCAGATATACTGGATGAGCAATTTGCAACTGTCTTTTTTAAAAAAAGAACTTTATTCAGAATAAGGGAAAAAAATTTGCAAGACAAATTACATTTTGTGGCTCCCCACCTTAATGCGACCACTTAATTGGTCAATGTATCGGAAGGGAAGATTCTTTTGGAGGCACTGTAATGTGGTGAATATTACAAAATTGATCCAGTTATAATGGAATAGTAGAAGCTGAGAAACTGTCACACTTTTTTTTAAAGTTTCCTGCATTATGATGAAAATCATGGTGAAAACTTTATTTGAAATGGAGATTCACTCTGCCTATGGTGTCCAAAAAAGATGCCCTATTGATTGCATCTTCTTTGGTCACATTACTGTAATTATTAACTGTTTAATCCATCCCGGAATTCTACTCAGGGCATTATATTTTAACACAAAATGGAAAGTTCTACTTCCTTGAAATTATACAGATGAATGACTAAAACATATATTCCAGAGCTCTTAAAGGGAGGTTGCTCCTTGGTTCTGAATCTTTGCAGTAGATGCTATATTTTCCAACAAGACCTTAGTGGTCCCATTTGTTAAATACATTTGTCTGAGTCTTGAATCAAATTAAGCATGTGCATAGCTGTTTGCAAGTTCAGCAGCTATTTAGTGAGAATGAATTTTAAGAAAAAAAGTACTGATAGAAATAATATACTGTTTTTTTGTCACAGAAGATGTAAAAGGGAATAATTAAATTGAAAGAAAACAGAAATATCTAACACTTTTTAATACTGTAATGTCTACTGCAGTATTGCCATAACTTTTACCTAACTAATTGGGAACCTAGTCTTTAGTTCTTCTAGAGAATGAGGTGTGCAAGAATGAATAAATTTGTTTTTGTTGTTGGGTTTTGTTTTATGGTTTTTGAAGTTGTATTTTTTCCCCTTGCAATGATTTTCAGAACACAGATACCAGTGAAGAAAAAAGAAGCAGTATAACTACTGTAAATATTTTATAAAATGTCCATCTGAAGCTCCTCAACCTCTGGTAATTAGAGGCCATACTGTGGAGATTGACAGGGTAAATTACCAGTTAATGTTTACACAACAAAACATATGCCCAGTACAATATCCTACACTGATGTTACTGAAAGCAGAGTCCGGAAATGTACAGTGGAAACAAGACGTGGTACTTTTCTTGGGCCAACACAAACAGCAATTACAGCACAGTGTGAGAGAAGTCATAAGAAATACTACTGCATATCAGTAGTTCAACAAAGTCAGCACTTTTGTGTAATTGCAGGGGAAAAGGGCTGAAAAACATTACAGATCTCAGCAAGAAATGGCCCTTTATACTTTTAAACTGATCCTTGATAAAACAATGCCGGGGTCATGAGAAGGCTACTCTGCCAATTTTGCTTCACTGTGGGATCCATTGACATCTGGCTGAGCTGCGGAAGCTGGAAAACTTCTTTAATATTCTCTTGACAGTAAAATGGACATGTGGAAAACATTCTAATCTGTTAATCTTTGGTGCTCCTGAAGAAAAAGGACATTTGGCTTTATACTTTGTGATGATAAATATTGTCTCCAGATCTAGCTGTAAATAAGTTAAAAGCATTTGAATGGAGAATGCAGTTCTTATTTTCCAAATACGGAAGAAGATGGATATGCACCTGTGTAATCCAGATGATGTTATAAATGCCAGGAGGTTTTTTCTAAGGGTAGTTTACCATACGTCTTGGCAATCCGCTTTTCTTTATGCTGAGCATGTTTTGTCAATGAATGTTAGGGAGCAGAATCTCTGAACTGCCTTACATCTACGTACTAAAATAGAATAAAATATTGTTTCACTCAGGGGATTATGAAAATAGAATTAAGAGAGATTCAAAATAGTAGTTATGCCTGAATAAAAAGTGCAGGTTTTATTTAACAGCATTAACTGTACCAATTATTTTTGGCCTAGACTTTAAATCTAATATGGAGTGATAGTGAATGATGGAGATATTTCAGCTTGAGATAGGATGCACAACTCTTAATTTCTGTTGTGAGATATCTCTCCAGAAATGAGAATAAGAATCTCTCACATGAGAAAATAACTGCTATAAGCATATACTATGTATTGTAAGTATGAAGCATATATTGTGTATATTAATATAAAATGCAAAAGATACCATGGATTATGGAAAAACTAAACTATAATTCAAAATTCTGCACATCCTTGTAGTACATTTTGAATTAATCTGAACAACTGAAACAATGCTTAAAGATAACACTTTTATACACTTGATGAAAGTTAAAGTGATTTCCCAGTTCTAAGTAGCAAATTTTATCATTATAACACATGTACCCTGTTGGAAATGTGTGACTTCCTTTAGAAAACTTCAGGTATCTTCTTTTGCAAAATAAGTAGCCTCGGGAATTAACAGGGCTGTTGCCTTTTTCTTTTTCCCCCAAAAAGATGACAACTGTAACAACAGTTAAAAAGATGAAGACAGACTTTTGTTCTCTGATACAATCAGGTCCTTTTTTTTCTGCCCACTTATTAATAAATTCTGATATTTCATTGATTGTTATTGAGGTCTGCTAGAGGTGTCAAATCTATGAACTCCAACTGCAGGTTAGAACTACTACTACTGCTACTACTAATGATACAGTCTTGAAGTCCATGCCCTTGCTCAAGCAAGCTCCCAGTGAATAATGATTTCAGTAAAGTAAGAATTAGTCCAATCCACTTTTATACAGTTGAGGAGTTTCCAGAGATCTGGGTCTGTATAAAATACCAGACTTTTCTAAGAAGTTAAACTTTGCTGCTAGGGTTTTAAATCTTGCTGTTGCATAAGGAGATTGAAAATGCAGCAAAATCTGATTGAAAAGTGGAGGGGCAAAGATGAAGTTAGGGAGGGGCTAGCTTTCTCAGGGACATGCACAGAACCCACCACCATCCTGGTGTTTGTGAAGTAGCTGAAAACTTAAGCTTCAGCAAAAAAAAATGCCTTGTGTTTATGAAGCACAGGGCAGTTTGGTTCTCAAATGAGAAAAAGCCATAGGCAGTCATTTTGTGGTTCACTGCCTGTGTGTCCCACATTACCCAATATTTAGGACATTTGTTTCGAAGGAAGGTGAAGAAAAAACCTGAGCCTCAGGTAGGATAGTATCACTGCTAGACTATTGGATGTATTTGTGTTTGGATGTGTGGGTTTGTTTTTTTTTTTTTTCGCTCCACTTCTGAATCTGCTCCATTTCTAAGTCAGCTAAATCATTCTGGGATGGTTATTGGGGGGGGGGGGGGAAGTTTGACTCTAGTCTAGCTTGATTCCTATTAAATAGGTAAAATGGGAAAGAAGATGTTCTAATAGTTACAACAGTAACCTGAGCAAACTCCTGGAAATCATAGGTACTGACATCAGAGGAAAAGCCTTGGAAGCATGAGATAGGAGTAGTCATCTACTTTAAATTGTAATGTGCAACAGATCATTTAATATGTCATTACTGCCATCATAGCAACCAAATCATGATAGCAACCAAAACCTTCAACAGACATTCTGGTATGTGGCAGAGACAAGGGAGATTTGGATTGAAGGATATTTACCAACTGCTCCCTCGCTTTGTATATCACCACATCCAGGAGAAACAAGTGTAGGTCTAGTTGTCAAGGTATGAGAGGGAACAATACTAAAAGTCACTAATATCTGAAAAGGTCTTTTCACTCTGAACGTGGAAGCTCGTTATGCTCTTGAGATGGGAAGCATTGGGTGAAGCTGAATTAGCTGTGGAAGAAAATGTCCTTGTACTAGAATTAACAGTCATCAATCTTAGCTGCACAGAGGAAGACAGAGAAGAGTCTGACCTTAGCATACATTTTCAGACCTCTGAAGAACCCATTAGAGTTCCTGATGTCATGTTGGGGTCCCCTCCACCCGTGTTGGTCCATTGAGCTTCCCCAGCTTCCACGCCAAGGAGCCAGTGGTGGTTTTCAGACTGTGAAGACCACCCATGTTGTATGGGTGATCAGCCCCAGACAAGGAGCTGATACTTCTGTAGGACTCCACAGCACATCTGGAGATGAGCCCCGGGGACGCACGGAAGGTCCCCATTTTTGCTGACTGGGTGGCAGGTGGGTGTGATTTCAGAGATAATACAGGGAATGAAAGTCAAAACAAAGTGGTTTTTGTGGGTGGGTGATGTTTCTGGCTCTAGGGGAGTCAGGTGCTGCTGTGTGAGGGCTCTGGCTGAATTGAAGTCAGATGGGATTTTAAATGCTGTTACCATTTCGTTCCTTTAGATACCCTGAAGTTGACATACGATAATACTACCATGGAATGAAATAGTTCTGCTCTGCTTTCCCATCTTTCTTACAAATGCCATCATTGCTACAAATTTATTTTATAAAGATAGATGTTTTCTGCCACCCACCTATTTTGTTTGCTCACATTGGTACAAGCTAGTGTACTCTGCCACTTGGTGCATCATGCTGAAAGTGTTCTCTTTATACAAAGTGAGGGAAATTAGACCTCCAGGAACAGTTTTGGCCACCCAGCTTAAGCTGCAGAGTGAATCAACAGAAATTGGCCTTCCAGTAACTAGAAGGGTTGGGAGTTGGCAGAAGCTAACCAGGACTGAACAAGAAAATCAAAAGAATTTGTAGTTTCTTTATAAAGTATAGATACCACTAAAAGGGGTAGCTGAGGTGGATGAACTAGGTTATATGTTCCCTGAATGTTGGAAAAAGTAGCCTTTTCAGATACTGTGATGCTCGGGTCAGATTTGCCCTTTTCATTGATGGATTCACATGTTCCGCATTTGCCATGTGCACTTCAAACACTAGATCAGTGCCTTTCCCTGATTCTCCATAGTAGCATTCTGTCCTTTTTCAATATTGTAACTCACAGTGAAGTGCACTCCCTGCAGTCTGCATCTCAAACACTGATTTTTACCTGTGGTTCCATCATTCAACCCATTCTCGGCTGATGTCCCATAATTCAGCCTTTATGATAATTCAGCCATTTTATTTTAGTGGGTAGGTCTCTACTCGGCTCATCCTCTGTGCGCCATCCCTTGCAAAGTGAATGGATTTTGTTTCTTCATCGGACCTCCAGTGTCAGCAGTTCCAAACATGCTTTCTCCAGTACCAGCAAAATTTTCCTCTCCCAGAGCAACCCTCAGTAACTTTACCATCAAGTTAAGTAATCTTTTTGTCTTCCCTGTCCATTCAAAGCCCTCAGTTTATTCTCAGGTTTATTTTTATTCATTTACATTGGCATGTAGCACGTGACAAAAACCTGGTTGTCACCCGGCTGCATGTAGGGCACAGATAACCTGGTGCAGTTGTTGCATCTCTGGACTAGACGGTTCCCTCCCTGCCTACCCCGAAGCTGCCCTTTGCCTTTCCTCTCTGGTTCCCCCTTTCCCTCCAGATCCCAAGATTATTATCTTCTCTGCTCTACCTGTTTAACTGGTCTTCTGACTATGTCCAGACTTAAATCTATAAAATGAATATCCCGCATTTTTAGATCAGATTATTTCACAACACATAGCAAGCAGACAAACTGTTAAACCACCAGAGGTTTACTTGGGAGCAGCAACTTCTACTGGAGAGCACCTGAGGCAATAAGTACTTACTTCAAATCAGCAGCAGCTGAACTGGGAAATCTGACAATGCCCTGGGTTGCTTGGGCAGGGAAGGAAGGGAGACTGGAAAGTCACTCAGTGCTCTGATGATCATCGTGTCTTCATGGGTTTCGACAAGACCTTGAAATGTCTCCTGCTCCCCCTGCAGGTTTTGTGATCCTTAGCAAGGGAGCAGCTCGAATTGCCTACAACCCCAAATTAGCAAACCCCTATTGTCTTGTAAATAAAAATGAGTGCACATATTCAAAAAGGGAGCAAAATATGCCTGCATAGGCAATACTAAAAGTGATGTGTGAACATCTGCTTCCCACTATTAGTTTTGTTATGGCGTAGGATTTTGATGAGGACTTTCTAAGCTTTTCAAAATGTCAAAACCAGTCTCATGTTTAATGGCATCGATTCCCCCTAAGCATCCATGAACGTTCTCTGAAGAACTGGTTCCACAACACAGATCTCAGCTGCTCGAGCCCGCCGGTGAGAGGCTTTCTGTGCAAGTGATGCACTGTCAGCCAGAGACACAGATTTTTCCAACTCAGTTTCAGAGAGGTTGCTTCACAGTTCTTTGTTGAGGTTAAGGGAAAGTGCATGATCAACTGCTGCTCTTTTGACCCTCAAGCATTTTAGCTACCAGGCTGACCAGTTCCTGACAATGAGGTGGAACTTTCTGAAGCTCATAACTAAGTCCAGACTCTGTGATCTCTTAAAAGCAGTATTTCTCCTGTGCCAGATTTGAGAGTGCAAAGCTACAAGAATGTCTCCAAGAAGCTCGTGTTAGAATTATTGAATATTAGCATAACAAAGTGTTTTTCTTCCCCAAAACTTGTTCTCGGAAGTGGCCAACCCCATTTTTCACTAACACTTTCCAAAACAATCCAGCCTGAGGCAGAGACGAGGCACGGAAAATATAAGATCCAGCAGTTAAAGGCTGACAAAGTAATAAACAACTGAAAGTAGGGCCTTATGATGGGAAGTGTTAGGGAACTTTAACTCTAGATGTCATTGCCAGCTTTGCTTATAATAAATGTGTCAGTAGCAATATGAAAAGATGTGTGCAATAAGTTAAAGGAATGCTGTATTAAACGATTTTATGCAGCACGTCTGCCCACAAATTGCTTGCATCTCAATGTTTCAGGAGAAAAGGATTTTTTTTTTGGCTGAATGTATTAATTTTCTAACTAAATGAACCAGGAAATTACAGATTTTAATGTAACAGTGACACCCTGTGGTCAGTAGTGACGAAGTTTACTCTGAAAAGTAGTGTTTTCTTTTGTGATGCTTTAATTTTTAGCAAGACCGGAGAGAAAAAGAAACAAGAAGGAAAAGTAGTTAACTTTCAGGGTTTTCCACAGGGAGATGTTGTCCCATTTTATTGCCTTATATGTAGAAATATATGCTTCTAATTGCTCAAATACTAAAATAATATTTATTTATATACAGTTGTCTTATTGAAATAAAGGGGAGTGACAAGCCTTGATTTTAGACAACTTAGTAATATAACTCACAGAAGGGTCTCTACAGGCACAGCCATTTTACAGAGCATTGCTGGCATAGTTATTTATATTTCTATGGTTATCTATATCTCTACAGGAGGAGGAGGAGTTTTCCCTGATGGCATATCAAGTAGTGGTGGGTAGCAGACTGATGCCAGAGAGACACAGTAATGGGACAGTACCACACCACGCCAAGAGTGCCAGCTAGACACTGACAGGGCTGCAGGATTAAACAGTTGGAAGTATTAGTCTTGTGCTGCTTTCTGTGTGGACAGCCTTTGACCTAATGCGTGTAGGTCCTCCCTTTACTTCTTCCTCCCTTCCGTCTCCCTTCCTTGAACAAATGCTGAACTAATATGCTGATATTTTGTCATATCTATGTGCACCTATCTTTAAGGTACTGTGGTACTGAACTTTACAATGCTGTGGCCCCTAAACTTTCAGGGACAACAAATCTTTTCCTATTTAATACCTCATAGTTTAATATCTCATAGTTTAAAAAAATCCCAATTTATGAGAGACCTGGTTTATAGTTTCTGGTTTATACCTTATGCATCCCTGGAGTTACTGATGCTGATCTTGCCATTTTTAAGAGAGGGACAAAGTTAATTTTCTGTCAGATGAAGCCAGGTTTAAAGATCAGTAAGGAAGGAGACTGACTGTCCCAACAAGAAGTTATGGGGAGGTAGAAAAGCAAACTAAGAAACATGAAGCACTTATTATTCACTGGCAATAATGGTTTCCTGTTAAAACTGGCTATTTGACAAAGGTGATGAATTTAATTCCTTTCTCTCTCATTGGGGAATTAGGAAGTTAGCATGGGACAGGAGCAAAAAGTCTTCTGCCTTCTCTAGAGAGTAAGCTAAAGCTAGCCAAAGCTAAAGTTTGGAAGGAGTTCAGGAACCACTGTCAGGAATTTAGGGATTATCAAAACTCCTCAAGTGTCAAAAAAGATTGGAGCACTAAAGTTGTCCTGGAAGCCAAGCCATTGTTCACCCACACACACGTCCATACGTAAGCAGCTCAGCGAGTGCTCGTCTAGGACATATCCTACAAAAAAGCTGCAGTGCAACTTCTCATGAATCTCAGCACAATTTAGCGCCTGTCAGGAAGTGACAACGAGACTGTGGGCTTTTTAAAGATCTCATATTGACAGTGAATGTTTTGCAGGCTCAGATTGTTGAAAGGCTTGAAACTCATTATCTCCTTTAAAAGCCTGACAAATATTGGACATGTGATGAAGGAAGAGGCCTTGTTTTACACATTATGTCAATTTTTAGCTTTTCTTTTAGAGCCCCTTATGCTTTTAATGGCTGCAAAAGCAGAACAGCTTCATAGCTGCTCAAACTTGCAGAGAAGTTATTTATTAGGTGCTATTTCAGACTCTGTGCTTGGACAGGCTGGGCTGTAATATTAACCTCCAAATTAGTTAGTAGTGCTGCTGAAGGATGTTTTCCAACATCTGTTTTTAGCACTGCTAGAATGGAGCTTGGAGCATGGATTATTTAAGGACTTTTTGAATGGGGCCACACTAGAGATGAACTGCAGTGATTCTGCACACGAATCGGAAAACACATTATATTTACCCATATCACATGCAAGAGCAGACAGATGCAGCTGAGCCTGCTGCTGAAATGTTGCTGTAGATGTCTTATCAGAAGTGTTGTGAAGAGAACTTTAAAGGACCATATCTTAAAGGCAGAGACACCCGCTCATTGCATATTAAGAGCACTGATTTGAAGACGTGTCAGATTTGGAGGTCAGTCAGAGCTGCTGTATTATATACACCGTGTCAAGACCTTGTCTACAATTGGCTGAATCTTAAAATGGAAAATCCATCCTGATGCAGATACCATTATAGAGACGTAAACATGTTTATACACTGTTTCTGGGAAGTAATGGATGAAAGCCGCCATACCGAGGATGTTACCAATGTAAAGCCGTGACTAGACTTTCTCCTTTTTCTGTTTAGCCAGAATAGTTGATGGTTTAAAAGGCAGAGCGAGCATCACTGTCCGTCATCTTGAGGTTGCTGCTCTCACTGCTTACTGCTTTTGCACATACAATAGACTAAAATGACTGAGCTCAGTCCAGCTTCCAGCGGAGGTAGTTTGAATTAACTCAGACGAGGCTGCCTGAGAATACTAGGATGTGCTTAGACAAAGATGTGTATTTCATGTTACCGTTATGTTGCTGTGGTATCCCATACCCCTCCATGTATTCACACTTTCAACAGACAACAATAAGCAGCATGTACCCCAGTGTTAGGAGACTTGCACTGCAAATGCAGAATTACGGTGACATCACAAGTGTTTGTACAAGCATATCAAGAAATTAATAAATATATATATCCAATGCCTTTAGAAGACACAGCCTTTTAATGCTGGCAGTATATTGTTTCTTGTTTTTTCTCACAGTGAGAGTCCTGTGAAGCATTGGATCAGGCTACTGATGGTAATAGAAGTGACACCCCACAGGAGGAGGTTCTCCCAGCTTTGAACTGGCGAACTTTTCTGGCTGTTTTCAGATGCCACTTTAGTTGTCACCAAATACAATGTAGTTGATATTTTTCCCATTTTTGCACAAGGACAAGCGTTTCATGAGATAATTCACTGGGGTTAGAAAGTGACTGCTTATATGCTACTAAAGCTGTTTCTGAGTCTGTTGATCTTCCTTGGGAGTTTAACAGCCGTGATGTACCTCAGCACATTATTTGCCTATAGCTTTTATCCCCATATAAAAGTTACTGAAAATAAGTACATCCAGAAGAATGTTCTAGCAGTTATGACATAACCTGACAGCTGGCAGGAAACTCCATGAAGGACACTTTCTTCTACCTTTTCATCCCTGAAACAGTCATTTCTGACGGAAATCTTAAAATCAGCCTGAAAGAGCAGGCATGGTAGTGGGATGGTTGCTTGTATCATACCAGCGCTTCCACATGTTAGTCTCCCTTTTCTCTTCCCCAGACCTTCACCTAAGTCTTTCCATTACAAGGCCTTAGGTGTGTTGCTGCAGAGACATTTGCAAGCCTGACAGCTACCGCTGTGGAGCTTGAAGCAATGACTTCCAGAGTAAATGTATGAATCTTAGCAGCTAGTGCAAAAAGAGACAGAATTTCCAGTTGAAAGCTATCATAAACGCATATCCTCTGTGTATTGGACACAGATGTGTTGTATAACACATTTTCTGACCGGTGGGTTACACAAACAAAGTGTGTGACAAGTGACTGAAATGTGAAACATGTACTTTGGTGATTCACTCCATAATTCACAGATTAGTGTACTTTAAAGTACAATATCCCTTCTTAGAGAGTCTCATTGTGTGAGCAATATTAAACAGTACTGTCTTGCCTGTCACAGTTATGCACCTTGCCTCCTTTGAGGTCTTTATTACAGGCTTTGAGCAGCTACCTACCTCAAGATAATGTTCCCTGCCTGAGAATAGGACCTGGGACAAAGCTTTATTATTGCCCTCCAGAAATGTTGGAACTTTGAAGAGCCTGTAAGGCCAATGATAAAACTGTGGAAAGCACTGTCAAAACTAGAAGCAAATACAACCAAACATTAGGGAAGTTTATTTCAGAAGTAAAAAAAACCACTGATGGGTATATTTGGAAAGGGGACTTAGCAACTGCAACATGGAGGACATCATCTTTTGCCTACCTTGCCAGCTAGTGGTACACGTGGCTGTGAAGGAGAAGCGCAGGCTCCCAGCTTAGCCTGTGGGGACAGGTAGGTCCCTCAGAAAGAGAGCAACAGAAATCAGCTTGCCGTGCAGTCAGGCCTCTAAACTGATCTTACTGACTTGCAAATGTGAGTAACAGGCATGGTTTAACCTCTGAATCTCTCTGGACCCAAAGTCAAAGTTGGAGTATTGAAAACTTATCTCTGCACAGGAACTCCTGTCCTGAATTTGAGCTGTGATTGCACCCTGATTCAGTCTGCCTGACTTCTTCTAAGCTTTTGGTGTATGTCTGCCTAAATTAGCCCTAGGGGGAGGAGAACCCTCTTAGCATGCCTAAGGTAGAGAGAAGCTGATGTCTTTGAAGATCTGATGACTTCTCTGCCTAATATCATTGCCTGCCTCTGATTATCTCTAGAGCCTGAATGCCTCCAAAGGGATCTAATCTTCTTCAAGGGAAATTCTGAAGAGGTTTCTTTAACAAGGGAGACCCAGTGTCCTGGATCACATACCTAACATGTTAAAACAGAAAAAAATGCTTCCCAATTTCAGCTTTATTTAAAAATCTAATCACAGAAAGAAGAGGGTGCAAGAGCTCACTAAAGTCAGTGGAAATCACAGGCTTGGTTCCTTTCCCTCCCTGACCAATCTCGCAGGGAAGGCTTTATCCCATAGGAAATTTAATATTACCTGTTGGGCAGAGTTGATAACTGGTTTACTATTCTTTATCAAGAATATGCTGAGAGAGGATCAGGAGAGAGAAGGAGCTTGGATACAGTAGGAAGAAAATAAAAATCAGAGAATTATGAATTTATGACAGCTGGCTGTTTTTTGAAGTCTTAATTTAAATGAGAAGGCTTAACATTGTGCATCAAGTACTCCCTTAAAAATATTCAAAGATCGGAACCTATATCTATGGAGAACTTCCATGATATCCAAGCTATTCAGTTATTCCAAGCATCTTAAAAACTAGGCTTTTGAATGCTGCTCCAGGACCGTGCTAGGATGTGAAATTTGCTATTTTGGGGGTTGTATTTTCTTCTAGACTGGTGAATATGGTAAACAATGGGTCAGACTCACCAGGATAAAGATCTTTAAACTTTTACTTCCAGTTGATTTAAACTCATGAACTCTTTAACAGATGTGCCAAAATTTAATTCTTCCTTACATTGTGGTGTTCATTTGGGTGAAAATACCTTGTAGTCTTCCTGTAAAACAAGAACAAAAAAATTATTTACATAGTGGTTTCATGATCTCTAATAAAGAGGAAAGCAAAGAAAATGAGAAGAGAGAAAATGCTAGGAGGGAAGTTCTTTGTGGAAGAATAGCCATTAATATAAAACACATTTTAGAGGGTAGATGTCCCAAAATCTTTTGGATGACACGTAAATCAGATGCTAATATTAAGACTTCCAACTTGCAAAGACTTATACATATGCTTAAAATTACACATTTGAATAAACGCATCGATTGTATTTGATTGCATGTAAGCCTTTGCAGGAATAGATGCAGGCTACTTAAAAACAACATGTAGAGAGATAAAGAGAGAAAAGACATAAAACTCTGTTTGGCTCTAAAACAGCAATCATCTTATCTGCCAAAATCACATGTAATGGACCGTTAGTTCTCTGTTCCACATCCTGTGTTTGAAGAGTCTTACCTTATAAAGATGTCAGGACTAACACCATTATAAGGAATGTCCTCCGAGAAACAAATCCGTTTGTGGAGAAATGTGTATTTTATCCATGGTAACTAATATGTATAGCCTGCTATTTATGAATAATTATAAATAATACTCTGTGCTGATGTTGCATTTTTGTCTTGTAATCTTCCAGATGGGAGTTGCTGTAGTGGATTCATCGGTTGCAGGACTGGGTGGTTGTCCCTATGCAAAAGGTTCTACTGGAAATGTAGCCACAGAGGATGTGATATACATGCTTAATGGTCTGGGGGTCAATACAGTAAGATATTTTTACTTTCTACTTAAGGCTTTAAGGAAAACAAAATTATTTTTCTAGAAAACATACGACACATACCTGACAATTACTTGTGCTGTACAATAAAATATTGGGAGCAAATAGTAGTTTTTGCAAACTCAGTGCTTTAACATGGCTTGACACATAACATGAATGATGTTGTCTTAACTAGCAATTTAGAGTAGAACTGGTTTGTGTATTTGACAGGAATTTGAATAACCCCCCTCTCCCTACCTGGAGCTATGAGGAGCTCAGTAGCAACTGCTTTGAGTCATTGCTCTGCCTCAGTAACCACAAAAAAATCATTACTGTAGACATTGCCCCAGAAGCTGATCAGCTCTACAGTGGAAAGACTGAGTGGACCTCAGCTTTTTTCACAGACCTTTGGATTTGGTTCATAGTGCTTATTAATTTCTTGTCAATTTTTCCGGCTTCAAAGTAGAAAAAATTGTGGTGTTTGAAGCCCAAGCACAGGACATTACTATTTCTCAGGTATCCACTTAATATATTTCAAAATTGTACAAAATCTGTTACTGGCTAGCAGGCTTCACAGTCATTTTTATTTCCAGACCTGTTCTTGGAGGAGAGGGCAAAGTGGCTTATCTGCACTGAGCTGCCCTTTAATGAACCTTACCAGTGAGCATCCACACTTGAAGAGCACACATATAGTATCCCTGGCTTGGTTGACATCTTAATTATTGTATTCCTGGGAACCAAGTAATGCTGCCTTCTTGAAAAAATGTGCTCTTTGGTCTTCCTGTTGGTCATCATTGTTCTGGAAATGTGGCATAATGAGTTTGTTCTAACTCAAGCAATACAGTGACTTTACCTTTAACTTAGACATAGACTTTGAGAGTCAAGCTCAAAGGAGAACACGTGAAGAGCTGCCAAAACTGCAACATGTGTGGTTTGTATTTAAACTACTGCAGAAAGAATTTGAAAAGCCTGATGTCTGAAATACAATGATCTGCGTTATTGGGGAGCTTATTACTTGTCTGTCGGTTGCAGTTCAGTGTGGCACGCTGACGGAGTTCCTTGACATAAAAGGATCATGGAACTTGTTTCTGAATTGTACATCCCCTGAGCACTGTTATATCATATTCAGTACCTTACAGAGTTCACTGTAATGTTTATCTGCTTTCATGTGCTTCTTAGGGAGTTCTGGGTAGATGTCCGATACCTGTTTAGACAAGGTTTAATCACAAGTGTCCGTTGTACAAGTGGACTCTGTTTTGAACTGTTCATATGTGCTTTGGGGTAGCTTTTTTCATGAAGAAGGTGATTATTCTTTTGAAGCAACACAGTTCTTTGGAATAAGGAGGAGAAATCATGCATTTCACTTTACATTTCTGTGCACCTTAGACTTAGGCTTTCAGTATAGTCTTTCCTTGGGCAAAATACCCATTGACTTTTCCAACTGACTCATAGCAAAAGGAATCAATTAAATAAAAATAGCCTGATTAAATGAAATATACCTTGTTCCAGGCTTCTTGATAAGATTTATTAATCTGTTAATGATCTGGTGTCCAAGCAGGAATCTAGCTTGTCCTAAAGGTTGATACCAAATCCCATGGAGATAAAAATCTCACCATCAGACATTTAGTTCTCCCTTAAAAAAAAAAAAAATTAGATTATGCAACAGCAAAACACAAGGCTTTGCTCCTTGACCCTTTTCTGGCCCATTAAGAAAAGAGTGGTTTACTGGATGAGAGACATGGAGCCTCAAAATTATTACCTTAATATATGAGCTTTGGTCTTTGCAGTGCTGGTTGGTTTTGGTACCATGGCCAATTCTGTCAAATCATTATTGCAAAAAACTATTAGTATGTCCCTTTTTGTATAATGGCACAAAATGCAATTATAATTACTAATGCTGTCCATTTGCAAGGAGCGCTTTCTCATGTTCCTCTCAGCTGTGCACTAAAGCTTTCATTTTGTTGACTGAAGTCACTTAAAGTGTCAACCAAAGGATGGACAGGATTTAAGCGTACATTACTGAGTTCAGATTGACTAGATACATCAAAATAATAATTGATGCTTGTTTTATACTGTTCTTCAGAACACGTAACCGAGAAGTGATGCGTGAAATGAATCGCTAGCAGGCTAAATGTGAAATAATTTTCTAGCAGAGCCCATCTACAAAGAGATTTATTGGTTGTACCATGGTAATGGATACATAATTATGTCATAGATCATTAATGCTTATGAAACTTTGTAGGGAGACATTACATATAGAAAGTATAAAAACAGTTTCTATATGGTTCCTATGTAATTACAGTAATAGTACTTGGGCTCATGATGCCTTCAGAGTGCTTGGCAAACAATAAGCCTTTTTGAGAAGCAACTAAGTAGTATTAGCTTCACATTACTGACACCAAAACTGAAGTTCAGAGAGATAATAGACCTGGTATTTATGAATGCTGAATGAGAACTGATTAACTGAAGTTAATGGGAGTTAAAAGACTTTGCCTTCTGGCAGAAGCTTTTCTGACTTAAGGCACTTATCCAAGCTCATAGATACTGTTGGAGGTACTTGTCTTTGTGTTTCATGGTTTTATTCCTTGGTGTCAAGGAATAATTCTGGATATATGGAGTGGTTACCAAGTACACTTAAGTACATTTCTGAGTATCTATCTGAAGACATATTATTTTGACTCAACAACCTTACAAACACCTGTCACTACTCTTTTCCCATCCCCATCTGTGAGTCATGCTGGTGAATGCTGGGTTTTGTGCCCTCATGGTAATCCTCTTTGGTTCACGACATTTACATAAGAAAAACAATGTAAAAGGCATTGTCTGTAATGCCTTGTAAAAATGCTTGTATTCCATTTAATGACTGTGAACTGTGAACATATATGTTCCTTATCAACACATATCACATTATGCAGTGTTACAGTGTTGAAAATGTTAATTTTCATAGTTTGGGGTTTTTATTTTGCCATCTTCCATAATCTAACTACCAAGTATGTCTATGGTGGTATGTTGCTTGTTGCTTCCTGTAAAAAAGCACAGATGCTCTAAGAATTTTTTAGATTTCATTATGTGCAGTAGCACTCTACCAACTAAGCCTAAGTAATGACCAATAAAGGATAAACAGAATGAGCTGAAGTCACCCTTGTTATAACTGTAGTAAAATGAGACAGCTATAAAAGGGTGTCTTTGAACAATATGGTTTAGATGGTGCTATATAGTGGAGCTAAATGGAAACTTTGAAGCATTTTTTTTTCAAATTAAAAATGTTTGTGATTACATTTCTGTGAAGTAATTTCTATTCTCATTAACATTTTTAGCCAATTCCAAGAATGAAAAAGGCAAAGTTTACTGTAGAACATGGAAATAAGTGCTAGATCCAATTAAAGGATTAAGCATCTAAATCAGGTCTTGGTCTGATCTTGGTCTTGGTGTCAGGTCTTTAGTGCATAAAACCATAAGTGTTATGAAAGTGTATTTCTGGTGCAATACATCTTGTACTCTTTAATGTTGAGTGACACACTTCTCCCAGTTTTGTGCGACTGCTCAGTGTAGTTCAAAGTCCCCTTTCGCATCCCTTCTACAGGAACTTTACTGGCTTCTAAATTCCAATCTTTGGAGCAAGTACTTATATCACTTATATGATCTAACTCTAAAACTTTTACTATACATGAGTAGTCCAGGAGACTAATAATGCGGTATTTTTTCCTCTTTGATGAGTGATCTGATTCCATTTTAGCAATCAAGCAGCACTGATATTTATCTTATGTTAGTTAAAAAACAGTTGATTGCTCAAGGAACATTTTTTTAGCATGGGCAGATCAAGCAGCTGCAATTTTTTGCTCACTTGTGCTAGCAATGTAAATTGTAATTTTGCAATGAAAGGAACTTCTTCAAGAAGGAGATTATATTTATTCAAGAGAATGCAGGATCCCATTTCTCACTGAACTCAATTCCTAATACAAGTGTGTTTCCTCCATTTTCCTGAGCTGCAAATGGGATACATATAAGCATGAAATTTCTTAGCGTTTCGTGATAAATAAGTACAGCACATATGTAGACACTGTATTTTTCTTCCAACTTCTTCAAGTTGTTATACCAGTTCTTTATCCCAGATTCTTTTGAGTTTGAAATATATTACTAGAGTATTTAGTCCACTGCTGTTAGGATGAGAAATCACCCTCAAAGTGGTAGAACCTTCCAAACAACTGGAAGCTGTGACTATTTTGTATGTAACTGTAACTCTACTGATCTCCATTCCTGACCTATGACATGAATCAGGCCCTTTGTTTGCAAAAGTTAGACCCTGGAGCAAAAAAACTTGGATTTTGAGCATTTTCAACATGTGCATTTATTATTCTTAACATTTTTCACCTCTTTTTTAGGGAGTAAATCTTTATACAGTGATGGAAGCCGGAAACTTCATCTGTACAGCTTTGAACAAGAAAACAAACTCAAAGGTTGCACAAGCTTCCTTCAATACTGGAACTATCAATTAAATGGATTTTTTTTGCAGCTTAATTACATTTGTCATCTACCTTGACCAAGGACATTTATATCAAGAAAACAAATATAAGAAAACCATTTCAGCAAAGAACCAAAATAGAACCCGTATATAACTTATTATGGGAAGAGATACTGTACTGTACTGTTTTGTCAAGAATTGTCTGATTTGTAAGTGAGAAATAAATGGCTGTAGTACAGAACCCTGTGCTTGGTACTTCTACAGAGGAGAAAAATGTGTAAACACCAGGACATTTTCCCATGTTTTAAACTGAATTTCAGTTCTTTTCAGGAAACCTGAGAATCATAGAATCATAGAATCTTAGAATGGTTTGGGTTGGAAGAGACCTTAAAGATCAGCTAGTTCCAACCCCCCTGCCATGGGCAGGGACACCTTCCACTAGACAAGGTTGCTCAAAGCCCCATCCAACCTGCTCTTGAACACTTCCAAGGATGGGACATCCACAACTTCTCTGGGCAAGCTGTTCCAGTGCCTCACCACCCCCATAGCGAAAAATTTCTTCCTTATATCTAATTTAAATCTGCCCTCTTTCAGTTTAAAGCCATTACCCCTTGTCCTATCACTACATACCTTTGTAAAAAGTCCCTCTCCAGCTTTCTTGTAGGCCCCCTTCAGGTACTGGAAGGCTGCTATCAGGTCTCCCCAGAGCCTGCTCTTCTCCAGGCTGAACAACCCAACTCTTTCAGCCTGTCTTCATAGGAGAGGTACTCCAACCCTCTGATCATTTTTGTGTCCCTCCTTTCAAATTGCTCCAACAGGTCCATGTCCTTCTTATGTTGGGGGCTCCAGAGCTGAATGCAGTACTCCAGGTGGGGTCTCACCAGAGCAGAGTAGAGGGGGAGAATCACCACCCTCAACCTGCTGGTCACGCTTCTTTTGATGCAGCACAGGATACGATTGGCTTTCTGGGCTGCGAGCGCACATTGCTGAGTCATGTTGAGCTTCTCATTAACCAATACCCCCAAGTCCTTTTCTTCAGGGCTGCTCTCAATCCATTCTCCACCCAGCCTGTATTTGTGCTTGGGATTGCCCCGACCCAGGTGCAGGACCTTGCACTTGGCTTTGTTGAACTTCATGAGGTTTGCACAGGCCCACTTCTCAATCCTGTCAAGGTCCCTCTGGATGGCATCCCTTCCCTCCAGCGTGTCGACCGCACCACACAGCTTGGTGTCGTCAGCAAACTTGCTGAGGGTGCAACTCAATCCCACTGGCCATGTCGCCGACAAAGATGTTAAACAGCGCCGGTCCCAATACCAACCCCTGAGGAACACCATTTGTCACTGGTCTCCACTTGGACATCAAGCCATTGACCACAACTCCTTGAATGCGACCATCCAGACAATTCCTTATCCACTGAGTGGTCCATCCATCAAATCCATGTCTCTCCAATTTAGAGACAAGGATGTCGTGCGGGACAGTGTCAAATGCTTTGCACAAGTCCAGGTAGATGACATCAGTTGCTCTTCCCATAATATATATGGGAATATATATATGAATACATACTTTATATGAATGGTTAATATATATATATGAATATATAGTTCATATATATGAATACATAGTTAATTTTGAAACAAGATGGCATTTAGAACAGTACAAATATTTGCAGTAGTTTATGAGCTCCCACACTGTGTGTGGCCATTCTATTATGTGTTTTATTTATCTGAACTTTACTTTTCATTTGTCAAGTCAGTTGTGTTATGAACATGGAGCCAAATCTGAATTCACCATAAGAATTTTTTAGCAATAGCACTTTTTTATTTTTGTTTTGTTTAACATCTGTTAAGTGTATGGATGACTTTATCTTGTTCCAAGACTTTGTGGTGAGTGGCAGTCTGCCAGATCCTCCAAATCTAATGCAAATTTCCTTATTTGTTACATATGTTAAATTTGTTGTAGTTGCTTTTTTTCGTCAACTGTATTAAACCTAATTATATGAAGCAATTAAAAATTGGCAAGGTTTTCAACCATAATTCAGGGTAGTAGTAGTGTAGAAGGGGCTAAATTTTTGTTCAAAGTCTCATAGAACAATTTGATTTTTTATTCTGTAGTCTATGAATTGACATTCTCACTTATAAGTCATGAATTTTTGAGGATAATAATATTCTGCTGGACTAGCTTACATGAAGGGAACCACTTACAATTTTTCTTTGTGCTCTACTGATAGTGACACTGTACTTTTCAATGTCTTTGTTCAGCAAAATGCCAGTGAACTGCATTGTCATTTTTAGATCAGTAATGGACAAATTCAAAGAGTCTTATCCTATCTATGTTCAAATGTGCCATGAAAATATTGTCATTTTTTCAGTCTGAAACATCAGTACTGTTATTGGTTGCTTGTGTAGGATCCTTCTGTAAGTCTCTGTGTACTTAACCTTGATTTTTTTCTGAAAATAGCCTGTTACCATGAACGTCCAAAACCTCGGACTATGATCTTTTTCCGTATTCTCCATTTTCCTCCGAAATTTAAAAGGTTGGAAAAAGGTAAGATGTGAGAAAGTGAAGGATAATGTGAAGAAGGAAAAGGCTGAATCATTTTTATCTGGAACTCAACTCTGCCAAGTTACAGCTGAGTCTCAGCTTGCCTTTGAAATTCCAGAGTGAACCTTTTCTGAGATCTTTTAGCCAGTACTGTAGTTTAGAATTGGCACAGCTTAAGAAAGTCAAACTTTGCATGCCAGGTAACTCAAAGCTAGAAACTTGATATAAAACCTCTATCCTCTTTATGCTGTAATGATAGTAAAAACCAATATAAACTACATTGTTTTGCTCTTCTCATGGTAAGAGTCAAAGAATAAGCGAAGAAATGTGTTTAGGTGAGGCAGGAAATATCTTGCCTATCAATCCAAAATACTAAATTGCACCCCTTCCTGCAGTATCTAGGGAGAAGACTTTCAAGTACTCTTAAAAACATGAACATCCTGATTTGCTTGGCCTGCTCTAAGTGGATAGTTGGATCACCACAGAAAATGCTCTGTTGTCCTTTTCCCGTGTTTTAGCTGGGACTTTGTTATTTAGCAGCCACTATGGCTCATATATCAAAACATGAACTTTAATAAAACCGTGTCTTGAAGCATTCACAGATTTAAAAATTCTGTAATAGATTAGGTCCAATGAAGAAGTGAGGAATCTGCAGCAGTATTTAGGTCGTACTTAGTCTAATAATTAGTAGTTAAGCCTAAATGAGGTGCCAGAATTGACATCCTAAAGATTCCCTAGTTCAGATGCCATTTACCCCTGAAGGTGACTAACCACACTGTAGTACTTTCCTGTTTAACAATAAAATTTCCTCTTTAGTTTGCTTCTGTGCAGGCACAGAATTAGCTCATTTTGAGCTGAAGTGTGCAGTTCTCATGTAGGGCCTGGTGCGTGTTCTTCCTTCCAAGATCCTGTGAGCATGTTTAACTGACATGAGCAAGGTTGAGCTTCTCACAGGATGAAAGTGAAGTCACCCCTTGAAAAAAAAGTCATTGTGATGCAAACCACCTTTTAAATACTAGCCTGAATGTTGGGCTAAACAATTGATCTGAGATTAGCTTGTGACTCAGCCTGAGGAGATTCAAATGCACATTTTTTGGTATCTTAATGGATCTAACCACCAGGCTATATACAGAACTGAAAAAGAACACACTTTCTAGTAAATCTGGATGAAATTGTGCCACTGGGTAGGATGGAATTCAGAGTTCCTGAGACCAGAAAGATCACAAGAAAAAAATGTCTCTGCAACAGATAAGGTTTTTTTTTTCCTTGAAGATGGTGGTGAGGGCTTCAACTATAGGCCAAGTTAGGAACTGAACTGATACTGTCCACTTTTTTCGTAAGTATACTAACTACAACATCTTAGATAAAAGTGAGTGGTTTCACTACTACCACAACTTTTGTGTTAAATAAAATACCTATGTAGAACATAGACTAGAGAATAAAAGAGCTAGCTCTGCTCAGTTCTTTGAGAGTTCTAGATGTCTATGCTCCTAACTACCTTGGCACTAGGAGACCCTTACACTAGAGGAGTTTTGAGATATGCCTCTGTGCGTAGTGCATCCTAGGCTTCTCAGCATCTGGGCTGTCCAGTTTGCAATTCTGAGGCTCTTAACAGTCCCTATGCACTAGAACAAGGTACCTATTAAATCACGGGGATAAACAACCTAAACCGCCTCGGTTCTTTACTGGGTCTGTTTTAGAAACTACTAGGGAGCTTGTGGAGAGCCTTAAATACAGGTCTGTTATTCTATAATGATGTGAGCATTGGAAAAGATGAGCAGTCACATCTGGAGCCTGTGCTTTACCCGCACGTTCAGCTTCAACCACATAGTGAGTTATAGTAATCCAGGGTGGAGGTCACAGACAAATGGATTGTTTGTCAGGATTGTTACAAGGGAGGAAGAAACATAGAGCCAGATTAAAAAAAACCCAACATGTATGTGCCAAAAGTGCCACCTGGGATGAATTTAGGCCTGTAGGCCCAGGTGAGCAATCCCCACAAAATCCTTCTTTACTTGTAGTGTGACTGAGAATCCTGAGACATCTCATGTTCTCGCTACTAAAATTTGTTAGACACGTGAATTGCTGCTGCTCTGCTTTCCTGGGCTGGCATCGTTTTAACTGTGCGGAGCATTTTAATGCCTAATCTTTGGCTTCACAAAATAGGCATATATTGCCCTTAAGATCAAAGGCTAATCCAGTAGCTATGCCATGAGCATGCATCACTCACATAGGCAGCTTTGAGTTCAGCACATAATAAAGCAGTTGAGACTACATCCCTTCAAAAACACGGCAAGAACTGTAAGTCATGGGATGGTGCTACTGCTCTCCTGTGCTTCTGACTTTCTAAATCTTTATGCTTATATTCGGAGTGACCCGTCGCTAATGGTGCCTGCTCTTTTAGTCCCTGTGAGTGTCCCCCACTAAGTACGTTGCTGTCAGTTCACCCTGAAGTAATCCTCTGGCTGCAGAAGGCTTGCACCCAGGTGTTTGGCTTCCATTAGCAGGTGTTCTTATTATTATGTCATTATAAAAATTATATAGAAATATATTTGTTGAAAGGTATCCAGAAAAAGCAACAGAGTGCTGAATATCATGATCACACTGTCGGAATGGGGGGACATGCTGTTTCCCTGTGTCTGTTTTGCTGATGGTCTTCTGTAAATGCTGAAAAGGGGATAGCGTAAACTCTGAGAGCATGCGGGAGAGAAGTAGTTGTTACTGACTGCCCTCTCCGAGTCTTATCGTAGCTTAGTTCTGTGCTTTGGAGACTTTCTTCTGTAGCTCACTGTATCAAAGTCACTGCAGAGATCTCACAGAACAATATGGAGATCATCTTACTTGTGCCAGGGCCATGGAGTATGTAAACTGGAGTTCCCACAGCAGCCTTTGGTCTGTGTCCTGGTCTGAACTTGCGAAGGTTCAACAGCTGACCAATGTCATGTTGCTAGAATTTTCTTTAATATTTTCATAGTAGTTTTTCTTTTTCCCATGTTGTTGGCAATAGAAAGTCAAATACCAGCTTCTTTGGCTGCTCAAGATATTACATTGTTCTAAAGGCATGGCTGGTGTGCTTTTTTGGAGGAGAAGTTGATCAGTTCCATTAGTTATGGGCATAGTTGTTCTTCAGTGCCTTTCACAAGACAGCAATGACATGGATCCCATACACGGATAGTGCTAATGTCTTCCAGCAGCAGCTTGCTTTGTAGTTTAAACTTTTATGTTTTAGGGCAACTTGGCTCTGGACCAGAACTTTAATGTTTCATTTTCATGTATAACCAGAGTTTATGGAAATAAGAAGTGAATATGCTGGTCTCGTGAATAAGTCCAGAGAGGCTTTGGCTAATTTTCCTTTCTTAATAGCGTCATTTCAGTTCATAAAACTTTTGTTATTATAATAAGGAGTCACAAAATGAAGACTGCAGGTTTGTGAGGTAAAATTCCTATGTTTGGGATCAGTGCTGTTGCAATGAAATAACACTTTTCCAAAGCGTTAGTGTGAATGTATGAGATCTGCCTATTTTCTCACAGAGTTATTTTTAAGGGGTAGAAATATTGTTTAGTTACTGTGATACCTGAAAATGATGATTCTCTGCCACTGAATTTTTGTATGATTTCTCAGACTGCCTTAAGTTCTCTTTATTGATTGTGAAATGTCTAGAGAACTGACTAAACAGAAGAATCAGTCTGGAGAACTGAATGAAAGACACTTGCTTTCCACTTCTTGACTTGCTGATCAATGCTTTTCTTTTGTTATGTTTTACTTTTGAAGATTATTTTTCTCTATGGGCCTGCTGTAACGCAGTGTTGATCTTCATTGCTGCAATAACACAGCAGGCAGAAGGACTACAGCCAAAGTCAACCTAGTCCTTTGAAACTGGTGTCAAAGAGATGATATGTTTGTTAAGGAATTGTCATGTACGCTCTTGGTTAAATGCATTTGTGATTTTGCAATATGTCGTGTTAAAGCTGAAATAAAATCTATCTCAGTGTTTATTGAAACTGATACGCTCATGTATTATGCCAGATTCAGCAGCTCTGACTAACCAGCTCACACATATGGCATTAGTAAATACAATCTGTCACTCTGACATGTACGCCTGTGTTGACTTTGTTACCTTGTAATCCATTTGGAGTGCATTTTCTTAGGATTACCTTTTTATCAGTTTTCCTGTGTGCTTTTATAGCTGACAAATCTCTTCTAAGTTACTAGGGAAACATTTCTTCCCTCCATTAACTAAACATTAAAAGCTACAGCCAGGAGCGGAGGTAGGAGTCAAAAAATTCAATGAGACATTATCTAACTTCAGATGTTCCACTGCAGAGTAGAAATCGGTGCCCTCTAAGTGATGTCTAAGACCCCCGACACACTTCATGGGAGACTGAATGACTTCAGCATGTGGTCTGAAACATCAGCGTGTCTGTCAGGGAACTTTCTTGGAAAAGTCAACAGTAAGATTCCCTACCCCATGCTACCGTTGAAGTGCCTCAACATGAGGTTCAGACAGTTATCTTCACCAGCTTGAATCCAAGTATTTTCCCTGGTGGAAAGACACCCACAGTAATTTTTTGGAAAGAACTGAATGGTGTTCAATCTTTTAAGGCACCGTCTGGGGGATGGTGTTGGTGCTGCTTCCATCCATCTTCTGTGTTACTAGCTTGATCTGACATCTAGCTCAGAGTACCAGGACGCAATTCCCACAACAGCCTGAAAAGGCTGAGTCCACACCTGTCTCTCCAAGCAGCCCATTCTCTCACCTCACAAGCAGGTGAGATGGATGAGGAAAATCTTCCTTTTCAAGAATAAAAGACTCACTGTGGCAAGACAGGAGAAGTGGAGTCTTGGACTTTACAGCTTTGTAGCTTCAAAACTGCATAAGGAACAGCCAGTCCTGCTTATTTGTCTCAAAAACTCTTTACACATTTAATTCAAAACAATCTTTAGATAAACTGCATAAACAAACTTGAAAGAAAAAAATGGAACCCAGTATGCCACCTTTTAGATGAGAGTGTTCTAAGGTGAGCGTGTTCTAAGGCTAAAATTTATGCTTTCTCCCTCTAGCCCAATCAATCTTCATTTCTTCACTCTGCGATGTCCTAGCTCCAATGGAAGGGGGATGAACACCACATCCTTACCCAAAATGACCTATGTCCTGGGAATCCCAAGTCACCAGTGAGGCTTAATTTTCCTCAGCTGGGAATTAGGTGCAGATGTCTCACTTCAGAGGAAAAGATTTTAATGATGAGGCTGTTACAAAGATACTACTTCTTCTTCCATCACGAAACTGTTCATGAAGCAGTTGAGTCTAATCATGATCACCTGCATACAGATAATCCCAGCAGAAAGTCCTTTATTTAATAATTAATGCCTAGATACAATTGACAAAATCCAGTGTCACTAGGAAATATAAATCAAAAGAATACATTTTACATGTATAATGGAGAAAATGTACTTTTCCATTAAGCATTAAAGTCAGCCCTAATGAAGAGAGCCTGTAAAATTACAGAAGCGACACAACAGCCACTAAATATCTTGCTGTCTTTCAGAGTAACTCACATACTTACCTTCCGCTTCAAATACATTTTACCTACTTGTGTGTGTGTGTGTGTGTCTAAGCACATATATGAGGAGAGTTCCTAGCATCTAAATATAAGATAATATGAAAACAAAAAGCTCATAAGACAGAAAGTTACAAGAGGTGTTTTTATGATTGAGGTTTAGTTAAATCAGAATATAAATGGATTTCTTAAAATTTTGTGTCACAGAGGGTTCAGCATTGCATCATTGCTTTTTGAAGTCAGACTGAAAACCAACACAGGGTTCACTTCATAAGTATATTTCCTATATAAAGAAATATTTTTATCCAACACCGATGAGAACATATTCTCAGCAGTATTTTCAGTTTGAACTTTTTCCTCTCTATGGTTTTAGGTTTAAGAATATTAATATACTACTTTCAAAATACCTACATGATGGGAGGTAAACTAAATGCTGCAAATTGCTGGACTGATAAAGGGGATTGTTTTGATTAACAGACTAATCAACTTTCCACTTTTCTGTTGTATTTTTGTGCAAAGGCTGATTTAGTAATGAGATAGCATTTGATTGCAAAACAAGAATGAATTTTTGGTTTTATGCAGATCCTAAAGAAAGAGGAAATGCATGTTGTAATAATTGCTAAAAAGCTCTAATCTCTCCCGAATAGAGTTGCATACCTAAGATTTTGCTCGCACACTGAATCATTTCACTAGCACTACAGCCAGAAGCAAAAGTCACATTGAAGAGCAGAGATTCCTGCTCTTCAGATCACACCATAAATTTCTAGCCCTAGATCTGAATCAGTCATGGTCAAAACTGGAACTGAATTCAGTGGAACCAGTATTTTATTCCTGATCCTGTTTGTTGTGTGAGTTACATTTAGTGGGAATTCAGACAAAATTCAAATTAATCAAATTCAAAATAAAATTAATTCATCAGATGCTATCTTAACAAGACAATATATATGCTACTTATGGTAACAGTTGTATAAGAAATGCCAGGCCATTATCCTGCGCTGACCAGAACCAGTTTGTTACAGAGATATAACAAAGACAACCAATTGCTAATAAATAGAAGCTTAAATCTAGCAAAACAACTCAGCTATGGAGAGAAATCTAGAACTCATAGCCAGAAAGTGGGATCCAGAGTGGTGTGTTAGGGACCATGACTCCCAGTACAGTGCACGGGGAGAATTAGTCACTTCGGGTATTGCCTAGAGACAACGAATAGGAAACACAGATGATGAGATGGGTCGTAACTTCTCCCTCGAGAGGTAGGCACTTCACTTCAGCCCCAAGCAAGTGGCTCTCTCCACAGGGCATTCAGATCACAGAATGCTTTCTAAAATTACTGCATTTGAATTGGAAAGGCTTGCTCATTTCTTCTTGAAGGAGGAGAAAGAATAACCGGTTTCAGCAAAAACATACCAGAGCCAAATAATCAGAGTTTAATTCCTTTTCATTCTGAAAATGGTTGTAATCCTGATCTTCTCCTACCCCACTGAGTGCTCCACCATCAAACTACAGGCAGCCTACCTGCGAGTGCTACCTTACAAATATGGCATTAGGTACCTGGGAGCCTAGTGTACAAAACTACCACATATGTACTTTTTAACAGCTCTCTAGAATGTTTCTGAGTGGATTTTCTTCCTTTCCGCCAGATGAGTTCAGCTCAGAAGGATGGGTTTCAAAGATTGCCACTGCTAGGCAGATTCATGCTGATACAGCATTTATACCATTGTCATGTGCATCTAAAGATTTAGGAAATGTGCGGCTCAGGACAGATCTGTGAATCTACGCAAGTGAGAGAGAGTACAGTTCTACTTTTTTTAGCTTGTGAAAGGTTTAATATGTGTTAATAAATATAAAAATCTTTTGTATGCTCAACTACAAAATTCCATAATTTATAGTAGGTTTTCTAATATATATTTTATTATCGCATATGTACAACAGGCTGACTTTCAAGAATAGCCTTAAAAAGCATAAGCAATGGAGTAGTTCATCTGTGACTTTTATAACGGACCATAAATGTTTCAGAAGAATGGTCTGGCGAGGGACTTCTTGTCTCATGTTTTGTTCTGCAGGCTCTGAAAACAAAGAATGTGCATGTATTTAACAGTAAACCATACAGCTTTTGGTTTGAACTTTGGCTTAATTGAAATCAGTGGCAAAATTCCCCTCTTTTTATGATGAACACTGTGGTATAAAATAATTCCCTTCACCGTTATTAATGTACTGTTCTTTCTTCTATCCCCTGTATTCTTTAAATCTGAGTTTTATTTATATGCTGATATTCCTGTAACTGCAAACCAAAAGAGAAAGCCTCTTTTCCCATATATCCTTGACTTGCCTTTTGCATTTTTCTGCATGATTCCTCTTTGATCTGCCTCTGAATTTAATAATGAAATTTGACTCAATATCCTTCCCACTATATATAGCTCCTGCTACATCATGTTCTGTTACCTATCATCTGACAATGTAATTCTTGAAATCTGGCCATTTAATTTGGTCCAAGAAAATGTATCACTTAAGAAAAAGCCACGTTCATTTGACTAAGTGAATGCACATTTCTGTTTTTTTACCAAGCATTGGTGTATGGGCAGTTTCTCATACTGTGTGTGGGGGAATGTTTACAGAATCCTATCAGCAAAAATGGCATTTGGCAAGAATATTAACTACAATAGCAGCATTCACGGTTTGGTTTCTAAATACGTTATAATGCTGAATATTCTCATTTCCTTTCTGCATTACCTCTGCCTGCTACAGGGCTAGGAAGGTAGCCTCACAGAATTTTTGAATTCAGATTTCACCTTCCCCTGCCATGGGACAGGAAATGAAACCTCCTGAAGCCTGGGATCTCCGCATGAATGGAGGGCATTGTAGATACGCATCGTATTTCACTCCTCCCTGCTGACACCCGCAATGTCAGTTCTTTCCATCACTGGGGCATGCTGGACGGTTTTTAAAGACAATCGCAGTGCCAACCTCTTAACTAAGTCAAAACATTTTATTTTCTGCTTTTCCAATTTCCTAGAACCAATGTTTAATATCCCTATCAAATTACCTGATCTTTAGGAGAGTCAACAGGACTATTCCTAGGATGAGAACTATGCAGGAGGAATAGGCAATAATGTAGACTGTTTCACCTATAAGTAAAAAACAGAAAGCAGACATGAAACTCTTACTTCTTCAGTAATAAGAATCAGATTTGAGATCTGAATTGGAATGCATACATATGTAAGCTAAATTAGCTATCAATTCTGACATAAGTAATTAAAAGGAGGAAAAAGACCTAGATGGTATGCCAATGGTAGGAATAACTCTTCCTTCACCAGTTGGTGCAAAATCATTTTTGGACTCCTTTTAGTAAACACCAGCTCAAATAGCACTTCATATGTGTAGCACTACCTTTTACTCTACTCCAGGGGTAGATTTGTGTTTTGGAGTATTCTCCCCATTGTTTTTAAGGTGTTAATTTTATTCTGTGTATCAGAGGAGACCTGGATCTTACTTACCTGCTAGACCTCTTTTCCTTTTTCACATATTATCATAATTGCAGTGTGCAGCAATATTTGATCTAGAGTCAAATTAATGTAAAATGGGATCTAACACTGTGTTTCTGGGCCCCGAGCCCACGGGGTTTCCTCTTTCTCTTAGGCTTCTCACCAAAAAGTCACTTAGGTGACTTATGTGCTAAAAATTCCAACTGTTGAAAAACTGGGAGTTGTTTCAACTTTTGTTTTCCAAATGAGGAGAAACTTATTTTTCCTGGAGGAATGAATGCATCAGTTTTGACCAAATATTCTGAAGGAAAAGTTTCAGTTGAGAATGTAATGTAAGCCCTGAACCTGGGATGGAAAGCTGTGGAAGTTAAGTGACTTGACAAGAGGACTCAAATCCAGAGCCACAAGCATAAAACACGAGACCTTTCTGTTACTTTCCTGTTGCACTGATTCTGTCGTGTTTATACAATAAAATAAATTTTGTTTATATAGGAACTCAAATGCAGAGGGCCTTGGCTCTTCCCAAGCTCCTCTACCTTACACTGTCAGTGAAACATTCACCAAGAAAGAGATGGAGGCCTGGTCCCATCACTGGGCCACTTATCTGGGCTGTGAGAAGGCCAAATTCTGGTTTCTGAATCAGTTATCAGTTATTATATGTTTTGTGTGCTTGTGTGTTTGTGCATATGCACATAAGGACCCTAAATGAGACATTTCTGTATACGCTACATATATGCAACGGATGTAGCGTATAGTATAATACAAACACAGGTGGTATGGATACTGGAGCAGCTCCAGTAAGAGAGAGTGGATATATATTCTACAACGAGGCAAGCAATGAGCAAGAGCTGAGCAGGGGGTTGGATCTGCCTGGTTTTTATTGCAGGATGACGCTCACTTTTTCTCAAAAAGCTATCCAAAAGTCAAGTTTTCCAATAAAAGAAAAATGAAAGCAATGATTGAACCATCACAAGTTGCACGGAATGAACATACCACTTAATGCAGCAAGTTACTGAAAGTTATTTAATGTGGTGAATTTTTGAAGGAAGAGGGGCGAGGTCTATCTTAGTCTTGGTGCAGGACTGCTAGTATCATACATTAAAAAATAGATCAGCAGTTGGCCCTCCTCTCAAGTTACAACATTTCTTTACGATGATGAGTTTTAGGAAAAGAATTATTTTTAGGCTTTTTTTGCAGTTTCTGAATCTTAATTGTACACTCAGTCATTTTTTAAAACTTTCTACAACTGCAGGAGCAGTCGTAGGGGCAAAAGTTTCCTACTTTTTTGAAGTGGAAAGTGAGTTTCACACATATTTAAGGCAAATAGAAATTTTTAAAGTACATCACTTACCACAAGACTAGGAAAATTATTAGAAGCAACAGTCATGGATGATTAAAAATGGGCTAATATAATTTCACCAAAACATTGTAATATTTTTCTTTAAAAAGTTGGAAAAAGTGTTTCATTTTGATAAAAAATACCACTCTGAAATGATCAAATGAAATCAAAATGTTCTATTTTTTGTCAAAATCTTATAAAATGTTATGTTTTTGGTGAAGTAATTGCTGGTAAAAGAGATGTGGATTCTGACATTTCCAGTTCTATGGGGAACACAAGAAAGATGATAACGATGAGATCATGCTAGAAGCCATATATTTTCTCCTACCTTCTGAGAAGTGAGGGAATTTGTAAGGCTAGGAGAGGGCACAATTTTGTGGCTGAAGAGCTAATTCTTCATTTTATATATTCTTTGTAGTTTAACTACTTGAATGTGGTTATTCATCTTTGAATGATGAATAACCCTTGTTGTTGGGGTGGTGGAAAAGACCTTATTCTGCTCTTCTTTAAAAATCCAGAAGCAATTTTATAGAAATTTTCACTATTAATCTATATCCAAACAGTTCTTGAAATGTGAAATAGTGCTAGGGAAGTTAAGAAATGTAGGTATGAAATTTTGGCTCTGTTCTTCCCAAATCTTGTCCATGAAAACTACCAGAATCTGCATTTCAATTCCTGTGACATAACAGGCTGTATTATCCCATTTTGATCTCTGCATACATGGTATTGATCATCTGAACATGATCTAACTAACTATGAGTTAAGGCTTAAAAAACATTGCCCTAAATGAACAATAAAAACACTGACTGAAATTAGGCACAATTGTAGTTATGGATCAGTAAACAACCTTAGCTCTCATGCTGTGTGTCCGTTCACAGTTCACTGGAATCATAGAGTCATAGAATCATTTAGGTTGGAAAAGACCTTTAAGATCATCAAGTCTAACTGTCCAACATGCTCTGGAGAGCAGATAGATCCATCACAAGCATTAGAAATGTGATTAAAAGTTAGAATAATTTCCTGTTGTTAACAGAAATGGTAAAAAATGTAGTGTACGTAACGTTCCTATGTCATGACTCTTCTAGGAAACAGCTGTCCCTATTTCAGTACTTCTCTTCAACTGACTGAGGTGCAGAAGATCAAACCAGGTTGGGGTTCTCTGACTAGATGGAGAAAGGAATACAAATATCTGCATGTACCATGGAGAAAGAAAGACACATGCGGTGCTAAAGACTTATAATAGGAGGTGGCTAAAATACGAGATGTTTCCAGCTCAGTCCTGCAAAGAGTGAACCGACACAAGTGGAAAGCAGTCATTTCCATTGCAAGGGGAAGGGCTGAGAGGTGCTGAGAGGGCTGCTCTGTCCCATGGAGGTGGCCTGTAGTCATGAGAAGCTTGTGGACCTTCTCACCTCGGGGCAGGACTATAGCAGGGCCACTGCGGCTGCGTGATGCATGTCTTGCCCTTCCTAGGATGGGCTGCGAACCTCAGGGACACAATGACTGGGCTGCAGGTACCACTGAAGCACTAGCTGGAGCTGTCTACATAGACACACAGACATTTCCAGTGATGAAGTTCGGTAGAGGATAGCTGTGGGCTCAGCAGCGGGAACAATTAGTGGGATTATACTCGTGTAAATCTACCTGCTTATGTATACATAGTGAAGTGGCTGTGAATATTCATTGGACAGATTAATTCCGGCTGGTGCTCAGAGGTTTCTTGGCTACCTGCAGCTTGTCACAGGCTTTTTTCTACATTTATAAAACAATCAGATTGACAATGTTTCATACCTTACAAATTAAAGTTGCTGGAGCTGAACTAATCTCAGTTCCCAGAGCAGCTGGTATAATTATAGATAAACCCTGCCAATTACTTGTTTATCTAGATTCTCAGCACGGCAAAACTCAGTAAGAAATATATGATAACTCTACAATTTAAGACAAAATGAGATTAATTTCAACAGTTTTGGGTCAAGCCCAATTTTATTGTATCTCACAAGAACAGGATAAGAGTTCTGTATTTCTAGCTTTCTCTTCCAGCCAAAAACCACTTCAGCTCCAAAGCTCTATGCCGATGAAAGTAAATGCTTATCTTCACACATGAATAATTTTTCAAATTAAAGTGTGGGAAGCAATCTTTTAAATTATGTGGATCTGTAAAATCATGGAGATAATTTGCATAGGATAAAGTCAAAACTGGGCTGAAAGTGCATAACTGGGTAGGCAATAAAAACATTTTTGAAGTTTGGAGAATTTTTGTTTGATTTATCACTTTTTGATGTTGTTTTGAAAATGACATAAAATTCTGGCCCCATCTAAGCTTACAGCAAATGTCTCATTAACTTTTGTATGGTTAGGACTCTGTCCGCATCACATCTTGTTAACAGGGTTGTATCAGCCCACAGACAACAGGTTTGGCCTGCACCCTCTGTGAATGAGTATGTGAATGAGTGTAAATCCAGTCAAGCTTTTTACACAATCCTGTTATCATATGGTTACACCAAAAGCTGGAATAATATTCTTCCAACTGAACAGGGTTATAATTATTTGCAAATATATATATGTTTAGATTTATTATTTATTATGAAAGACTCCTTTTATTAAAACCAATCTTATCCAGTGGCATGATTTGCAATGCCACTGAATGGAATGGAGAAGTCTTACTCTTTTTTGAACAGTAAGTGGGGTGTTTTGAATTATAAAATTAAGAAAAAGTTGAAGAAATACTGAGTTTCTTCTGAGCATGTTCATCTGTAGAGAGTCATTAGTTTGAATTGGTGAAAGACATCCTTGTATCTTTCAATGACAAGGTAACTAAATGATTCTTCTGAGATTTTGATTATCGAATTAAGACATCGGCAAATTGTATCTTCTGCTTTCCAAGCAGAAAGTAGCCAAAAAGCAAGTATCTTCAAATGTCTTCACACACACAAAAAGGCCATATTTGATAACTTAACCATTTTGCCTCTGCAGCCTGGGATTCTTTTTGGGATTTGATTTTAGTAAAGATAAATATTTTCCAAAGATGATAACTCCCTTTGCAGCCTGAGTAATGCACATTTACTAGCATATGAATCCAGGATACCGGGTTAGGTTTTTGGCAGTGGGATTTATGAAATAATTTGCAATATGGTTTTTATCATCAGGTAGATATCCTGAATCAGATTCTTCTCCTTGACCTGGCTTCCTATGAGACATTTATAGCTTAGAGAGTTCCCATCTAGTGTACATGACAGCTCCAATGGAAGGAATGTTTTATTGTATGGTTTAGGCTGGTCAGCATTCTTTTTATTTTTCTAAGGCCATACCAAATTCTGTTAAGAGTTCAAGGACAGGTTTTTGGAAAGTATTCAGACTTCAATGGGAACAGAATTAACTGGGTGCAGGCTGCTTTTTGCAAACATTTATCTGAATCTCTGAGGGAAATGTATAATACATTTTACCCACTGAAAGGGTCTGCAGTTAGAACTAGTCACAGGGGTGCAATATCTCACATTTTACATTTTCTCACTTAGAGCAGGATTTGTTGCATTCTGACTTGCATTATTTAACCACTAGACTCTAGATCCAGCTAGAGATTCAGGCTCCCTCTGTAGTCGGCAAAGAGAAGCCAACACTGCCAGCAAAGACAGTCTGAAAAGGTGGGATTAATCTTCCTCTGAGGGTCCCTGACTTTCTTCTTTGGCTACACAGAGCACTTGGATGACATGCATGATTCTTAAGTAATTTAAATGCTAAAATTACAGCTGAATGCTTAATTATTCACATACAGGTCTCAGGAATCCCATTCCCATGAATCTATTTTTATACTTCCCAGGTTACCCACTTCAGCAATAGTTGAAGGATAGAGATGACAGAAGTCCCTTAATTTTGTACTGCATGCAGGGCTTGAATTATTTTTTTCACTGTTAAAAGTGTTCAGTATGAACGGTTCTGGGAACTAATTCATAGTAATGTCTGGAGTATTGTAATCTGCCCCACGCAAAGTAGAACAGGTAATTCTCGTTAGAGTCGATATTTGTGCATTAAGCTCTTCAGTGTTCTCACTCTGTAATTGGGTCCTTCAAAAGGGAATATAAAATTAATATTATTTCAACCATGAGAAAATTTGTATATTAATTCAATATCCTTTAACTTTATGTCACTTAATTGCTTACTGTAAATGCATGGAAATAAAACCAGATGCAGCTCTTCAGCCCATGGGATATCATGATCCACAATTGCATGCCCTTCTGTTGCATGAGAAGGTAAAGTCTGATGGAGTGTAACACAAGCCCCTTCTCAGACCACTTACTGTGGCTTCCTAATTTCGTTGTTGTAACTACTATGGCACAAAAAGTCAAGAGGGATAGGAGAGAAGTAGGTGTGACATCAAAGCTAATAACTTATATTACACATTATGACTACTACTCTCTAATGACTGTACGGAGAGTCAGGCTCTGGCGGGCTTAATAGCTTAATTTTCCCCAATTATAATATAGTGATTGTGAGACATCTATTTCAAAACCACTTATCAGAGAAATTGATTCAGTCTCATTATCTTTATTTTGTGGTTATATAAGCTAAGCCAAACAGGTAGAGAGATTTTTCCACATTATGTTGAAGGGGGGAGCAACAAGTAGAGCTCACTTGCCTGAACCCACCCAAGGGACCCAACCTTTAGTCTTCCCTATCATACACGAGGGAAATTTCAAGAGTACTTCTAAGAAAATCATGGAGTGGTTTTCCCAAACTCACCATTAATTGAAGAAGAATGGAGCTGTGCTCTGGAAAGCTTTTCTCCTGGCATTTCTGTATTTACCCAATGGAAACCTTTCTTCTTAATGGAAATTTGACCTGAATATTGGAAAGCAAATATCCATTCAAAATATTACTTTAAAATAATAATTCAAGTGAATATTGCTGTTTGGTGTTTTGATAAGAGTCACAGAATTCATAAAGGCAGCTATTCAAAAATATTGTTTACTGCTCCTCGATGAACAAAGTGAATGAGTGAATGAGAGATCTTCCTTCGACATCTCAGTTAAACTTCCCCTGTAGTTTGTCTTACGGGGGGCAAGCGTGCTTTAAAAATATCCTCTGCCGCAAAACAGCATAAATTCTCTTTTCACGTAAACTATTTTAGAAATAGGCCCACCAAAAGAATTGGGCCCACCAAACCAATATAGAACTGATGAGAAATGCGTAGTAGTTTGAAGTCATTTCCAAAAGGCAGAGCTTATTCTCCAAATGAATTGCTAGACCTCAATCGAGCTTTTCACAAAGGCCTGTCCTCTTAGTGGGCATAATTTCATGAATGTATCTGAAAATATATATCTTCTGTTGAAATGAACAATAAAAGGTTTACCTAAGTTTGCAGAGCAAGAGGGTAAACCATACAAAACTATGCATGGTCACTCACATGAACTGTAAGCTGAGAAATTTTCATTCCCTAGAGGAATGAAAACAATACAACAAAGGCTCATATTTGCAGCCTGGAACATTGTCTAAATAGCAATGGACTAAATCTCTTTCTAATGTATTTTTTTCTGTGAGATCCAAAAGTACAACCTGGAGTTAAAATATTTTGGAAACTTAACTTTTTACTTTCTGTCACTGGCATTTTTGCTTATTCCCATTGTGACACTGATCCTACATTGGCACCGATCCATGCTGTGTTTCTGTCTCTTATAGCAGCCAGTTACTCACAGTTCTTGCCTTTTACTGAGTCTGCAGCAAACTTTAATCCTGTAAGCACAGCCCGAAAAGCAAACACTTGTAGCAAGGCAGTGCCGTACAAGAGTAGGAAGATGTGATGGTGTAAACACCACTTGCTGGTCTGTTCACACCAGTTCTAGAGGCAAAGATCCCTTTTGCTAGCCCTAGGTATTTGCCCATTCAGAAAGACTTCAATGTTAAAAGTCATCACCACTGTAAGAGTGAAAGTTATCCAAACTTCACACCCAGGCAGATGAACGAGTTAGCAGAAGGGGTTGGATGAGATCTGCAACAGAGCACTCACTCCACGTCTCTGAACTGCCGTGCAGACAATGGCATTTAACACTGTGCCTTACAATCAAACCCATAATCATCTCTGTCTTCAGTTTAGCTGCATTACAACTAGACATCTAGAAAAAACAAAAGCAAGATTCACAAGACTCTGCAAATGTTCTGTAGAGAAGGTGCCAATCCTTTACTCAGCCAAAGGCCCTGGATCCCCAAACAGTTTTTGTTTAACTAGCAGGAATTCGTCGCACCACAGGAACAAGCAAGCATCTGTTCTTCAATCCCTATTAGGTTAGGGAAGTTTCCATCACAAAAAAACCACATTTTATCCTGAGACTGCTTCAGGGAATGGCAAAAGCTCATGAGCATTTATTTGATTATTATGACATGAGGGTCATCTTTTTGCTTTGTAGGTAAAGAATAACTAACACGATGATGTGATCACTAATTTGGACCACTAAATGCAGCCATAAAGCAAGCAAACAAATAAATAACATTCATCAGCAAAATCACTGCCAGGAGTCTCAAATCTAAGTGTGTATGGTACCACTTTTCCAGGGGAGCTGTTATATGATTTTTAGTCTTTTCTACAAGCCTGAATTTTAGTAGTGATAAACTAAGCTTAAGGGCACTGTTTCAGCAACTTGATTTTAATTTCTGGGTAGACTTGGAGTGACAAGAAAAGAATTACACCCTTATCAGCGGTAACATTTTGGCCACTAAAAAATTAGCTAATTCATTCAATGAAACACATGCATGCAATTAATACATGTTTTTAAAAGACAGTCCATCAGATGGAACTATGAAATAGTCATTGCTTTTCATTGAAATCATTAGATATAGTTACCTCTCCCAAGCTAGGTTGAGAATATATATAATTACATATAGAAGACGACTGGCATAGAGTATGATGCACTAGCAAGTAGTGTATATTTAGGGGATTTATACAGCAAAATAGCTGGTGTGATAGATAGAAATTTGAGGAGCAGAGGGTACATTGATCTTTAATCTGGTCCATGGACCGAATGCCTGGAAGTAGCTGGAGCATTGCAGAGGCGGCAGATGAACCTTCAGGTTCACTTTTAGGAGTGAACTTCAGGAGTTCACTTCCTTCACTGCAGGAGTCCAGGAACCACCCAGTGATGTAGCCCAAAGAACAATAAGTGGGGACAAACAGAGGATTTGCTTCGAAGGCACACTCCTGATTCAGACTAAAACATGAATATTTGCTCCCACGTTGCCATTTATTGCACTAAATTTTCTCTTAAACAAAGACTTGGCAAGGACTTTTACATTTAACAAAAATAAGTAGGTGATTTAGCACATGAAAGGCTTTACTGGTTCTGACAAAGTACATACATTTCATCTGAGTTAACCACAGTGTTTTTACTGAAGGCCAAATCCTGAAGCTTCCATTCACAGCAGCATTTTCTTTGAGAGGTCCTATGTAAATCGTTGAAGTTATTTTCTGTGGAATGAAGTCTGTTGCTAAATGTGTGTAAGCTATACTAATATTTAGACTCCAAGAAGAAAAGAAAGAAAAGCCAACATAATATGTCATATTATTTGTAAAAACAGTGTACCAAAGTACAACATTAAGCCAATGACAGGAAGGCTTTGGATTTTTCTTATCTGCGTAATAGTATAGAACCCAGAAATTGTTCTTTTATTGTTATTCCGGTAAGTTCAATTCATGCAGTCAATTTTATTGATTTACTACTAATACAAAATATTTCCCAAGACCAGAGGAAAAAACTGTATATGCAATTTGTATTTTGATTTGGATTAAAAAACCCGCAGATATAAATCTTGTTGAAATCAGTGGTAGCAAAGATATAGTAAAGATCTGGTGTAAGTCAGCATTTCAATACTCCTTAAAACTAAGTTTTATGTGTTACTCACGTAACTCACTGAAGCAGGATTTGCTGTGAAGCATGTGATGGAAGAGCTTGCACAAAGGCTGCTCTGTGGGAAGTAAATTCTGGCAGGTGCACTCCACGCGCAGCATCGTGCCCCAGTTGCTAATGTAGGCTGCTTTGCAGTCAGCATTTGCAGAACAGGGCATGTCACCCTTGATTAAAGTTTCAAGACAAGCTTCATCATCGTAGCATTTTTTTGTCACGTGTCTCCAACACTTTGACCGAAAAGTTGTGTATTTTTTCCTGGTGGAAAAAAAAGAAGTATACAATGACAGTTTAAAAACTCTGTGATTTCACAAAAAGACATTTAAGGATCATCGTGAAAAGAGACCACTTGTATAGACATTTACCACTATACACACATTTGTCTATACACACATTTACCACTTGATTACCACTCAAGCCTTAAAAATCACAATCTTCTGTGATAGCTGGCCTAAACTCTTCTCTGATTTACACCTCATTGGTTTGAGTGAAATCTGCAAAATTGTAATTTGAGGAAAAACTTGTTTTTACTGAAAAAGTTTTTGAGAAAAAGCAAGTGCACTTCTAATCAGCACTCTGGAGATTTCCCAGGGTCCAGCAAAAATCAGTGTGAATACCAACAGTCTCAGATCCTCAGAGAAGAAATACAGTTAGAGGAATTAGACCAGTTGTCACAATGAGACCAAAACAGGTGCCGTACTAGTGAATCAATTTGTTGGGCAGTGTGAAGGAAGAATGAATATTCAACTTATTTTACATAAAGTAATCTACATCCAATGCCAACCCCTCCTCCCCCTGAATGCTAACAAAATACAAAATGTCCAAGGATCAGGAAAAATTAGAAGTAATTCAGTTGACCTTCAAGATTAATTGATAGCAGAGATAAGTTACGAGAAGAATTAACTTGTTTCCCAGCTCAATAATCTCAAATAATTTCAGTTTATTTACTCTCAGGATAGAATAAAATTGGCCTTTAATGCACTATGTATGACAATAGAAAACATCTATTACAAGTTAACTAGGAAATCTGTAGATATTAATTAGAAACTAATTTATCACTTACATTAAGTATTAGGGGACGATAAAGGTAAACTGTTGTTGTATATTGTACATTAACCTATTAAAATATTACTTCCTTAATCATAAAATTAGGCTATTAATTTACTGTTGATATTGTGTAGCTGTAAACAAGCAAGTCACATGGAAAAACATGGACTGTTACAATACCAGCTAAGACATTATTGTAAATCTTTTCATTACACAAGCAAAGGTTTCAAAGCAGATGCCACCTCTGTGCTAATGGAATTATTTTTATTCGCCTCCTGATTTATAGATATGGCTAGCCATAATTCACAGAGTAATTTTGCTAATTATATCCATTTATTGACAGTGCCAGGAAACATTAATGTTCCCAAAATAATGGGTAATTCAGCAAGTCTCCATTATGATATTGCATGTGTACACATGCACATGCACAGACATACATTTGTAGCCCAATTCTTCTTGACATGAAAGGGGGCAATTCCCACTGACATCAATCTGAAGAGCCTGCACAGACCTGAAAGCATCTTTTGGCCTCCTGGTTTGTTGACTGAAGGTTAATTTGAGCACAGCTTTGAGGTAAAACTCAGGTCTAATCCACAAGGGAACCGGTGACTGCACTGAAAACCGAAGTGAGCCAACTGACCATCCACAAATGGTGGCAATTAAGTGGTGGCAAAACTACAAATACGGACTAATCCTGTTGCATGTTTTCTAAAATAAAATCAAATCTGAAAACTGCATTATTCTTCATGAGTTTGGTGGTCTGTGCATGTTTCAGGGCAGCTTGTTCCAAGTATCAGTACGCTTGAGATGAATAAGATGACAGTTTTCTGAATGGGCCAAGTTCGTTGTATGGCCGTTGGGTACAAAGGGTCAGACTCTGTGGTGGAAGAGGTAATTACTTCAACCAAACAAACTTTGTCTGGTCTGCTGCACAATTTGTGCAAACTGCTAGAGGGCAAAGGTGCAGACAGGCCGGTGTTATCTGAAGAAAGTGGTAATGAAAATATGCAATGGCATAGTTTGTCCAGCAGAAATGGTGTTAAGCGTCATGAAACAGGCAGAAGAAAAACCCACACTAGATTCCAGACCTTTCTGAAAATGAACCTTTTCATTTTACTTGTGGAATTACCACAGTTGATGCAGACATCTGTGAAGATGTCAAACACAAGTGATGATATACAGTAAATAACATGCAGAAAATAATTTCGTTATAGATGAGATATATGGCATATATATAAATTTTTTTTGATCAAATCATTATTCAAAAGCACATTACTGGGCAAAATCTTTCTTCTGCTTACCTGCACAGTTCATTCTCTTCACACACATGGATTACATTCAGACATGATGGGGGTGGAACTGCAGTAACTGCACAGGGCTTGCCATGAAGAAGTTCTCTGGCTCTGTGGCAGGATTCATCAGGCTGGATACAATCACAAAATGTCATCATTTGGGCAACTTCAAAAGGCATGTTTTGATAGAAGAATCTTATGGCTGCTTGACATTCTTCCATGTTGCATTTCTTATTTACTGAGCAAACCTTAAGGTACAGGGACAACTGTTTGTTACATACTTCATCTTCAACACACTCCTTGTTCACATCCAAACAGGTTCTGTTTGCTGTGTGTGCTAAAAAGAATAACAATTTTTAAAATGAAATCACAAGAAAACCTTTCTCAAGTGATGATTAGTAGTCATCCTGCCTGCAACATTCCCATTAGAAACAAGTTTGACTCCCCAAAACTCTGATCCAGTTCTTCCAGCATTGCCTCTTTTAAGCCCATTGTGTGATCTTCATACTTCTCCCTTCCACTGCTTGGCCCTCATAAGCACCCCTCCTGCAAGTTTCTGCCCCTGCCTGATAAATGAGGGAGAAGAAAGTGAAAACTGGCATGATGGAAGTTTCTTCACAGTATGTGACCATTTCTGGGAGCTTGTGGCTAGTGGATACCTGAAACTGCTGAAATCTCCAGCATGCAGTCTTATGCTAGGCTACATAGTAAGTAATGGAGAAGAGACTATAAAAGGCATTTCTATCCTTTTAAAGCTAGTTTAGGTATTTCTAGCCTATGCTATAAACCTTCCAAAAAGTTCTAGATAATTCTGACCCTAAAATGTTTATGGGATAAGATTTGCCTCTATAAATTTAACAGGATTAGGATTGTTACCTGACCTTTTTGGATTCTTATCTAACCAGTAGCTTAACTGAAAATATGTTGGATCTATTGACTCCCTGCTCTTCAGTAATGTGAATGAAAAGTATTCATTTTAATCGTGAGATACATTGTACACTATCTGAAAACAGAGCTAAATCCAGTTATTAGGATTCATAAGTAAATTCAGACTTACCTTGTTTGGAGAGAGCAGACAAACTCCATTGTAATTTTGTTTCTGTACTAATATTGTCTAGAACAAAAAGATACAAATACAGGTGTAAGTGATAAATCATGTCTTAGCTTAGTTTTTAACTTTAAAGTACTGGCTGTGTTTCTGGCATAATGCCAGTAATAAAAATAAACAAGAATTAAAAAAATAGCTGGACCAAATAGGACCTGTCAGCTTGTTAACAAACTCTAAAATCACTGTTACATATATTCATAAGTTTGGGGGTGAAAGCCATCAATGGCTGCTGATAATGTTCTCTACATAATTATAGGTCCTGTGAGCTCAAGAAGAGTTTTTAGAGCTGCTCAGCACAGTATAAAGTCAGATTTCTTGTGAATAAATAAAGGCCAGGAACCGTAACGTGTTCATCAGTGCACCCAGTTTTCAAGTTCAACTAACTGCTTGTCGTGATCTAAAGTCAA
>NW_008825615.1:14697958-14700925 GCF_000699105.1 Pygoscelis adeliae
TGCTGTTAGAGAATTATTGTTATTGGTCTTATATTGTTTCTAGTTATAGTGTAATCCTAAAAGGGACTGATTTGGATCAGGTTGTATCAAATTAATACATTGAAGGACAATAGTATTTGCACTCAGGCTATCATTTTTCTATCAGATTGGTAATTTGCATCTAAATAAGCCTCTTAAAACTATCTTGTTTCCAATGTTAAACTGCAAATGATTAAGAAAACCTTTTTCACAGACTTGTGCATGCTACTGTTATGTATGAAAGCATTCAGACTGCTGGAATACCACTAACCTGTGTCAGTGTCCTGATTTTTCTCATCATCAACATCACCATCATCATGATCATCATCATTTTCACTAGCTGCTGAAGCTTGGCTCTCTTGAGAATATTGTAAACAATGGTGGTTAATTATTCCCTTCCATATTTTAACGCATCTCAGCTGATGTGGCTCTGAGCACTTGCACTCTCCCAGAACTGTTTTCCTCAGTTCTTTCCATGCTGACAAACACTCCTGGTTGACCATCGGGAGCCTGCATTTTGCTGCATCTGCCTGGCATGCTTGCTGGAAGCTCTTATACACTAGAAAACAGTAAGAATCCTCTCGGCAGCGTTGCTTTGCAATACTGCAGTCATTCTCTAATTCTTCTGGGTGACTTTGGTCTTCGGGGTCTCTGTGTTGCCTAAAACTCAGTCCAGTATCTGATCTTGAGGAAGTTTCAAAATATTCTGTACAAATAGGTACAAACCAGAGATATAAATCAAATGGAAGATGGAGCATCATCACTGGTCAGCTCAAAACAAACTCAGGAAAAGGATAATTGTCATAATGCAATAAAATGAATGAAACAACCCTAGTTTCATTCTGAGCTGTATGTAAATACATAATAATTTCAGTGTCTTGCAGACTAATGAATCTTCCTCATGCTTACTGCGTCCTGGTAGCTGCATAATACAGTCTAACAATTCAGCTGCTAACAGTAATACAAGAAACTCTCACTAAAATTACTGCATAAAGGGTAATTTTAACCACGTACAGATTGGACGCATCATGGATTATGATCTTAATTCAACGTATAATTTGTAAAGAGAGAATGGCAATTCCAGAAGATGGTTCATTCATTACCTAAAATAGTCATTTAAGATAGACAGGGAGAATTACTCCTGAAAGTGTCTACCAAAACCATAAGCTATCATCTGTAGGTAAAACTGATACTGGTGTAACTCCATCCAAACTTTTTGCTACACTGGTGAGAAATGTAATCTCAATCAACAAAAAATATAAAATTGCTTAATTTTGCTAGAAGCAAAAGCAACTATTCCAATGATATCAACATCAGGTTTTAGACACCCACTCTTATTGTTTGGGGCATGGAGCAATGGATCACGATGCTATTATTTCCTCTGCAATAAAGCCATATATTCTACTACTATATCATGTATGCTGATTGATGCCAGCAGGGAGTGATGGATCAGAGCTGGGAATCAACCTTGGGGCTCACTTTCCAGACTCTCATTCACTGGCTGATTTTACCTCTCTCATGTCAGCTTTGCTAAGAGTATTTTTCACTCTTGCTTTCCATCGGGTTGAGCAAGAGCTTTAAAAACATCTGAATTTCTCACATGCCTTTTATTGTTTATTTTAAAGCTAATATGGCATTGTTTTCATATGCATGTTGGTGTGTGAATATCATAGAAAAGACAAAACTATTTTTTTTAGGGAATTATCAGATTTGAGAAATATGTAAAGAAACTTGAATCCAGTTAAAATGAGGGTTACAAAATTACATATTTCTTTTTGTTCTTCATAATTAAGTCTTTATGTTTAGTTACCTTTATCAAGGCTGCACTGTTTCCCAAGCAAAGTCGTGATGCTACAGAGATCGTCTGTAGTGCAGACACAGTTTTTAAATTCTGGGTATTCGTCAGCCAGGACCTGGATGATTCTATTACATCCAATAGCATCTTCTGCCTTGCATCTATTACCTAGAACTTACCATTAAAATTATAATGTTATTAATGTTTATGAACGCTTAAGGGATATGGTTACATAAAACAATTCAATTGAAGCACAAAAATAATATGTTCTGCCAAGAGAAGATGGTTTGAACTTAGTTTTGTTTGAAAACCTGTCATAATTTACAAATTTTAAATAATATTCAGAGTGATATAATAAGGTTGTGGGTATGATATTGCCTTCTTTTATCCAATCTGACCCATTGCCAGAACATCTGTTTCTGTTCTCATTTCCAAAGTACGTAAAACCTTAAACTCATACCTTTTATTCTAGGTAGATGAGGTACAGAGACCAAACTAAAAATGTGCACAGGAGTCGAGGGGCACATCCTGAACTGAGACACTGAAACATTCAACTTGGTCCTGTGTAGAAATGAGGTGCCTGGTACAGGGACGGGAATTCACAGTACAGGCTAAGGTACTGCCACGTAACGGCGTAAGAGAGGGGGGGTAGGAGGGCAGGCGCAGTCCTGTGATAATGGCGATGCTAACCCCATGCTGAGGCGTCCTGGTTTCGGCTGGAATGGAGTTAGTTTTCTTCCTAGTAGCTGGCACAGTGCTGTGGTTTGGATTTAGGATGAGAACAATGTTGATAACACACCGATGTTTTAGTTGTTGCTAAGCAGTGCTTACACTAGTCAAGGACTTTTCAGCTTCTCATGCCCTGCCAGCAAGAAGCTGGGAGGGGGCATGGCCAGGACAGCTGACCCAAACTGGCCAAAGGGATATTCCACACCATGTGATGTCATGCTCAGTATATAAACTGGGGGAGTTGGTCGGAGAGCAGAGACCGCTGCTCGGGAACTGGCTGGGCATCTGTCAGTGGGTGGTGAGAAATTGCATTTTGCATCACTTATTTTGTATATTCTTTTATCATCATCATCATCATAATCATTATTATTATTATTATTTTCCCTTCCTTTTCTGTCCTATTAAACTGTCTTTATCTCAACCCA
>NW_008825615.1:14704620-14706017 GCF_000699105.1 Pygoscelis adeliae
GAAGGACTGTTATGACAGATGGAGCCCAAAGTCATGGACTAACTGAACTCAATGAACATTTTATAGGGATGGCCCATAGACTAAGGGAATGATATCTATGTGTATATATCAAAAGACAGGAAAAGTGGTTGTGATTAATTGGGATGTATTGGAAAGTGTGGGACCTGGGCATGACGTAGATGGTATCAAATAAGGGGTGGATACTGTCTTGGTTTCATCTGGGATAGAGTTAATTTCCTTCCTAGTAGCTGGCACAGTGCTGTGGTTTGGATTTAGGATGAGAATAATGTTGATAACACACCGATGTTTTAGTTATTGCTAAGCAGTGCTTACACTAGTCACGGACTTTGCAGCTTCCCGTGCCCTGCCAGCGAGAAGCTGGGAGGGGGCACAGCCAGGACAGCTGACCCAAACTGCGCCAAAGGGATATTCCATACTATATGACATCACGCTCAGTACATAAACTGGGGGGAGTTGGCCGGGGGGGCGGTGACCGCTTCTCGGGAACTGGCTGGGCATCTGTCAGTGGGTGGTGAGCAATTGCATTTTGCATCACTTATTTTGTATATTCTATTATGATTATTATTATTATTATTAATTTTCCTTTCCTTTTCTGTCCTATTAAACTGTCTTTATCTCAACCCATGAATTTTACTTTTTTTTCCCAATTCTCTCCCCCATCCCACTGAGGGGGGCGCAGAGTGAGCAAATGGTTGTGTACTGTTTAGCTGCCTGCCGGGTTAAACCACAACAGTTGACAATGACAACAACTTTAAAGTAACCCAAGAATATTCTGATTTTAATTTTTTTATAATAAAAATAAGAGATAAGTTAACATAAAAAAATGCAGAAACCTTAGTTTGACAGTCCACTTTCAAGCCCGTTGCTTCATTTGCACTTGGACTCAATGACAAAGACACTCACACAGGCTGTCAGATCATATTTTCCTTGTATGTGCAGCAAAAATAAAGAGCATGTACTAGTTTGTGGTACAAAGATAAATCAATCAACCCTCTACTTTGTGGACTAATGGTTTTAAAAGTGTTTCATTACTTGTTATTGCTTAAGAAAGTTACAAGTTCATAGAATCATAGAATAGTTTGGGTTGGAAAGGGACCTCTAAAGGTCATCTAGTCCAACCCCCTTGCTGTGGGCAGGGACATCTTCAACTACATCAGGTTGCTCAGAGCGCCCTCCAACCTGACCTTGATGTTTCCAGGGATGAGACATCCACCACCTCTCTGGGCAACCTGTGCCAGTGCTTCACCACCCTCAGTGTAAAAAACTTCTTCCTTATACCTAGTCTCAATCTACCCCCTTTTAGTTTAAAGCCATTCCCCCTTGTCCTGTCACAACAGGTCCTGCTAAAAAGTTTGCTGCCATCTTTTTTATAAGCC
>NW_008825615.1:14707022-14713876 GCF_000699105.1 Pygoscelis adeliae
TTGTGCACCTTCAGGTGCCTTAGATGGTCTAGAACCTGATGTTCCCCCACAGTGGGCGGCTCTTCATTCTTCCAGTCCCCGCCTTTGCCTCCTGCGGCTTGGGCGGTGAGGCTCAGGCACTTGCTGGTGAAGACCGAGGCAAAAAAGTTGTTGAGTTCCTCTGCCTTCTCTGTATCCCAGGTAACCAGGTGTTTGGTTCTGGAGAAGGCCCACATTTTCCCTTGTCTTCCTTTTATCCCCAACGTACCTTTAGACTCTTTTCTTGTTGCCCTTGATGTCCCTGGCCAGATTTAATTCTATGAGGGCTTTAGCTTTCCTAACCTGATCCCTGGCTGCTTGGATAATTTCCCTGTATTCCTCCCAGGCTACCTGTCCTTGCTTCCACCCTCTGTAGGCTTCCTTTCTGTGTTTGAGTTTGTCCAGGAGCTCCTTGTTCATCCATGCAGGCCTCCTGGCGTTTTTGCCTGGTTACAAGTTACGTAAGAAAGTTACATGAGAAGCAGTTTAATACCATTTAAGAAAGTTTTATTTTATGAAAGCCATGGTCTACCTTGTCAAAACAGGTACACAGGTCCTCAAACCAGCATATTTCCTCTCTTTGCTTCATGGATTTTAAGTATCTGGCAATACGTAGCATAAGGAGTACGTGGCTCACAAGATCCAGGCTGGTCACAAGGCAGCATGAGGATCGGTTTTAATCTACTGAGCACATATGCTATTGTCTCTGCCCTGTCAATGGTGACATCTGGTTTCCTGCTTTGCTGCTTCCCTGGTGACTAGCATGGAGCAGCAGAGACCGTGTGCTCTAGTAAAAATGCGAAGCTAGCAGCCATGTGTCACCACTGCCATGGACAAGCTTTAATATGATTAGAGTTTTAATGTCATTTATATGTTATTGACACAAATAGCAGCAGAAGGCAGTCTAGGCAAAGGCCTGCAAGAGGAAACAGTGCATTTTGCCTGTGCCTGAAGGAATGAGTATCGGCTATTCCAGAGTGCACATCCCCATCCTGCCACCCCAAATCCTTTTTCAAACAGTGTCTACATTGCCCTTTCTCCAGTTGCCATTGCTGACTAAGGAGGGTTTGGGCATGTATTAAAATGTGGACTGCTACAGGGGGATGTCGCAGTCCAGCAAGGGCTACAGTTCCCAGTCTCTGTTCCCACTTCACCTCTTGTATCAGCGAAGGAGGAGGTGATGGTGCCTGGGCTTGCCTGTATCTCACCAACCCCATCTCCAACTTGCCTTCTGCATTTTTAGAAGCAGAGCATGACCCTGACCCTTAGCCCTCACATTTCTTTCTTTTTCCAGTAGCCAAGGAGCTCAGGAGATGTACTGAAGGTCATAGACATAAGACGCTCCCTGACCATAAAGGTAGGGTGGAAAGTATGTGGTGACATGGGAACTATGGAGGCCTATGGAGATGGGTAGGTGGATATTCTACTCTATATTTTATCAAGTGAGTAAGGGATAATAAAAGAATTTCAGAAGACAATTTCATGAGGACAAATTCCAGGGGTAGAAAAAGAGCAACAAAGATCAGGAGGGACTTGTGTAAAAATTAGCTAATTTACAAAATGTATGACTGTCTTGTTCAAGGTCCTGAGGACATTTCAAGGGTGGAGGTGAGCAGAGGTAGGAGAATAGGAAACACAAATCCCAGTATATTTTATGTAGTGCCCCAGCCTCACTTAGCTCAACTGTCTTCATGACACTAACAAGTTGTGGTTAGGAGTCAGGTACAGGGGGGTCTGTTTAGGGTGGCCCTGTGCACAGTGAACGCACTGCACTGAATCACAGCAGCTGACAACCAGGGAGTGAGAGGTAGGTTGTGGGGCTATGAACATAGAAAGGGCATAGACAGAATCAGGAAGCACATCAGATTTATGGGGTTCCCTTGCCTGGACTCTTGAAAGCTGTGTAGAAATAATCTATTATCACTATTGGTCTGTTTGTACACTGTGTTGATTCAGCTGTGATGAACAGCAGAAAATATTTTATTGCTGGTTTTCAATTATTGTTGCTTTACCATTGATTAGTTCTAGGTAATATATTTTAGCTTATACATATGCTTCCAAGGCATTTATGAAAAATGCTCTCTGACCTAATGCTTGGCAGCCATTATTCATAATTTGATTTATTTATATGTACATAATTTATGTACATGGGACCACAGATAGAAGCATGACAGTGCAGAAGCTGACACTTCCAGGGTGATAATCTCTGTTCTTGTGCAGTCAGCTCTTCAGTCATCTCAGTGGGAATTACATCTGAAGACTGCAGAGGAAAGTACTGGGTTTTCCTCTCTAACACTGGTGAGACCACATCTGGAGTGCTGTGTCCAGTGCTGAGCTCCTGAGGACAAGAGGGAGATGGGCATACTGGAGTGGCTCCTGCAAAGTGCTACAAATATGATTAATGGATTGGAGCATCTGTCCTATGAGGAGAGGCTGAGAGAGCTGGGATTGCTCAGCCTGGAGGAGAGAAGGCTCAGGGGCGTACCAATACAGATATCTGTGTGTATAAATACCTGACGGGAGGGTGGTGAATAAGGCAGGGACAGACTCCTCAGTGGTATCCAGTGACAGGACAACAGGTACAAACTGAAGTAAAGAAATTCCATTTAAAGGTCAGAAAAAACTTTTTTAATACGAGGGTGGTCTAACAGTAGAAGAGGTTGCTCAGAGGGGTTTTGGTGCCTCCATCACTGGAGACATTAAAAATCCAAGTCCTGGAAGACAGCCTGCAGTTGACCCTGCCTGAGCAGGGGGGGAGTGGCCTAGATCTCCAGAGATCCCTTCCAACCTCAAAGATCCTGTTTCTCAAAGAAAAATAAACTCTACTTCCAAAACTAATTCAAAATGTGATTCTTTAATATTTGAGCAATCTGAGATTGTTTTTTTTTTCTTTTGAACCCAGATGTTTCCAGTTCTGAAAAATTAAGAAAATGTATACTCATGGTTAAATCAGACCTCAGAAATTTCTATTTTTTTTAATCAGTGAACTAAAATAAGAAAAACCCAGCAAAATCCAAATCTTAAAATCTTCATTTTGCAGTGATGAAATATTTCTGACATTTTCAAAGTGAAAACTTTTGATTCCATCAAAATTAAATATTTCAGTCTTTTCCATCCTGATCTGGAAGGTGACTCAGACATTTTCACCCCCTTTTTTTTCAATGTATCTTGGCACAGAAAAGGAAGTGAAAGAAGGATTGGACTCAGAGGGCTATGAACTGAGACTCTGAAAATGCTGCTGCAGTAGTAGGGGAGCAGTGATGGACAGTTTGACAGAGAAAGGAGTGACTTAGGCAGTCATCTGAAGAGTACCCCCATACCTGCTCTGAAGAACAAAAGGCAGAGGTCCTGATAATGCACACATTTAGCTCAGAGGTTACAGCCTGAGGTACTGAGTTATTGAACTCAGAGTAGGAGTATAATTATCATTTGTAGTTAGGTTTTTCATAAAGAAATTAGCAAAAAGCATATTTGCCCCATCACCTGTTGCCTCCAACTAACATGCTCCTGCTCAGAACTGAAGGGTTATTTCCATTCATACAGCTCATTCATGAAGTTTTTAGTCTTGCACGTGTAGAGTACTTTTGACAGATAGTATAATGTTATTCTTACTAATAATGTTGCTAGTAGATTTTCTGTCGCTGTTTCTGTGGGCTCTCTGAGAGATACCATCAGCTTTCTGACTGTGGATTTACACCCTCTGGGGTCATGGCACATAATAACCACATTTAGAATAATTTGTCCTAGACCAAATGCAGTATCTGAGTGCCCTGCAATGCTGGAGAGTCCTTGCCAAAGGCTATTATCCTCAGGAAATATACAGATGCAAAAACAAACAAGCAATCACAAGAAGAGTTTATTTGCAGAAGGTTTTTCTGACCCAGTTACAAGCCATTAATATGAGTGAATAAGCACATATGACAGTAAGTGAGGGAAATGGCATATTATGGGCCAATGCAACAAATCCAAAGGGCAGACCACAGAAGTCATCATGCTGGCCCACTTACTCTGGTTGTAGGGTATGATGAAGAACAGGCTACAGTACAAATCCTGATCTTTATGGCAAGTAGTCTTGGTGCTAACACCTTTGTGAATGATGTGAGAGAAGCAAATTCAACTACTTCTGATTTTGGAAAGAGGTTTGGTTCTAGGGAACTCAACTTTAGGTCACTGTCTTGAGCCTGAAAATACTGCATATTCCAATAATTTTTTTTCAAACAGCAGCCATATATTTTGAAACTGTTCCACTTCACACAAAATATTTAAAAACTCAATAGAACATGAGCTGAAACCCAGTTCCTTTGGGGACTGTTGTAACCATTAGGTTATCATGTATTTTTCATTTACTCTGTTCTTAAAAGTATTCAGCCATTCTATGCAAAGCAGGTACGTATCTGGAACAGGACACACTAAGAAGGACCCCTCAGAGAATTTTCTGCTCTAATTATTCTGAATACTGCCTTGTGATTTGGGACACTTGGGTTCAAATCTCTGCAACAAATCAGACAGACAGAGGCATTCAGGTAGCTCACACTGCAGGTGAATGTTCTAGCAATGGGCTATTGACCATGAAGTCAGGCAGCATCTCCTGCTGCCTGGCTTCCCACACAGACCAAACGTGAGGCTGGGTCCTGACATCAAGGCAGGCAGAGGGACATTCATTTTATCAACTCTGCTGCAGCTGAGGCTCAGAACACATTATGGCATCAGGACATGGCTGGTTTTGTTCAAATAATGTCAATATAGGAGAAGGGAGGTTTCCATGGAGATATAGAGACCTCTGATTCCCAGTGACAGAGAACCTGCCTTATGGAATTAACTTGCTAGAAATGGCAGTTACGTACCTAAATACCCTTGGCTGCATTTATGAACAGGACCAAGGCATGGGCTAGGCTAATGGCAAGTTACTGTCTATACTGCTGCACTTTTGCATGGTACCTGCTCCGGACCGAGCCATCTAGACTGTGAAGATAGCGTGGGGCTGGAGTCACTCTCAACAGGTAGTTTTGTGCAGCCAGCATGGGCGTAAGACAGTTTAGTTGTATGGATACATGCTGCCCCATGACAGTTGAACTCAGGGCCAGAAAATAGTCCCTGGCCCATTTTATTTGCTAGTATTGATGTAGCCTTGGCAGATCAAGGCCCTTGACATTTATCAGTCAACAAAAGTGTCATTACTAGCTTGGTCTAATGACAGTACCCCACTGTACTGTCACGCTTCTTCTCCCTTCCATATTCACAGCACCTGGCAAGTGAATATTCAACATTTAACAGCAAGGTCTTGGAGGGATTTAAAGTAAGAGAGACATGGTGACTGATACCCAAGATTTGTTCAAGAAGATAATAGGCCTTCGGAGAAAGGGACGTTTTCGTCTGAATGACAACAGAGATTAGGATGAGTTTCAGATCAAACTTGTAATACCTGGTCTTCCCCCACTTAAAACATACTTTGCTTGGGAATGATGCACCAAGCGTTGGAAGTGCAATAGAGACAGAGACCGATTTTCTGCTTTCATTTATGTGAGAATCTGTTTAACAGTTCAAGGAGGCTTAGTCACATTGTAACCTCCACTTTATCATACCATCACTCCCTGCAAGTGAATCACTCTGACGTGTAGGTACTATTCACTAAATAAATACAATGTGCCTCCCTACAACACAACTTTCATTGAAGCATGCTTTATTTGATTTGTTTCTTATTCTAATACAATATTTGAAACTTACTCTAACCACTACATTGTTGTAGGTGTCGTGTGAGATCATAGATCACAGAATCATAGAATGGTTTGGGTTGGAAGGAACCTTAAAGATCATCTAGTCCCAACCCCCTTGCCATAGGCAGGGACACCTTCCAGTAGATCAGGTTGCTCAAAGCCTCATCTAACCTGGCCTTGAACACTTCCAGGGAGGGGCAGATCAACTCCTCCAAATTATGGAAAACAAGGTTGAAACTTTTTCCCAGCTGCATGTTGGCTTTGTTTAACAGGATCCCACAAGAGCATAATTTCTGCTGAATTCAGACTTCTTGAGTTGGTTCAGACTCTGACTTTGTTCATGGTCCAGAAATTTCATTTATCACCTTATTGAAGTGACAGTGTGACTGTTACTAAAAATAGTATTGGCTACTGTAAAGGATTTCAGAAGTTGACTGTCTTCTGCCGTCATTTTTTCTTTGAAATCTCATTGACTTCATTCAGTTACCACAGCAATATTATGATAAACTATGAATATGCAACCATTCAGCAATTCAAAATAAACCTGTGTACACCATAAAGAATTACCTGAAATATTGCAGACATCTTCAACAACATTCCAGACACTCTTACATCCATTTGCATCATTTATACATTGCTCCCTCAAGTGCAGACAGTCAGTAGTCTGAGCAGTAGATATACTTGTGAAGTACATGAACAACACTGTAAAAACAGAATATAATGACTATTTAATACAACAGATATTGTACTGAGATTTTTCATTTACACTTAGATTATAACAACATAATTCACTGTAGTCTAACTATAGATTCAAATTTTCTACCAAGCTACATTTTAACAGAATAAAATTTTTCCTCAGTTTCACAACTGGAAAAATAAGTTTAAATTTTAAATTTTTGAAGTTGCAGTGTAGCATATTTTGTATTGTTTTTACCCCAGTATTATAGAATCATAGAATCATTAAGGTTGGAAAAGACCTCTAAGATCATCAAGTCCAACCGTCGACCCAACACCACCATGCCCACTAAACCATGTCCCCAAGCGCCTCATCTACACGTCTTTTAAATACCTCCAGGGATGGGGACTCAACCACTCCCCTGGGCAGCCTCTTCCAATGTTTAA
>NW_008825615.1:14714632-14718245 GCF_000699105.1 Pygoscelis adeliae
ATCATTGATAAAGATATTGAACAAGACTGGCCCCAAAACTGAGCCCTGGGGAACACCGCTCGTGACCGGCCGCCAACTGGATTGAACTCCATTCACCACAACTCTCTGGGCCCGGCCGTCCAGACAGTTTTTTACCCAGCAAAGGGGGTACACCTGTCTAAGCCGTGAGCCGCCACCTTCTCAAGGAGAATGCTGTGGGAGATGGTGTCAAAGGCCTTACTGAAGTCCAGGTAGACCACATCCACAGCCTTTCCCTCATCCACTAGGCGGGTCACCTGGTCATAGAAGGAGATCAGGTTAGTCAAGCAGGACCTGCCTCTCATGAATCCATGCTGGCTGGGATTATAACATCAATCATAGCTATATATGACATCTGTCCATAGATATATAGAAATGACTGCAGTTCTGAGATCCATAATAAATTACAGAAAGGAAGACAGTATAATATTCAGAGGAAACAGCATTTTATTTGGACTGCAATTTTGTCAAGCTAGAGACTACACAGGAATTCCTATGAATAGCCTATGTGAAGGAGATTTGACAGCTACACAACTGTTAGGTAACAAATGAGATTTTATTTCATAATACAGTACTCTTCACCGTCTTTGTTTTACTTCACAGATGCATCATTTCTTGAAAGCAACCCCAACATTTATGTCTTTATCTGCTTCCCTGAGTGCACTGAACCTAAAGGCCATGTTAATTGCATTAAAAAGTTCTGAAACTGAAGACTGATGTGGAGGTTTCAAGGTAAAGAATTTTAAATCAGCACCACCTCTGGCTTATCAGTAGAAAATTAAATTGCCTTGCTAAGAAAAGACAAGTCAATTGGGGTGTAGCTCTTTCATCAACATTCCCATGGTAACACAACCTCTAATTTGTAACCATTTGTCTTAATTTTCTTTATAATTAAGTTTCAGACACTGATTTCAGGCCTTATCAAACTAGCTGCTGAACACCTGACGGGAGTGTTTTCCTTATGTATTGAAGGACACAGCATCTCCTAGATCAAGTCTCCTTTTTTTTCATAGAATCATAGAATAGAATCATAGAATCATTAAGGTTGGAAGAGACCTCCAAGATCATCGAGTCCAACCGTCAACCCAACACCACCATGCCCACTAAACCATGTCCCTAAGCACCTCATCTACCCGTCTTTTAAATACTTCCAGGGATGGGGACTCAACCACTTCCCTGGGCAGCCTGTTCCTTTATGTTCAGGCAAGGTCATATGGAATTTGAGGAATTTCCAGCACTGTTTAAATCCTTAAACATCATCTACAAGAGGCATGAAATATTCCCTCAGGACTTGTCCAGACCCTATCCGGAGAAATGAAATGTTTCCAGTGATACATCTGAGAAATAAGAAATGAAATATCAAATATTGCTCTTAATCTTAAAGAGCCACTACTGTTTAGAGGTGATGCCATCCCTTCTGGAAATGATGCGTATCTGTGATATCAGCATTGCTGTAGGGAACACTTTCTGGATGCATGTTGATAAAGATGAAGCAACACTTAATACTTCATAACTGACAGGCCCAATAGCATCTAGTGTGCCTCAGAGACACAGAAGAGGCCTCATGTGCTTACCATAAGAAGGTGAATGAAGCTGGTGCTAATCCTTTCCCAGTTGTGCATATTCCTGCCAGTTCTCAGATCTGTGCAGGGTTGGTTGTGAGATCAGTGATTTCCAGCCTGAAACACCCTTTTAGGCTGCTTCTGTCAGTCAGCCTGGGAGACTGATTGATAGCAACGGCTCCTGCCCCTTGACATTGAGGAATGTGCAGCTGGCCCATCCAAAGGGACAATTTTGGCTCATTATGACAACATTTTAGTCTTGGGACTGTCTCCAAAAGTTCTTTCTAATTGTGATATTACTCACTATTTATTCAGATGACAGAGAAAAAAAGGCTGCCATATACTTTACAAATGAAAATGACTATATATATAAGACAATACAAAGTTACAGACCCAGGAACTTTTTAAGAAAGGATGTTTTGCTGGATGACCATTTACCTATTTTGTAGGTACTAACACGACAGAAGATTTACGCATCTGATTAGGATCTGCAGCACAAAAACTCTGTGCTGTCTGCCCACTGTTAAGACAGATCTTCAGAACCAGTGGCTGAAAATGAATAGTCAAAGTAGGACTGATTAAACAGCCAATTAGCAGCTCCTGCTCCTTTGTAAGGATTATTTCAGAGTGTGTTTATTTCAAGCCCACCTGGAAACTGTGCCCGCAAAAAGGAGGAGGTGCTTTTGCGAAATAAAGAGCCGAGTGGCATAATCTATGACTGAAGGTAATTCAACCTAAGAAAGGGCTTCTCCAGATCTAATGACATCCTATGGATGGGTCTTTTGTTTCCTCAGCAGTACATGGGGGCATATGGCGGCAAGTCTACATGAAACAAACTGGCCTCTGTGATTTTAGAATCCAGTGCACTGTAGCTTATACAATTGCTTAAATTGGCAGCTATTACTTTAGTCATTCACTGTAGTTATTTACTCTAGTGTTTGGAGTACTCAGCGACTGTTTTTTACTCAGAAGAGTTCCGGGCATTTAAGAGTTAGTTTGTAGCTAAAACTCTTAGAGGGATCCATTTCGATATGAAGATACATAAATTTAGATTTCTACAGGTGTCTGTATTTTTGTACAAGTGTCTATTGATTCACTGGGTAGGTGTAAATTCCCTGTTCTGAAGAATTTGGTGTCTAAAGGGAAAAGGGGGGGGGGGGGGGGGGGGACGGGCAGGAAGGACATTTTAGCACCTTCATTTTGCAGATTGGGAACTGAGGAACAGAGGAATTACAGTGTCTCTCCCAAGACTGCAGAATTATTGTCTGGCAGATAATAATGAAGAATGGGAAACCAAGCTGTGGTTTCTAGCCAACTGCAAGAGCAGCAAGATAGCTAGCTCCAAAGGAGAAAGGCAAACTATAGTTGAATATAGTTTGAATATAGTTGAAAAGTGATAAAGGACAACTTCATTCTAACAAAACCTGGAGCAGAACTACCTACAGAATGTTTTTAACAGTGGAATATGAGCTTAGAGTAGTGGGTTGTTAAACAGAGAAGCAGCACGTATACAATATGCGGAGAGGAGAAAAGGAGAATAAAAGAAATTAAAATATATTTGTTTCAATGTATTCTCTTCTACCCATTCCTTCTGTTCCAGCTTTGTTGATTTTCCCTTTTTCTCCACTCAGACCCAAAGGGGAATGTCAGTAGCTCTCTGCGTAGCACTGCCAGCACTAAACGCTTTCCACTTAGCAAACAAGTGGCTGTTTATTTAGACAAGGCGTCCCATTTGTGGGTCTCCTCGCCGGTTCAACTTCTTATCAGTGCTGGCCCTGCTACCCTGCCTTACCTCCCGCTTCAGACCCGCTACCCGGAGCCGGGCTGAAGACGTCTGCGCCAAGCCGCAGGGCCTGGACGTCGCAGGCTGGTGCGAACCCCCGACAGGTACCTGCTCGCCCCCGCCTTGAGGCTCCCCGGGAGAAGGAGCAAAGGGAGGGAGCCGTAAGGGGAACCCGTGGAGAGGAGAGGGCTGGAGGTGCAGGGCGAAGCGAGGGTCCTGGCGAGGCTGGGGGCTGCCTCCCTCCCCGCCT
>NW_008825615.1:14718508-14751283 GCF_000699105.1 Pygoscelis adeliae
AAGGCCACGGCGAAGGGCGGGAGGGGGCCGGCCTGTCACCCTCCGATGTAAATACTGTATCTTTCTCTGCCCGCCGCTTTCGGTCGGGAGCAGCTGACGAAGCTTCCCCCCTCACCCCCAGCCCCGCCAGCTTCCTTCGCTGCCATTGTTACAGCCTTTGCTCGCATTGCTCTTTTTGCCATGACCGTTAAGCCGGACTGCGTCGAGATGAGACGTGGTGCTTGGGCATTTTCCACGGGATCTGGCAATCCCTCTGCATTCAGTTCCGCTTGATCTCCGGAGAAGCTAACACAGCAAGTCTTTGGCTGCTGCCTCTAGTCGCTCCGGAAAATGCCTGTTGCTATGTCTGATCATCTTCCGTAAGCACTTTTCAATGCATTTTAGGAGTGAATTTCTTTGTTTTCATCTCAGATGTGGAATAGGATCATGGTCTCTTAAGGAGAGAGAGGAGCTATGGAGCAGGTTGGACAGCAGACCAGAGGAACAAAGATCTAGTCTGTAGTCTAGACCCATACTGGACTATGGGTCCAACTTCAGGAGTTTAACAAAAAACACTTTGCCATACAAAAGTCAGCAGCTGACTTGGGTACTTACTAAAAAATAAATAAACTATAAATCATACAAGCATACACCTGCTGGCTTCACTGGATGCCCTTTGCTTTTGCATTGGAAGGAGGAGTAAACAACAGATCCCTACTGATTTATCCATGCTACTCATGAGTCTTGTTTTCGCAAGTTGCTTATCCCATACAGAACATTTTTAGTTGGTTTTGGTCCTTGAATGCTTAAAACAAAAAAAATCCTAAAACTTCCAGTATAGCTAGCAGAGATAGAGATACTGTGAGTGAAATCCTGTCCCTATTGGCAAAGTAGAACTTGAGCAAAGTCCAGATTTTGCGTTTTGTTTTGCTCAGGAAAATTCAATCTTCCGTATAACTTCTTAATTTCTTTAACTCAGATTTTAACTTAGTTAATTTATTACATTCCTTATTTAAACTCTTAATGCCAATATTGCTAAATATTTTTTTTTTTTTTTGAAAGTGTATGCAATAAAATAAAATACTATTTCATCCAATATATCCAACATCCAGAAAAAAACCTTATTGTCAGGTAAAGGGAATAACCTGAGAAATGAATATCATTTTTGCTGTGAGACAAATTTTAGGTTGGAAGGCTAAATTTGCCTCGGCCTTAATCCGTTGTAACATGCAGCAATAGGTTACATGTCAGCGAGGGCTGAGTTAAGCTAATGTATAGTGTGCTCTCCTTCCTATAATGCACTCTCCAGGTTAATGGCATGCATCAATTCTGCTAATATCTGAGAATGAGATGGTGCTCTCTATGCAGTCCAGAAGAAAAGGAAAAAAATTTCCTTTTTGGAGGTGGAGAGGGGGAGAAATTATCTTGCAGTCATTGTGACTGCAGGGAACAAGCTTATCACTACAGCCACAACAGGAAAGGAGAAGGTCAGGATGTCACACCTCCAAGACTGTGAAATATGTTGAGAAACAAAGTACCAGAGTGATGGTGGCACAACAATTTATGTATGCGGGACAAATATGATGTGATTTAAACTCTGTCTAATGATGCTATGACCAAGCAGAAACGGGATGAGAACTCCATTTCTATGCTCCTGAGTTGCTAGTGGAAATATTAGAATACCAAAGCAGCTAGAGTTAACAAAACCCAATTAAAGCTCAGTTTTCAGATAATTTTCAATATTTATAGACTGGATAAGAAATGCACATTCCTCACCTGACCTTTTCTGATGGATAAGAAGCCCGGAAGCTTCTTTAACATGCTTTAATTTCTGTCACAAGCAAAAGGCATTAAATTCCATATTGCTCTTAAAATCTTACCCTGTCTCTTCTCACAGACATTTCTATCTCCATTAGTATCCACTGCTCGCTACTCGGTTTATCTTTACTGAAAACTCCCAGTGATTATTTTCATTCAAAAATAAATCCAGCTTATTTTGAATGTATCCAAATATTTGGATCTCTCTGGAGTAAAAGGTCCTAGAACTGGCAAACCCCCTTCACTACTTTACGCAGGTAGAAAACAGATTTTTAAATGCCTATGAAGGTTTTCTGATGACAAAGTAATGCCTGACAACATATCTGAGCTAAAGGAGAAAATGGTTTTTCTCAAATTTTGTAAAACTAAAGAAATAAATACATATGAATATTTGCATCAAAAATATTTATTTCAAAAAACAAATTTTTGAATGAAAAATCTTTTCATCAAAATAACCAAATCTTTAGCTTGATAACCATATTTAACCAATCTTTAGCTTGATAACTGTATACTCTGGCAAGAATTAGTTAACACTTTCTACCTATCCTTAGAATTTCAAATCTTGGATAAGCTCTGATTGTATCACTTGTGCCTCAAAGATATTCTATTTACTCAACAAAAATCTGGTCAGAGAAAAACCCAGAATCATTTGTCAATGAATGTCTCATATTTTATTTATATTCTCCACACAAAAAGTACTGTTAAGTTAAGGTTATGGCTAAGAGAAATTCCTAGGAATGTTGGAACATTTTAATTTTTGGGATCTAAGTGAAAATAGGAAAAGAGAACAAAGAGAACAAAAGAGAAATTTTTCTCTTACAAAAACGAAAATGAAGGCCAGAACCTCCATTTCTAACATGTCACAGGAGACCTGCAGGAGTCAAAAACTGCTGATGACCTTTAGTGGTGTCCTCACCTCAGATTAACACAATTTATCGCACTGGCATTAAGGTAGTAGCAAAAAGACGACAATTTGAGTTAACAGGTAGTATTCAACCTCCCTTTAGAAAGATGCTACTTATGGTTTTTCCGTGAGCATTGCCACCACCACCCCGCCCCGTTCATCTCACAGGGATCTGGGCAACACACCTGACAAGACATGAGAATTTTGCTGGTCTTCCACAGTCACCCATGACCTTTTATGTTTGAAAAGTGTGCATACTCCCCTTTTATAGCGACAGAGTTTACTTAGATAGCCGTTTACTTTCTACTTTCTTACTCTCTCTTCAAGGAAAAGATAAAAATACATTTTCTGAAATGAAAGTATAGGTTTGCAAAATTTTGGCATAATTGACATTTTTCAGCAGTGGGTTGAGGCCCAATTAAATGATTACTGATAATTACTTTGCAGTTAGATTACTATACTAGTTTTTAACTTTTTGACTTTTTATTTACTTATATCAAAAGAAAAAATTAGAAGACTTTTCAAATTCCATTCTCCCATTTCTGTAATTTTTTAATTCAGCAGCTGTTTTTCCAATCATTTCAAATGATACAGAAAAATTATACCTTGTTCCACACAGTTTAAGAATACTACATTTTCTGTGACTGAAGAGCAAAAATAGTCTTCGAATGGCAAAGGAATTGCAACAGCTATGAAATCAAATCCTGCTGTAGTTTCCACAATTATTTGGGTTTTCCTTTCTTAGAAGAGACAAAGTAAAATTTTTTCTTGAAATAACAATGACATAATAGCTATACTAAAAAATTAAGCTTACACATAGGAATATAGGAATTCCTATGATTTTATTTGATGTTTAAACGTTCTTTCCATTTAGGTATTTCTCCTTATTCTTTTTTAATAGAAGAAGAATATTCTCCTTTTTCTTTTTTAATAGAAAAAGAAAACTTTAATATACAAAGAAATGCAAATTTTTTTCTCTCACTTTACACCAGTGTAAACGAGGAGTAATTGCAACAATGTCAAGTGAAACAGCTGTTGGGTAATGTTAAAGCATAAAGTGATTAAACACTTCATAAAACTATAGTTGTCGTGATAGACAGCATGACATTCGGTCAAAATAAATCCTAGCAAAAATATTTACATAAGTTAGTCAAAAAAACACCTTGTCTGTGAATAATTGGCTTTTCAGAAACATTTGAACATGTGAGAATGTTTGCTTTCTATGCCAAATGCTTTTTACTGAAAAACAAGTCCTCCCTCCCATCTTACCCTTCCTTTCGAAAAATCTTAACTGAAATGCAAGAATAGTGCCACAGGGAGATTGTAGCTGAGGTTCTTATAGATTAGCCTCTTTCTAACCAATAGGCCACATTCCCCTAGTAGACTAAGTCTCCAATGATGCATCATCTTCGTTCTTTAAGAAGAAAAACTGCAATGCATGGTAGGAAGCCCCAGGCCAGGGAGCTTATCCTATAAATGGAAAACGGGTAGGTGAGTACTTGATCTACGGGTCCAATGAGATATCACCTCTATAATTTCCAGAGAGAAACATTTTATTTTAATTGTTGAAAAGTCAATATTTTCTTGGTATATAAATCTGTTGTTTGTATCATTAGTATTAAATGGCAGCTGAGAGATAACTCGTGAAAGCAAGCAAGATAACCAATGTTTTCTATTTTAAAGATCCTCAGAGGTCTTCTGAAGCGACACTTGCAGACATTATGGACTAAAAGGAGCTACCAAAGCTAAATTGTCCTGTCCTTCAGGGGTGCTGACACTTGTTATTCCTATTGGCCTGAGTAGGAATTTTGAGCTTATAGCACCTTTGAGCATCCCGTAAGTTTTATTTAAGTAGTTACTTTTTAGGCACTCAAGTCTGAAGAAAAAAAATAATTGCCTATTTAGTGTAATCTTATGAAAACATGTGTTACTTGCAGCACTTTGGGTTCACATCTTAGAAGCATGTCTGTGCTTAGAAAAGTAGCCTGGAATCTCCCGAAATCAATCTGAAGTGAAAGTTCCATAATGAACGTAGAATTTACTACAAGTGAATTAGCGGAAAAAGAAGTGCAAAGTAATTCCAGAATATCACTAGTGTATAAGTAAGCATTCCTGGTAAATAAGTCACTCATTTATAGAAACAGGATATAAATAAATGATGTTTGAGGCTTCTTTCAAATACTTAAGAGTTCTTTATATGATACATTTTAGAACATTCCACAGCATCTAAAATATATAAAAATAAATATCTACAGTATTTACAAAGTATGATAACAATCCAATCTTTAAAAAGACCTGTAAAGACATGTTCTTTAGCTCATACTGAGGTAAGTAGGTTTCTGTAAGACTGAGAAGAAATAGGAGAGGCAGTTGCTTTGAAGGAATCCCTTTGTCCGGTTGTTGTAGTCTGTAACACAGCTAAAAGCATGTGCAATTCTCTGGTGGTCTTACATGTGTTGAGCCAAAGTCATCCTTGCTGTAACTCCATTGAGGTAAGTTTAGTTATGCTAGGGACAAATTTGTCCCACTCTACGTTCTCTGTGTTGGCAGTGTCTTCTGCAGAAACCCTCACAGCTTCATCTAAATTTGAAGTCATGTTCATCCCTGGTATGTGGAGATGCAGTTCCACTGATTTCAATGGGCTGAGTGTAGCTGGGATACCTGTAAGATAAAAAAAAAAGACTTTAAGATGATTTTACTGTTTGTATCAGGTAGCTGACTGGCTCACGCTGTGATTGTCACTCCTGAACACTATGCAGATGATGATCTGTTAGCAAAATGATCTGCCAGAAAATGTTCCAAATTGTGCTTGCAAATTTTAAGCGAAGACTTCTTGACTGAAGTCTGAGGGGATTTCTGCTGCATAAACCTTGATTTTCTTACTTTTAAACTTTTTTAATGTGTTCTACTACTTATTTAATATGCATTATTTGGTAAATTGCCCTGTGGTTCCTTATCCAGATGCCACTGTGACCAGCAGAGCACTACAGCTTCCTGTGTACAAGTCAATCACAGAATCATAGAATGGTTTGGGTTGGAAGAGACCTTTAAAGATCATCTAGTCCAACCCCCCTGCCTGAGCACAGGACAGGCAAGGAGAAGAGAATGATGACAAATAATCAATATAGAGTAAAATGTCATCTACAGCCACACTGTCACCTGGGTTTCATGGCAGTAACCTTGCTTGTGCCTTACATATAGGAATAGCAACACTACTGGAGAAAAGCAAGCTGAATTCAGGAAAAAAAACATTCCTTCTATAGTAAGTGAAAAGACCAGACTTCTTCAGAGGTAATTTATTTAATTCTTTTTAGATATATATTTTAGGAACAGATTAGCCATCCTTGGAAATACCAATTTCTCTGTTATCAATATATATCTTACATATTCCTAGCCTATAGTGTCTGAGATGATAGTTTCTAGACAACCAATGTTCACATCCCTAGGAGAGAAGGGATGAATCCTGTACTTGCAGTCCTTTGCAAAGTCCTGCTGGGATATAAAATATACTGTAATGAGAAATATCAAATAATAAATTATATGCCATTTTCCATCTATTCACAAAGCTAGGGAATTGCACAATCATTTCAGTGTCTGCCCAGAATTGGGAAAGCTTGAACAACTTCTGCCTTTCATTTCAGACCATGTTCATTTGTTTATCAACCTGTATTGGAGAAAAATCAAGAGTGGCTTCCCAGCTGTTCCTGAATACACACAATAACCCAACAGGAAGGAGAACAGAAAATGTGAGAAAAGAAATTAATGTGAATTTCTTATTTGATCAGTCCAACTCAGAGCAGAATGGATGGTAAGCAGATAATTTGAAACAGTCAAGGACATTCAGGTAGTTCAATATGTACACTCAATTTTGGTTATAATATTTGTTATAAAATAGACCACAACTTCAGAGAATTAGCTCTGAGTAGAATATAGCTGTTTATAAACACATTGCAACTCCAGAAAAAAAATTATTTACACACTTTCAGGTACCTGTTCTTTATTTACTTAGGAGTCTAAAAGAAGTAGAAATCCAAAGAAAATATTTATATACAATATGATTAACTTGCTCCCTCCCCAATTGCAACTCAACTTTTGAAATAAACGAGACGAAATTTTGTTTCATCAATATATAATCAAAGTTGTAGCATCTTCTATAAAATATTTCTTGTAAGTTACTTTTCTTACAGTCAGTTCTTAATTGCAAACACCTTTCTCTCATTGCATTGTCCTCAGATTCAAATATTGTTGTACACACAATTAAATTTTACTTCCACACCATCAAAAGACATAGGGACAAGTATACTATCAGTGGGTAATAGGTGCAGTACCATTCGCTGGAAGTGTGTTTATGTTGGTCAATACAACATGTTCGGAAAGTTTTGAAACGTTATCAAAATTGCTGATCTGGGTGGTCAAGGATTTCCGACTCTCTGTACTGGCACGACCTCTGGTGAGCCGTTCATCATGGTGACTGCGAATGCCAAAGATGCAACAAGAAAATGCTGCTTTAAATTCTTCTCTGAATTTCCCTGTCAACCACAAAAAAGACTCATGAAAAAATTGTACTATAAACCGTGTTTCAACAAACTTTATAGATTAGAAAAAAGCAGCTACCTAAAGCAAAACCAACCCAAAACACCCAGATGTTCTTCTAATGCAGAAGTAGGAAATCACAATTTCAACATCTTGGAGAAAGACAGAAAAAACATAACCTTTGTAAGAAGATATGTGAGGTATGGTATGAAACCTAAATTATTCTTGGCTAGACAGAATAGACAAACTACAATGATTTATGAAATCATGTCATGGAGAGTCTGCTGATTAACAACATATTTTAAAAAAACAAGTAATGGAGCAATCGTAGGCTTAAATGACTGAATCATTACTTGACACGTGAAATGAGAGGGCATGGCTAATTTGTATTTCATTCTTGAATACATTTTGAAAGAAGATTCAAAGTGTTCGACAGCCCATTAGTCTGCTTTTGGGGGGCTCAGAGTAAATTGTTCAAATCATCCTCACACTACACACCACAAAAAAACTACAGTGGGGAAATGTGTAGTGAGGATCAACAGACTTTTGCCTCCCTGTATTTAGCTGCAATAGCACCAGTTTAAGTCTTGATTCTGCTGTCCATAGCCAAATAAGACAAATACAAACTAAGACAAATCTATACTAGGAAGTAAACAGCATCCTGGCCAGTTCTTTGGCCTTGAACTTAGTTGGCACAGTCTGGTCATGCAAGTACGATTAAAGACTCACAGCCTCCAAAACCCAATACCTGCATATAAAATGCCAACTGGGGACAGCCCCTGGCCTGTGCTACCTCCCAGACAGTATCCAGGGATTTTTTAGGGGAACGGTAATTGTTTCAGACCAAAATCATGCCAGGGACTTCTCTACCAAAATAATGGCACGGACAGTCAAATTCAAGCACTTGGACTCGGGCCCTGGCACTGTTTAGTTTAGTTATAGGTAGATAGCCTGAAGGTAATGGGATACTTCAGGCAACTTGTTCCAAGAAGAGGATCTAGCTCCCACCGGAGGAGCTGGACTGATGTTACACGGTCATTAATCTTATTTGCTATGGCTCATTACATTCAAACTATGCATCAAACTTGAATTCTAGGTAACTGTAACTTACCACTGAGGAAGTTATAAATAATAGGATTGGCTGCACTGTTTGCATATACAAGCCAGTGTGAGAACGTGAACCAAGCGTATACAGTTTCTCTGTCATCAGCATGATTAAACATCCCAAAAACCCTACAGAAAAAGAAAAGCAAACCTGAAGGATGGCAAAATTAGAAACCATATAAAAGGATTTGGCAACTTCTAGCCTAATTTTATCTCTGGTGACCTATTTGCAGTATCACAGAAAAGCTGATTCAACAGTGCTCGCTTTCTTGAGAGAATAAAGTCCTCGCCCCACTCCTCAGCCTCCTGTCTTGGTGGTTTAGCACAAGACAGGAAACCGTCAGTACTTTAGTTTGCAATGGTGCAGATGCATGACTTCTGTTAAGTAACCAAAGTCAACTGGTGTCAGATAAGCCACGAAAAGATGCTTTTGACCTATTCATGTCATTGAGGTTCCCTGCTCTAGGTCCACTCTCCAATAAACAGGGGGTCTGGAACTGGAAAGGCACTGAACTAGCCCTAAAACTGAGGCCGCGGTAGCAGCTTCTGTCCTCCAGAGAAACCTGCTTTGCCCAGATTCCTTACACCTAACTTTTGCCATTTAAGCGAAAATCTAACTATGGGCCTACTCTGCTATTGCAGTCGAGGCAGCCTGCGTAATTCCTCTGTGGTTCAGACTGCAGGTGGCCTGAACTGCCTTCTAGAAATACTTCTTTCTCTCCACATGGCTTACTAAGGGACCTGAAGATGAAAAGTACTTAAATCAGGCCTCAGAAAAGTGCCAGAATTGAGTGGGATGTATTTAAGCCTTCATATCCAACTTGAAACTATTCCTTAAAAACTAAAAGGTTCCTCAAACACCAATAAAAGGCTGGTTCTTTTTTAGGGTATTCAAATCTTCTGCTATATGTCATTATTTATCGGTATTCCAGAGGTCTCATGAGATATAACTATATCAAAGCCTTAGCCTGTCAGGCACTGTACAAAAACCAGAGTGTAAACAATTATGTCTCAGATGAAAAGGAGAGAAAAGGGCAAATAAGTAAAACAAAGCTTCATAGGCAAACTAAAGGGTTAGCCTAAGGTCTCAAAATTGTACATGACGGGGCTTGGGTTTGAACCCAGCGTTTCACAGTCCCTAGGGCCAAGCCACAACACGACACTCTCCTGCTAACCTTCAGCTGCTGCTTTAGGTAAATGTGCTTCCATGGGTGCATTTACAGCAAACAAGGTGTAATCCCTTGTAAATGACAGGTTTTAATGAGGAGATAGGCTAGATCATTTTCATGAGGAAGAGCTTGCTAATAAGGGTTCCACAATCTGGCCTTTAGTTCAAATACTATGGATAGGTTAGATATATTTTTTTCTTGCAAGTGTATGATTATTTTCAATTTCTTTATCATGAAATAAGTAAGTTTCTCCTTCAAAAGTATCTGCCAGAAGAAAAGGAATTTAGTAACAGAGGATTTTTTTTTGACAGAAAGCTTTACCAAGTGTTTATATTTTGGGATAAACTTTACCTTTTCAAGACATTGAGGATGCTAATTGGTAGATAGCAAAGTGCAAAAACCAGGAGGACAACCATTAGCATACGTGCTGTTTTCCTTCTTGCATGAATCTGTTTTATTTCAGCTGCCACAGCGCTAATCTTTGACTTTGTTGATTGTCCCTGCCCCCGGGGCTGTGCTGAGGACTGCAGAGGCTTCCATTTTTTCTGAACAACAGAAGAAGTTCCTGGGATCTAAAAAAGACAAAGTAAGGGACACTTTGAAAAACTAGGAACTGTGGGTAGTTGTAACAAGAAAAATAGAGATGTTGACATACACAATGTAAGCTTGCAGGGAGAAGTATTCTTTTTTATTAAATTAATTGATGTAGCCGGAAGAAACAAACCAGATTTCAGACACACTTGAAGGTCTGCATAAAAAATCACGTTTTATCCCAATATATCAACCGATGTATTAAAATTGTCTTTACTTCCCAAATGCCTTGCCTTGCTTGTCTCTTTAGACTATCACACTTATCAACCCTACTACTGCAATTGTGTTGCTATAAAGTTCTACACAATGTTTTATTGTATGACAGAGTAGTTTATCCATTAATATGCTGCTAATTTAAGATACTAAACAGCTTTTCAGCATTGGAAAACAAGAATTTAAAGCCTACACAGTTTTAAGTGCCATAAAACTTCCAAATATGCAATCTAGATGACAGCGAAGCAGCTACAGAAATCACAGCTGAAGTGTGGATCTCCCTGCAAAGCTCTTCAAAACTGAATGTATATACAGTGATGAATAGAGGGGAATCATGGAAGAGTGCCAAGACACAGGAAGAATTAGATTAGCCAAACACACCTTGCAAGGGGTAGATGTAGCACCATGCTATTAAAAAAAAAATCTTGGTTTTTGTTTTCTGTGCCCTCACATAAGCCAAGCCAAATAAAGCAATTTTGCTTCAGTTCTTCAAAATTATTTCCTGCCTGAAGCGAAATGTGAAAGGCTACAGATGGCAAGGACTTTCTCAGAGAACTCTATTACAATGACATAATGTTTTCAATGTTATACATTATGAAAACCTTTTGGGTAGAAATATAGTTTTTTTCATGCATAGTGCAATTGTCTGCAGGGTGACTAGTCTCATGAATGTAAAATAATTCATGTTTAAAAGCATTTGCAAAATTCAAATTGTCTATTGTACCTTTTTAAAAATTAGGGCCTATCCACACAAACTGACCAGAAAAGAATGAAATTTTGGATATTTATTTAGAAAAAAAGCTAAAAAGGGAATACTTGTTCTAAAATAAAAGCATGCATTTCAGAATTGTTCTAGAATAGCTATTATGTTGGTTTTGGGTTTTTTTTGTGAATAGCTTCCTTGCACAGGCAAGCCCTTAATTTAGCATTTGTGTGCACCATCAAACCTGATTTACAACTATTGGAACGTTTTGGCAAAGTTGTGTTGTAATGAACAGGAAATCAGTGAATCAGAATGGGGGATACGTTATAACATTTATTTTTCACTAACATCTCTAGGGACATAAAGCAAAAAAAACCAACCTTGCACTTACCTCTACTGCAGGTTCCCACCCATTCAGCTGAAATCAGCAGTATCAGTTTCATACATGGACATGTCTGTCCTATTGCAAGGGATTTACCCTACTTAGCTGTGGGGTGTAGTACTGCAATGTGGCTTTGCCATGCACTACTGAGATAATAGGCTGTCTAAGATGCTGACTCTGGCTTATCAGGGGTGCTTTGATATTCTGTTCTTCTAACTCTGAAGCAGAAGCTTTTCAGTCATACTGAGTTACCATATTGTAGCAAGAACTGGAGATGGAAGCAGAGAAATTCAGCCAAATCTCTCCCTCCTGATTATGCCAAAGATTCACTTGAAGAAATCAGTGACCAGCTTTCATTGTAGCTAGATGCAATTTAGATGAAGAGAAACATTATCTTGGCTCAAAATTGTGAATGGCTATTCCTACAGGAATGTTACAAACCATGACTGTGTACATGGTTTGTATCTGTGTGTGCAGGTAGAAGGGTCTTTTCTGGTATTTAAGCAATAAATAGCAAGAGGTGATCAAAGGTAGGACTGTACACAATGTACAATCTCACTGTACTATATATTATATTGCTAAATCTTCAGGAGTTTGTATTGAGAACCTTTCTAAAGAGTCCTATTTTCCTCAGTCTGTACCTGGCATGCAACCTGGGCTTATTATAGGCAATAATACAGCAAGAATTTTATCAGGAAAAAAAAAAAAAGAAGAGCTATATACCCACAGATGCATAGCTGAACCAGTACCACCTAAGGAGCATAACACTTCAGAAGTGTGTGCGTGTGTGTGTGTGTGTATACAGAAACATTTACAAATATGCATTTATGTAAACACACATAAATGTATTACAAGTGATGGGATGAGAAGAAATGGCCTCAAGTTGCACCAGGGGAGGTTTAGATTGGATATTAGGAAAAATTTCTTCACGGAAAGGGTTGTCAAGCATTGGAACAGGCTGCCCAGGGAAGTGGTTGAGTCACCGTCCCTGGATGTATTTAGGAGATGTGTAGATGTGGTGCTTAGGGACATGGTTTAGCGGTGGGCTTGGCAGTGTTAGGTTTATGGTTGGACTCAATGATCTTAAGGGTCTTTTCCAACCTAAATGATTCTGTGATTATGTATGTACAAGTATACACATGCCAGCATAATGCACATATTTGCTTTTCAGTAATGAATCAGTTATAGAGATAATTGTGGAGAATTTGTGTAATTCCAATGATTCACTAAAAGCCTACTAGCTGTGTCCAAACAGGTACTAAAAGTTGCAGTTATTTTCTTATGCACCTTTCTTCTATCCCTTCAAATTATTATCAAGGGGTTTATAACCAGAGGAAATCTCTCCAAATGTAATAATGACTTGCAAAGATTGGAAAGGTATATTTCAGCTGCCAAAATGAAAATGGGTAGGGTTCCTAGTTATTAATATGGGTAGGCTTTAGTGTCAATGCATTTGGACATCAGTAAATCAAAGCATACAGTATGGAACTTGATAACACAAATTATGTATCAACATTTTCATCATAAGTCCATTCAGTCCTATTTATTTGTTCAGAAGTTACTTTTAATCTACTTAAAATCCGCAAGAGAACATAGCCTTCTAAGTCACTACTTCCTTGCTAATAATTAAAATAAATTACTCGAAATCCCTGGTATTCGTGGCATGATTGTTCTTGTCTTTACAAAGATGAATCATTAATTCAAAGATTGTAAAGCTTATATTCAAAGATCTGCTTGAAGTACACAATCAGTAATTTTAAGAGCTATTGCACAAAGTACGGTGACAATAGCATGTAAATCTATCTTACCTTTAGTCATCTGAAAATTTGCATGCATAACACACTCCATTTTAAAAAAGAACCTTTAGAAAAAGCGTAAGGCATAGAAAGCATCTACTGTTTGCTGTGTTTTTTCTATCACGTACATCTGGAAGGCTCATTGTACCTTGCAATAGGATCATTATATTTAACTGAAGTTCTGGTAAACAGCAGGATTTCTTGATTAAAACTGTTATCAAATAATACATTTAGAGCACCGCATTCATTTGCTCTACATGACTGATTATGGCACACCTGTTGCAGTTAGAAAAATGCCTGATGTCTGCAGCCAAGTCACAGTTGATAATAGATGTGCAGTGGTTTTAATTTCACTTAGTGCAGCCTCTTATACATAGTGCTATCATCTATGCTAGGAAAAGAGACATTTGTAATTTCACATCGTTGATAGCACTAAGCCTGTAGCAGTATTTGTCTTTTTGCCACTGGAAAAAAAAAGGATCATCCTAACCTTGTCAGCACACAAGATGCATAGGGAGAAGAAATATTGTGAAGAAGAAATAGGCCAGCTAATACAACTTGGGGGGCGGGGGGGAAACCCAGGTTTGTTTCCAGTCATTCAATTTCTGCTCTGAATCTGAACCAGCATTTTCAAGCTACGTGCAGGTTAAGAACAATTGCTTTGCATTAACTTAATTAATGGACAGTTTGAGAGAATAGGTAGATTGTAAAGGAAGTACAGAAGAGAAGGTTAAGAAGGAATATGGTGATAAGGTCTTTGGATGCTACAGGACAGGTAACTATTCAGCAGTGCAGAGCATCTTAGAGCTATGTTAGACTGAACTTAATTTCAAAACTAACTGAGCAAAGCCTTTGTTCTGGTGAAGAGTCCCCTCAAATTGTAAAGGTTAAATTTTACCTTCAAAATATCTTGTTATTTGATCTTGTAAGTGTAAGAAGTTAAAAGTAAAAATAATAATTTAAAGATAAACAGCAAGATAAACAGCAACTCTGGTTTAACCTAATCTGATTACAAGTGAGAATAATTGCTATTATGATGTATGGATGATGACAAAATGCCTTAAAGCAGATTTGGTTTTTCCTATATTTTAGTTATTTGCAAGAGATATGTTTGTCAGTATAAGATTTGATTTTTCCGTTTAACATATGTATATTTAGAAATCTAAAATCTGCTTGTGATTTCTCTGACAGATCAATTTGAACTGCATGAAAAATGCTCCAGGACAGCCTCAAATTTGGATGGTATCAGATGTGATGGTGAGAAAGAAATGATTCATGCCCATATCTTTATGGAAATGTCAGCCATTGTTAGAGCCATTTGAGAGGACAGGAGACGGAATATCTTGCATCATGTCTTCAATGGGATGAGTTTATTGTCCTTTACAGAATGACAGGGCAGGGGGTGGTGGAGGACTACAGCTATAGATAAATGCCAGACAAAGCAGAAGACAGCAGAGAGAACCATAGACTGATGCATGACAGATTACAGTTCATGCCCAGAAAATGATTCTCAAGCTGACACCACTTCGAATTGCTGGAGGGGGAAAACGTTCCTGAAAATTCACATCATTTTTGACATTTCAATTCAAATGTTCTTTGTGTGCTTGCTTGCTTGGGTTTTTTTGTTTAGTATTTCTGTTTTCTTTCCTGTGTTTTTAATTTTAAGCTTGAAAAAACAGATGTTCATATTAGAAATCATGCCAACTATTTGTCAATAATTCACATCAAATGTTACTGATAACAGCCAGCTTCGCATCAGGCAATTCCAGTCTCACAGTTCCGATAGTTGGACTTTCTAGTCCAACTTTTGTTCAGATTGGACCTGCTACGAACCTGAGACTTTGTAGAATGAAAAATAAAAATTAAAAATTGTACAGACTACTTACAAAATGAGAAGGTCAATCCCAACTTTTGACTGCTACAGGAGATTTTAGCGGTATAAATAAGGTCACCTAAGGTATTTTGGTAAGCATTTCAGATACAATGGAAGAGATCTTTCTTCTGCCTATAATCAATCTTTCTGTTGCCTTTTTCTCTATCTCCCTCTAAGCCCTGCATAGACGTGAGCAAGAAGGGGTTTACATTCAGCCTGAGTGCCTTCATTTTTTAATGCATCTCAGTGCCTATCCAAGCTGGCTGTAAGCCAGCAGTGTCACTGAACCTGGTAACAGTGCTGGATGTAAAAATCCAAGTCCTAAGTGACAACATGGAGCATACAGAGAAGAAGGTTGTACACAGGAATCTGCAAATAGTCAAACAGCAAGCAAATAGAGCTAGTGACAAGTGACTTACCTGGCGACACCACAGCTTTCGAAATATTTGCAAATAGGCCAACACCATAAGACACAGTGGTGCCATGTATGTTACCAGAAAAAAGCATGTATGATACATTTTGGGGTAAACCTCAGCTGGAAAGAGAATTCAAATAGGAAAAGTGCATTTAAATATACATACATTTCAAAATCACTTTAAGCCAAATTATTCACATAGATATGCAGGTGTTTTTCAAACATGATAGGTTATAATGGAAGATGTATCCAATAATATTATGGTCAGGATTGATTTTTTAATCACTTCTATATACATTCTGTTTCTATTATAAGCATGCTTTTATCCTAAGCATCTCTTACATCACATCATTGCTTGCATATCACATTATTACTTTAGGTATGAAGTCTTAAGAAGTTTTGCTTTTCATTAAATCAGTGAAAGATAGAAAATTTCATTATCTAACAACAGCTAACTAATTATCCAACCTACCTCATCTTTGACGTATTTAACAGGTTTTGTAACTGTCTTTACTTTTAATTCTGCAAAGACTACTACGTATCCCTGAGTAAATTGCAGTCTCTCACCGATAAACAGAGAATGTAGACTACAGCACACAGGATGCTGATGGGAGGAGAGACAGACATTTTTAAACCACTTTTTGGTAGCAGAATAAACATGATTAAGACAGTGACTTATTATTATGATTACATTAAAAAAATAGAATTAATTCAGTCATGTGCTCTAAACTTAGGAAATTTCCAAGATTATTTTTGACTCAGCTTTAACAATAATGAGTTTGCTACTATTGTGTTCTAGTTTCCTGTGTATGTCTTTTCAAAAGGCAACTTATGAATGTTATTTGCTTAGAGACAAACATCTTACAGGTGTTATGAGTGTATTGTGTTTTAAGAATCTCAATCATAAGCTTCATCATTAGATTATAGCAGAATGTGCAGTGAGTGCCTGGAAAAGTTGCTTTCACTTTTGTAACAACAAATGTAGTTTGGTATTACCAAATGTTGATATTAATTACAGCTTCACATTTATGGACGGCCTCAGAAAAGGAATGAACATTATAGAGAGTGACAATATGTAGCAGAAGAGAAACTATGCACTCCATGAGCAGTTAGATTGCACGGTAATCCTAAGCATTGCATTTTGGCTAGAGTAAAGAAGGAATGTTTATGTGAATTTCCAGAATTTCCGAATGTTTTAGGATGATAAGATCTGCAACTGGAACTGTATTGATTGTAGAATTAATTAAAAAAAAAGAAAGAAAAAAAGGGTTTAATGAGATCAAAATGTTGGTGAGTCAAACTTATTTTCTGCCTCTTAAAGTGACTGAGATTGCAGACCCTATCAAACAAGAGGTCCCTTTGCATGCCAGGAGAATCCCTGAGAGTTTGATTAGACAGGGAGATACAAAGACTTGGCCCATAACTCTCATAACAGGGAGGAGTACACCATCATGTCAGCTCCAGGCTCACCCTCAAAGCCGGACTCGAGCAATACCACACTCAGTGTTGGGCCTGAAAGTGCCAGCTGGTTCACCGGTCAGAAAAAAATCAGTATCAGGGAAACAGAAACTTGCTATAGCAAAATCCAGCCCATGTTCATTGCTAGCAAAGGTAATAGAGACGTTGCCATTGACAATTGACAGCTTTGATAGATTGGGGTTCAAAAAATTCAGATGAGCAGCATTTGGCTCCTTACTTGCTCTAAGATCCTCTAGCAAATCAACTTACCAACTCTTAACTAGCAGCTGCAGCTACTAGCTCTTGTCAACGTCCCTGGGGGATGCAGACCATTTGGGGCAGGTTTTGTATAATTGGTGATAACCTGGGTTTGTGTATTAACTGATGATCTCAAACTTGTTTTTGCATTCAAGAAAATGCAGCCTCACAGCAATCCTGTCAGCCAGGGAAATAACCGACATGCATGCTTCACAGGTGGAGAGATTAAGGAGAAACTGGAGTAACGTGACTTACTGGGATCATGGGAGGTCAGAGCTGAAAGTACATTCTTTCTGCTCAGAAGGAGGTGCCACCTGCCTCATCAATGCTCTACAGGCAGCCAGGCCCCTTTCAGGTAGAAGGACGGTACATATTTAAAAGGCCATCTGGAGTTTATGGCTTCCAATTTGGCATTCCAAGTAAAGTGAAACATTAAATGAGCCTAGCTATCTACAAAGAACTGGCGGACCAGGTTGGAGGAAGATCCTAACACTTGCCTTTGAAGTTTAGCCACCTGGAAAGTGCCAGCTGCTAAACATCAAAGGAAACCTGTCCCTCCTCCACTCAGGGCAAGGCCCTTTGTAGAACTTTTCCCTAAGAAGCATGACTCTGTTTAGCTTCTCAAGCCAAAGAAAAGCTTTAAAGCTGTTTTGACAGTCACAGAAGCAAGAAGGAGGAAGGGCTGGTTTGGGATACCATTCATTTATCAAGTGAGTGAGTTCCAGGCTCCTTGAATGAGAACATCAATCAGTCTATGGTCCTGGTGATATATCAGCTGCCTGACTAGCCAAGCAGAAGAGGAGATAACTGTCTTTGCCTTCCATGGTCACTTAATGGGCTTCAGGACAGCAGGGAGATCGTTCTTAGCTGGAGTAACTATCTGTTTAAGAAGAAATTAATGATTCTCACATCACTGGCTGCTATTTTGCTGAAAAGAGAGGGGGGACAAAAAGCAAACAGGTGGTCACAGGGATTGGACTGCGCTGAGATCCACATAACAAGCTGCCTTCAGTCTGCTGCAGGGGTTATTACACAAATGTTAAACTTTTCTAAAGCTTCCTTCTCGGCACTGTGTTCCAGTCCCAGACTGTTGTTCAATGAAGCAAGGAGGCAGAAGACTGAATCCAGCTTCTGGATTTTTGCCAGAATTTTACTATATTTGTGTAAATACATATATACATACACATATACATATACATATGTATACAAACTGAAAACAACCCGGACTCGGAAGGTTTTGATATGTCTAGCAAATTAAATATTCCCTTAAGCCACAGGTGCATAATGAAACTGGTACTCGTGACATCTTCCCTAAGAATAGGGAAAAACAACAAGACTATCAAGTTTGTTGAGCATCGGTACAGAGTTCCCAGGTTTCCTAGTCTCAGGAAGATACCTATGAGGTTTTGCAGTCACCAATGTGAAGAAGCAATGCAGCTAAAAGAGTATACTTTTAGAATAAATCTTACTAAATAGGGATGTTAGGAAGTGGGTGTCCATAGTAGAGAAAATTTGCCCACACAACACAGTCCTCTCCAAACTGTTCCTATGTCAGAGTACTTACAGTTAGCTAATACTAAAATGACATTTTCAAACCTGATATATTATGCTTGAATTATCAATTCATTATAACACCAAGCATAATTTTAGTATTAACAATATTCTGACTTCTTTCTGCATTAAAATGTCCCACAAGTTTTTCCTTAAATTACAAACACTTTGATAAACAGGATGTATAAACCTTCATGTAATAATGCAATTTCCAGCTATTTGTTTTCCAGAATTAATACAATATGGTTTTGTACTATTTTATGAGTAGTCTAAGAGGAAATGAAACACAAAGTCTTCCTTTTGTTTCCATTCACCCATGTAGTTTTGGGAAAGGATTATCTCCATATTCTTTTTATCATTTGCAAAGGGGTTGGCTAATGCACTTTGGCTAACACTCTTTTTGTGAACAGCTCTAAGAGAATGTATTTAGCTGACTTGGACACATGGTGAACTCATTTTAATATACGTTTCTTTTATTTTGGCACTTTATCATCAAATTCAGCACATAGCAATTACAGACCATTATAGAACTGTGGCCAACACGGGCTCCTTAAGTGAGCCTGAGTAGGTCACATGTTGGATCCTTCTGCATTCCCAAATAAAATATTGTTATTAGACAGTACTCGAAATGAAAAACCCTCAGCCTAGAATTGGCAATGAATTTTATATTCAGGAACGCCAGAAGCAATTAAAAAGAAATTGAGCGCTGTTTTAGGCTGAACTACTGCTCCATTTGCAGTCACTGGCAACTCTCCAACAGCATGCTTGAAATCTTATTAGTCAGGGTGGCCACTATTTGTTCACCATTAAGGAGCGCAAGTGTCACAGTGCTGATCAGACCTTCCTTCCAGACACTCATCAGACTTGTATGGATTTCAGCAGCTGGACCTAAGTCTGGGTAGGGTACAGTGCTGTATCCTGCTTTGGCATCTCTGACATTTTCCTGGACATGGATTCCCGTTAGTCCTCCGTAGCACCTCATGTTTCAGTGGCCCTGAGCTCCCAAAATTAGAATAGACTTCCAAAACACTTTGGAAAGTGTCATGAAGCACCCCCTTTTTGTAGTCCCAACCTTGACAATCCACAGTTTAACATCATTGGGACGTACGGTGTACACGATGCTCTGCAAAGATTTCATCAGACATACCCTAATTTTAGACAGCACAAATTATATGCAGTTCTAAACAAAGAGTAAACACCCAAATATAATCCATTTCCTCCAAATTGACTCTCCTATAGGATTTGCTCAGGGTCTTTTGTGTGTGTGCAGTATCTACATCTCCACTTTCTCTTTGCAAATATAGCTTATTTGTAGGAACATGATTTTCTTTCTCCTTCAACCTCCTCCTAGTTAGCTTTCTTTGACCCTTGATATTCCCATAGTCAAAAAAGGCAAAACAAAATCCAACAAAAATGCAACTATTTTCTTTGAAAATATTAGCTCTTTATTCTTTCTTCCAGCCTCAAGGCTCACCAGTCTTTTCAAACTGCTGCCCTGTTATCCATGTTCTTTTGTTCTTCTGTTTGGGGGCCTTTGTGATTTCAAACACTGGTTTTCAGTAGAAAAACTGCATCTTCTATGCTTTGGCCCAACTCAGTGTCCTTAGACATTTTCAGTTGAATGGAAATTATTTGTAGCTAATGACGCTCTATTCTCCATAGTCTGAAAGGGATATTAAGGTATGTGTATATATTATATTTTATACTCATTGATAATATATGGTTAACTCTACATTTACTAAGTCATTCCATGATTTGAGCAACCTACTTGTAACTTAGTGCATAGAAAGGTACTTCTCTCAAGTTACTATAGTAAGCTATTATTAGAAAGTGGAGAGGATTATTTTTTATGAATAGCTGAAATGCACCAGCAGAATAACTAGCAATGATGGTGCATTATCATTAGAAAAATAATTCCTTAAAAAGGCAGCAGGATAAAAATTGGACTGTGACCTTTCAGTGGAATGAAAAGCTTCCCATTTCAGAAAACTTTAACGTATTTTTAATGTAAAATTATTTTCATTTCATGCTTAATATAAATTAAAAAAGAAAAAAAATCATTTTAGAGCATTTGCACTTCATTTCTGAAGCCACAAACAAAACGAATGTAATTCTATGCACATCTACTTGCCTTTGTTATAGCCCTTTCTACCTCTCCAAACACCCAAATGAAGGCTCACAGCATAACCTGAAGATCAGTTGATTTCATTTTTGACAAATACCTCCATAGGAGTAGAGTCTTGCAAACACGTGGGAGTTTTTTTTCTTTTGTATAATGGGTGCTTCAGCTCAGGCATATCTGTGGGCTGCAACTACTTCAGCACAGCACTGAATGAGAGGCACTCTTTAAAATAGTTCCAAGGCTACTACAGACTCTATAGTTCAAAAGCAACACTTTCCTGTTGGGAATCAAGAAGTGGCCAATGCAGATCTGGAAATTTTGAGATTGCATTCCCCGATGAAATGCTCTCCTGACTCCCTAATTAATTAACTACGTCATTTTCATTTCCTAGGTTGATTAAAAGAATCTTTGCTGCAGATCTAACCTTGAAGTGATGAAGGCACGGATAATGAGTTCTGCAGCCAAAATGAGTGGACACAGATTGTACTAGGAGTGAACGCTGTGAAAGAAAATAGTCACATAAATACTGCAGCATCCAGCAGCAGATGGGGATACAAAACTATTCGCAGATGAAGAAAGAATACTAGAAGTAAAGAGCAGATGTGTCCTCTCCAATGTAACACCAAGTACAATACTCATAGCTTAACAGAGACTTCCTCTAACCTACAAACTTCCAGCACATCTTTGTCTGCAATAAGTGCCTGCTAGCTAATGGCCATCTCTGCCCCCTTGCCTTGTCCCAGAAGACTAACCGGGATGAAGGAGATAAAGAACAGGGAATGTGATAGCCAATGTCTTCTCATTAATCCCCTGGTGGCCCTGCAGAGGCCGTTAGCAGGGGAGGAACTTCCAAAACAGCACATGGAAGAGCCCTCAGCAGTTCAAGCTGCTTAAGCTAATTTATCATGATAATTAAGTACAGGTGATCCAGTTGTATTTTATCTTAATTGTTCACAGGACTGGAATCTTCTACAGAGACAGCTCTGGGAGAGAATCTGATAGTGTTTTAGTCTGACTCGAGGCTATTAAACAGGCACCTTCTAGTTATATGTTTTGGCAAACCTGGCTTTATTTTCCTGTGTGTGAATAATGGTATTACTGATGGTCATTATATCCAGTGTCAGAGTCACAGCATGTAACTCATACGCTCTATTAGCATTGGAGTTATGCCAAGGCCCACCAGAGTTGAGTCTTAACCATTCGGGTGGGTGGCTAACACCGCTTGCTGTGAACGGAGACAAAATACAAGTAGTTACTCCCTGACAACTACAAGGAGTAGTTACTCCTTGTGGCTTCTCACAGCTGAATTCAAATACAGAACAAGTTAGATTCAAAGTTAATCTGGAAAGGCGGAATTACACTTCTTGGATAGAATCATTTGTAACTGATTACATTTACAAAGTTATTTAAATGATCTTGTCCGTGGCAAATTTCAAATTGTAGACTAACTCGCTACCCCATATTGATGACGTCTCTGTAAATTCTGTAATGACATGCAATTTGGATTGGAGTTCCAGGAGATATCTATAAAGACTAGTCAAATATCAGCAATTAGCAAAAGCAATACATCAGGTAAAGAGAAATTCTGTTCTCGTGTAGTTATTTTTTAAGGCTAAATACTGAAGTCTTTGTAAACCTGCAATGTCCATCGATCACAGAATTATATAAGCATAAGCATTTAAAGGTGGGAACATTTGTACCCTCTGGGAAACATTAACACGGTCAAAACACAACCCAGCCTCATTCATTTAAACTTGGTTTCAAATGTACTTCAAGCCTTAGCAATACAAAAGAAAATAGGATTTCACAGTATTTGAAAAATGGTAGTTCTAGGAAAGCTTATATAATTAAGAACATTTTGTGATATGTTTATACAACTTGACTGCATATTAATATGTCCTGATATTTTTACTACTTAACAGCAGTACAAATTCAGTCTTTATGGTCAATGACACACTCACCTCCCCAGTGCTCATCGCACACTGTGAACAAGGTGGTTTTATTGGCTAATCCTGGGAACACACTGCTGCACTCCATAACAATAGCCTGAGGAATCATTATGATGCAGGACACAATCCAGATGATTATAATGCTGTTCCTTGCTCGCTTGGCTGTGCTTTTAAACATCAAAGGGTGACAAATTGCATACCATCGATCCAAAGCAATGCAGCTGAGTGTTAGTACAGACACAGAGACTGAAACTGTCTAAAGAAAAGGAAATATTATGTAAATGTAAATGTAATTTTTTTCAAAGCTTTAAAAATTTATTGTAATTTTTCCCAGTCTTAAAAATTATTTCTATTTTCAACATAGTTAGCTCTTTATCTGCAATTATTAAATAGAAATTATTCCCAGAGAAACTCTTTTTAAAATCACTTCTTACAGAATTACAACAGATATCCTCATCTGCTGTAGTCCCGCTAGAATCAACAGGACAATTCACAGATTAGGATGCTACCCAAACTGAGCAGGTGTAGCAGGGTCAAATTCTGAAAGAGCGAATTTATGCGACTTAGAATTTGCAAAACTTTATCTGAAAAACTACTTTTAAAACATTGGACAAATAATTAGATCTTTTTTTCTTTGTAGAACAATTTTGTTTGTTTGTTTTCTATGTTGCATTTGGATACCAGTGTCTCATTTTGGCTTTTCAGTTTTCACAGGAACAATGGAAATTCAGGATCTCATGAAAAAAAACCCAACAATAATCAGCTTAAGGCAAACTAAGTTATTATTACTATTACCTTCTATTCAGTACAGGAAATAACCTATCGTTTTGGTTTTACTCTTTCACTCTGTACACTAGGTGATCGTTTCACTTTCTCTTCAAATTTTCTTCCACTAGAATGGAGGCTTTGAAAAAAATTCTGTGGTTTTTATTGTATCGAGTAGAGGACACACCTGCTGGAGAGCTGTTGCCCTTGATAATGTGGCTCTTCAGCCATACAGGTACCTGCTGAAAATATAAATAGTCCTGGAGGCACAGAGCTGATCACCTGCATATGTTCAGAGTTCTGCTTAATTCTTTCGATTTATAATGACTGAAAGGCCAAGCACTTGTCATTCTAGTATGCCCAGTCAGTTTGTCTAACCAGCTATTCTTAGAAAAGGTGTTTGTCAATCATTTTGATGCAAATGATCTCATAACCAATTAAGTCCACTGGTAAATGAGTGGTAGCAATTAATGCTTCAGGCAGACAATCTGATCGGCTCCCACTGAACCTGGATACTTTGACTGTTTCTAAAGAATGTGAAGTAAGTCACTAAACACATAAGAAAGCCCAGACTCCCTTCAGAAGTTCGGATTCTCTGTCCTGGACACTTGTGTAGCGTTTAGGTCCTCACACACATAGTATAAATGATTGTAATTCTATTTACAGACATTTTTATTGCATTATATCCCTTCTGAATGATTAAAAACGATCACAGAAAGTGAAGAGTATCAGACAAATGTTCCAGAAAGTGTATTGCCCAAGTCTAACAATCAGATAGACCAAGAACAATATTTATTAAGCATAAACATATTCACAAGGGGAACAGTCCTTTAATCCTTAGCATGTACCCTGAGATATCTACTTCAGTGGCAGAGATAGACTTCCATCAGATTATCACTATTAGGAAGATGCTATTGTTTTTTCTCTTTTTCGTAACATGGGTAATGTGTACACAAGCACAGTAAAATAATACCTGTAAGTAAGGAATCACTTTGCAGAGAGGCTGCCCAAAGAACCATGTTTCTGTGATGTCCACTACTAAAGTTGCTGGAAGACAAGTAATTGTGACCAGAATGTCAGCCAGAGAAAGATTCACTATGAAATAGTTGGTAACTGTCCGCATGTGATGATTCTTCCACACTGCAATGCAAACTGAATTTGGAAAGACAAGTTAGTGAGATGGAAAAGACTTAAGGAATGTTTCAACACGAAAACACTTGGCTTTGCAGAATTAAGGAAATGTTTGTGTCCTTTGTTTAACACAGAATATTTGAATATATAGTTCAGCATAAGAACCATGTGTTTTCTTTTAGAGTGGAAACAAGAGGGTACATGTAGAGAGAATCTTAGTACACAAAGAATAGTTTTCCACAGACCACAGCATGGGAAATAATCTGATATATAAAGCAGCTTATTCTCCTGATAATTTATCTTCACTAACTATTCACACAACTTTCTTCATGTCTATTTAATCCATTGGCTCTAGTCTATGGCAATACACATCTACATTTCTAAAAGTTTATCTTTTTCTTACGATAGCATGATGCTTAACTCAAACTGCTACCACACAGAGTCCTGTAAACTGCACCGAGACAACAATCATTTTATAAAATATTTTGCTGGGCATAATATATCTGTTGCATCTACACAGAATCTGTAACAGTTGGCTGGGTAACTGTGATTTGAGGTAAGTAAATAAAGGTAATTTTTGCAGTATTAAGCGCTATCCATTTTAAATGCGGTGTATTTTTGGTGATGATTACTGTGATCAAAAGCAGCATGTAGCAGACACTTTATAAGATGCATCTTTAAAGCTTGTTTTATATCTTTTCTTCTCCCTCTTTTTCAATCGGAAAGGCTTTTAGAAATGAGGCAAATCAGTCCTTTAACATGGTTGCACTAAATTCATAAACTAATACATTAAAAATGCCAAAATTGAGTCTGAGAAACTAGCCTAAAAATAAGGTTTTTAATAACTTTGGAAGTAAAACCGAGAGGCTGTAGCAATCAATAGCTTTTGAATGTTTTAGATTCAGTCACCAAAATCTCTTTAAAAACTGATGCACAAAACTTTCCAGAAACACCACAATACTTCTTGTAAGAAAACAGTACAACTCATTGTACGTCAAAGGTTCTTCTCCTGTAAACAATAATTCATCCATCATGCAAATGTGGATGAAGATTCAAAGTCTCCTTAATCTGTCAAGATATAGCACTATGCTTAATTTAGATATATTAAACAGATCACAGAATGCTAAAAAATACAGTTAGAAGGGTCCTCAAGAGGTTGTCCAAATCTAAAATGGAATCAGCTAGAGTTAAGCCATTCTCTTATTAAACTAGCTAAAACAGCTGGAAAAAAATACACAGACTTTAAGGCACATAAGCTCTTGAGATCAGATGCTTCTTAAGATCCTAAGAAGGATGGTGAGCCTGAAAGCTTGTGTCCATCTTCCAGCTGCATCAGTTGATCTAATAAAATATATTACTTCATTCCACAAATCTTGTCTTGCTTAAGTCTCAAGACCAGCACAACTACAACAAGACTAACACTAAGCCATTGTTGCCAAGTTTACATTTTAAAATCTGTTATGTTTGAAGGTATGATGCCTCTCTTAAATGTGTTGCAGTGTTAAACTACCTTCCATATTAAAAAAAAAAAAATCTTTTAATGTCTAATCTACCTTTCTTTTGCTGCTATTTATATCATTTTTTTCCCTGTATACAGGCAGCAATGAAGAAGAGTTTTTCCATGCGGCAACGCTTCACATACGTAAAGAACATTATTACATCTTTCCTCAGTTTTCTTTTCAGACTGTACAACTCCAGAACTCTTTATCTTATACTGCTCATCATTTTTGCAACTTCTGCAACCATCCTTGTTGCTGTTCTCTGGACACTCTTCAGACTGGATTCCACCTGTGTTGTCAGAGTGCAGTGACCAAAATCAGCAGAATACTCATTCAAGACCTTACTAGAGCTTTAGCAGGAGCTGAGATTGGAGCACTTCTTCATGAGGGCTATGTTTGGACATTTAGGGGTAATTCAGGCCAAAGAGAGAGGGAGAGGCTAGGTAGTCTTCAGTTTCTCTAAAAAAAGGTGATTTTATCAACTACTTTTTTAGGATATGTCCTAAAGTCCTGCCTGACCAACCTAGTGGCCTTCTATGATGGAGTGACTACATCAGTGGGCACAGGAAGGGCTGCAGATGTCGTCTATCTGGACCTCTGCAAGGCCTTTGACACGGTCCCCCACAACATCCTTCTCTCTAAACTGGAGAGGTATGGATTTGATGGGTGAACTGTCTGGTGGGTGAGGAAGTGGTTAGACAGTCGCATCCAGAGGGTAGTGGTCAATGGCTCAATGTCCAGATGGAGATGGGTGATAAGTGGCATCCCCCAGGGGTCCATATTGGGACCAGTACTGTTTAATATCTTTATCAATGCCACAGACAGTGGGATCGAGCGCACCCTCAGCAAGTTTGCAGATGACACCAAGCCGAGTGGTGCAGTCGACACGCCTGAGGGACGGGAAGCCATCCAGAGGGACCACGACAAGTTCAAGAAGTGGGCCCGTGTGAACCTCCTGAGGTTTAACAAGGCCAAGTGCAAGGTCCTGCACCTGGGTCGGGGCAACCCCCAGTATCAATACAGGCTGGGGGATGAAGGGATTGAGAGCAGCCCTGCTGAGAAGGACTTGGGGGTACTGGTGGATGAAAAGCTGGACCCCTCAGCACAGGAAAGACACGGACCTGTTGGAGCTGGTCCAGAGGAGGGCCACAAAAATGATCAGGGGGATGGAACACCTCTTCTATGAAGAAAGGCTGAGAGAGTTGGGGTTGTTCAGCCTAGAGAAGAGAAGGCTTTGGGGAGACCTTCTTGCAGCCTATCAGTACTTAAAGGGGGCTTATAAAAAAGATGGCAGCAAACTTTTGAGCAGGGCCTGTTGCGACAGGACAAGGGGGAATGGCTTTAAACTAAAGGGGGGTAGATTTAGGCTAGATCTAAGGAAGAAATTTTTTACGCTGAGGGTGGTGAAGCACTGGCACAGGTTGCCCAGAGAGGTGGTGGATGCCCCATCCCTGGAAACATTCAAGGACAGGTTGGAGGGGGCTCTGAACAACCTGATGTAGTTGAAGATGTCCCTGCCCACAGCAAGGGGGTTGGACTAGATGACCTTTAGAGGTCCCTTCCAACCCAAACTATTCTATGATTCTATGATATAGGCTTCCAAATCTAATCTAAAACCCCTGTTCTGCAACAATAGATGTTCTTCATATCTTTTAATGTGTTGCAGACATGGTTCCAAATTCTATAGCTTGTATAAATTTAATCTTTGATATACATCTATCACAGTTCTGTAAATTCAAGTCAAACCCCCCCTGCAAAGCTCTTAATTGTTTTTGGACTGTTTTTGGAGAAAATCTCCCATAGTATCCATTTCTTCTATTGTTTTCTTCCTGGATATAGAATTTCAGGTTCTTTTAACTGTGGCCTCAGACATCTGAAGGACAAGGCTTATAAATCAAAACCTTAAAGGAAACATCATATTAATTGTATTTACTTCCCATTTGGGTGATTTAAGTTACCTACTAAAGTAATTATTTCTATAGCATTGCATGATAATTACAACATAACTATCCAGACCTTTAACACTGTCACTTGGTGCATGGGATTACTACAGTTATAACTTACATTCTGACAATGCAGAGGCAGCACCTAACAGGGAAGATAATACATTGCTGCCCCTCTGGAATGTTGTTCACCATTGGAAATGCAATACTGGGGAAAAAAGTTGCAAACACCATTTCACTTTCAATTTTAACAGTTTGGGTTTTTACATATGGCTTGTTCTTTGTCTTGAGTACAATTTGTATTGAAAATATGGTCCTGTCTTGTACTTAGGCAAAAGTTAATATTAAGTGGCAATGTTTTTCTGTACTTTTTATTTCTTTTATCAATAGGGAAAAGTTAAATAAAATGTTTTAGAAGTTCAGCCGTCAGCTACTTTGTTCTCATGCTACGGTTTCAACAGTCGTACATTCTACCTGATTCAGACAAGTGCATTGTTTTCAGCAAAGGATGTCAGTGCCTTAAGGGTGCCAGATACAAGCAGTTATGTATGCTCTTTGACAAAACCTATTCTCAGTCCTGTGCTGGCCTGTTTGGGGTAAGCACCTGAACACAAACATTATTTCTGGTAAAACAAATCCATTAAGTTAACAAATGTGAGGTCAATCTCATTGGCAGCAAACTGTATCAGAAATCAATTCATAGCATTTTGCACGTTGTGTTCAAAGCTTTCTACTTTCTCTACTTTCAAAGTACGAGCAAAGGAAACCTCATGATACTCCTGAGAGCTAAGAAAATATTATCATTTTCATCACTGATGCAAGGAAAGTGAAGTGTAGAACAGAAGTTGCTAAAGGCCATACAGTAAATCAGACACAGAATAAGAAACTTGGACTCCTAATTCCCAGCTCTGTACTAAGCCTTCCAGATCACACTGGCTTAACACGGATGGAATTCAGCAGTACCTGCTATTCCTGAGAAATATAAAAGACTATGCCCCTTGCTACTCAGGGAGTAGCAGTATGCAGGAAAGCCAATGTACTGAAGTAGCTATGAATTCCTTTGAATTCTAATCTACGGGGGCAAGAGGCACCTGAAAGGTGGAAAAAATAATAATTTACAAGCATAGAAATGCAGTATAATTTGTTACTTCAGATTTCTCTGTTTATGCTTGTGTGTTTCCCCTTTTGACCTCATCCGTTCTTTGCAGCATAGACCATTTTCCATTCTTTGTATGGCACGTAGCACACGAGCATCTTAATTAGCATGTTTACATACTACCATAATAATTAAGTATCCCAGAAACTTATTCCATAAATGTATACAAAAAAATGAGTTTGTGTAAAAAAGCCTCTGAAGAGAAAGTATTGTAAAAACAAGCCAGCTTCTTCCCCCACTCATTGCCCTCTGCTGGTTGCAGTACTGTTTTCAACCCGCACGAGCATTGGCAGTGTTTTCTTTCAGTGCAAGGCAGAACTGAGCTGTGAGGATCTGCTACGAGTTATTTGGATAGGCCAGAATGATACAAATGGCAGAAAGTTAGTTCAATATATTCCTTCCAGACTCGATGTCTTTCTGAGTCTACTACAGTGCAAGGTTATTCAGTAGTCTTGGACAACAGCTTCATTGATACACCAGTGATCTAGCAGATCATCTAGCTCTAGCCTGTGTTCAAAAACTATTATTTTATAGGCATGCAAAATAGTTTGACTATGCCACTGAATATATTATAACTAGTTAAGTATCAGAACAAAAGAATTTTGTATACTCTCCACTCTCATTCCTTAAAATATGCATTTTCATCTTAGGTGGTTCTATAGAGAAGTGGAGGCACTCAGCTTCCGTATAAACCCTAAAGAAACATGCTAGAGAAAGGAAGCTTCTTGGAGTGGGAAATGCCATCTGCCTACCCAGAGTGAAACAGCAGAAAGCTGTAGCTTTCCACTCAGCTTGGAGAAGAGAAGCAAGGGTGAGAAATGTAGTAAAGCTTCTCAGTTGGGAGCGTATTTTACCAAAAAGTACTCCAAAATCATAAAATAGGAGATGACGCCAGCACCAGCCTTCCTAAAAAACTTGGCAGACACCACAGAGTTAACAGGAAGCCTGTTTAGTTAGGGCACAATTAGTGGCCCAAACTAAGCTCTTAAGACCTCCACTGAAATTCTATGAAATAGTAAAAATAGCACTGAATAAATCCTCGATTTAACATTATATGCAAATCTTTAATGCAACCTTTGATGTTCCCAGCTATAAATGGGAGTGAGGAAGAAAGTGGGGAAAAAGGTATTAACACAGACATTGAAGAAAAGAGGATCCGAATGTAAAAAAAAAAAAAAAAAAAGTGGGCGAGAAATGTGAGAGAAATGTAACTCAGAACTGTGCTCCTACTGTGCACGGTTTTCCCGACTGCTAGAACTCTACTGGAACCTAATTACCTGCCCAGTGTATTTTATTATTTTCTGTATTTTTGCTTTCATTTTACAAAAACACTCAAAGTTACGGTTAATAACTGCAAACGAAAACATGCAGGCCAGCTTTCACAAAGAACAGCTATTTTTCTAATGGTTATTAAGTAATCTGACTCTCATAACTCCCCCGTCTCACCGCTTTCATCTTCTGCCGCCAGATTCAAGAGCCGAGTTTTAAGCAAAACGATTGCTATTCCTACCTCTGCCACACAGTGTCAGTGAAGGCTCGGAAAATAGCCTGAGTTGACAGGCTGACAGTGTTTGGGAAAGCTAGCGGAGGCTTTCCCCAAGTGAGGACAGTTCTGCGATCATGAAGCTTGTTTCAGAACCCATCTTCCAAACATTCACGATCTCCCGCCCCCAGAAAGTCTCACAGGCAAGTCCCAGGAAGGACTAAACATAACAAATTTAAATCAAAGTTAACAATTGAAGACAGATGCTATTAGAAGTCCACCAAGAAAGCTTCATATGCCTCACTTTATTCCTGAAGAAAAAAACCCTCTCAAATACAACGGTACAGTGAGATTGGTATTTTTCATGTACAAGGCCAATGGCATCCTGGCCTGTATCAGAACTAGTGTGGCCAGCAGGAGCAGGGAAGTGATCGTGCCCCTGTACTCGGCACTGGTGAGGCTGCACCTCGAATACTGTGTTCAGTTTTGGGCCCCTCACTACAAGAGGGACATTGAGGTGCTGGAGCGGGTCCAGAGAAGGGCAACGAGGCTGGTGAGGGGTCTGGAGCACAAGTCTTATGAGGAGCGGCTGAGGGAACTGGGGTTGTTTAGCCTGGAGGAAAGGAGGCTCAGGGGAGACCTTATCGATCTCTACAACTACCTGAAAGGAGGTTGTAGCGAGGTGGGTGTCGGTCTCTTCTCCCAAGTAACTGGCGATAGGACGAGAGGAAATGGCCTCAAGTTGTGCCAGGGGAGGTTTAGATTGGACATGAGGAAATATTTCTTTACTGAAAGAGTGGTTAAACATTGGAAGAGGCTGCCCAGGGAAGTGGTTGAGTCCCCATCCCTGGAGGTATTTAAAAGACGTGTAGATGAGGCGCTTGGGGACATGGTTTAGTGGGCATGGTGGTGTTGGGTTGACGGTTGGACTCGATGATCTTAGAGGTCTTTTCCAACCTTAATGATTCTATGATTCTATGATTCCAAATTTAGTCCCTGTTGGTTTAGTGCCCTGGGGCATTTTAATTAGAGGCTGTAATGCCATCTATTCATTTAGCATAGCTCATTGTATCTCAGGCTGAATATGAAAACAATACAAAGGCTCCAGCTGGTATAAAATGCAGCTGCTTGCCTCCTGGAAGATTTACGCCGTCTTGAGCATATTAAACATTGTGCTGCAGTCCTTCCGCTGGCGGACTGCTGGTTCAGCTGTCAATTTGTTTTTTATATGTCAACCCTAAATCATTTCCCTAACACTCCAGAAGTCTTGTCAACCTCTTACTCAATGGGTCATCTTCCAGTGTGACTTCTTGGCCAAAATAGAAACATAATTACCATAACCAATACCTCATGTTTCCTAATACAAATGAATGACACTATCTCTTATTTTTTGGTGAATAATAAATCCCAGATGGATGTAAACAAAGCATTAGCATTTTCTTTCCCATTATACTAAACTTCAATGATTTTATTTTGCTTTGGAATTCAGTATCACAATTGTTTGACTAAAATATCGTAATATGGCCATCCAGCAGTCATTTGGAAGTAATACTGTGATCATAAGCATTGGTCAACAACATCATTGGTGGGTGAGGAATTGGTTAGACGGTCGCATCCAGAGGGCAGTGGTCAACGGCCCAATGTCCAGATGGAGATTGGTGATGAGTGGCGTCCCGCAGGGGTCCATATTGGGACCGGTACTGTTTAATATCTTCATCAATGCCATAGACAGGGGGATCGAGCGCACCCTCAGCAAGTTTGCAGATGACACCAAGCCGAGTGGTGCGGTCAACACACCAGAGGGACAGGATGCCATCCAGAGGGACCACGACAAGTTCGAGAAGTGGGCCCGTGTGAACCTCCTGAGGTTTAACAAGGCCAAGTGCAAGGTCCTGCACCTGGGTCGGGGCAACCCCCAGTATCAATACAGGCTGGGGGATGAAGGGATTGAGAGCAGCCCTGCCGAGAAGGACTTGGGGG
>NW_008825615.1:14751512-14759743 GCF_000699105.1 Pygoscelis adeliae
GGTCCAGAGGAGGGCCACAAAAATGATCAGGGGAATGGAACACCTCTCCTATGAAGAAAGGCTGAGAGAGTTGGGGTTGTTCAGCCTAGAGAAGAGAAGGCTTTGGGGAGACCTTCTTGCAGCCTATCAGTACTTAAAGGGGGCTTATAAAAAAGATGGCAGCAAACTTTTGAGCAGGGCCTGTTGCGACAGGACAAGGGGGAATGGCTTTAAACTAAAGGGGGGGTAGATTGAGACTAGATATAAGGAAGAAATTTTTTATGCTGAGGGTGGTGAAACACTGGCACAGGTTGCCCAGAGAGGTGGTGGATGCCCCATCCCTGGAAACATTCAGGGTCAGGCTGGACGGGGCTCTGAACAACCTGATGTAGTTGAAGATGTCCCTGCCCACAGCAAGGGGGTTGGACTAGATGACCTTTAGAGGTCCCTTCCAACCCAAACTATTCGTGATTCTATGATGTCCAGACGCATGAGGCAGAAAGCATCTAAAGAGCTTTACTCCTTCACAATACTTTACAATCAAACAGTAAAAAAAAAATTATTAGATTTGAGTTACACATTATTTATTTCCTACCCCCACAAAAAAATTGTTTCCACCTGGCAATGAATTGGTTCTTCACATGGCATTCTCCCCCTTGGTCTTTTTTGGAGATGTCATTGCCTACTGTGAATCAAGGTCTGGGTGGTGGGGTGTCGAGTAACACAATCATGTTGAAAGGAAAGCTGAGTACATAGGCTACCAAATGGGATTCTGGAGAGATAGAGCCGCTGTGGAAACACTGAATCAATGCATACTGTTGGAAGGAGTAACGCTGTCATTGAAACTACTTTCATCATGAACAATTCCTGATTGAGGATTCTTCTGCTTTAACTTAAGAGTCTAAAAATTAGGTTCCTACAGACTAAGCTTATTTTATTTGTTTTAGGAAGGCTTTCCATGAGTCTTTCAATAACTTTATTGATGATCTTGATTAAGGGGTGAGAAGCACTTTAACTAAATTGCAGAGTATATTTAATTAGGGGGTTTTGAAACCAGCAGTGAGAACAAAAGATCTAAACCAAAGCAATCTCTTCTGTGAATAGGAGGATGATATCTACTTCCTAGGCTGTCCATCTCTTACCCACTAGTAAGCTCTAAACTCACACATTACTTCATTTTTTACGTAACTATTCTTATCTGAAAAAATGAGTCCAACATAAACCAGGTTTATGTTGAAAAAGTAATAGACTGACACAAAGAAAAGACACTTTTTATACAACATTTACTATAAAGGAAATACTGAAAAAAAAAAAATCTACAGCTAGTAATAATGCCCAGCAGATAAGAACTGTCCTTGAATATGTGATGCAACAGCTGAAAAGATGGACAATATTCTGGGCTGCACACACAAACGAATTACATAGCCTGCCAGTGAGGTGATAGCTCCTCATCAACAGGACACACGAGATGTGTCAACAAATTTGAACAAAATCATGAAAGCATGACAAAAGGAGTAAGTGGTTAGTCATGCCTTCTATGTACCACACATAAAAAAGTATATATGTGTAGGTTCCATCACTTTTTTGTAGTAAAACTCTAGGAAAAATACTGAAGCTGTAAGAAATATAGCTTCATAACATTGAGCATATGAAATGTTAAAGTATTTTGTTGAATATCAGCTTCACTGAAACGTACTAATGAGGAACTGTCTCCCACAAAAGACAGTGAGAGTCTACATAAATAAAACACATATACAGCAACTAGTTTGCTTGCAGCAATGTATTTTCTGAGATGTTTTCTAGCTACCAAGTGTTCTATTGTCGTCAGGCTTTTAAAGGAACTTATGAGTTGGGGGTTGGGGGTTACTCATGTTCTCCAACCCACTTCTGTATTTTTTGTGCTGCCTCGTTATTATGGTGCTAAAGAAGAATACAACTAAATTCTGCTTGCTGGAAGCTTATCTCTACAAATTAAAATTGGGAGTAATAGCACAACCGTCTAATTGGCACAGGATTAATTTTCTAACTCAGTAACATTACAAATCTTAGACAATTAACAATCTTATGGAAATGGGAGTTATTACCAGAAGATCAGCCCATGCTACAAAACCAGACTGCTAAAAATGCCAGGTTTGGTCAGCGCTGGAGGAAGTGAAAGGTACCATCACACAGTTTCCTGAGCTGACTGTACTGATGTTGTGGTTTAACCTCAGCCGGTAACTGAGCAGCACACAGCCACTCGCTCACTTCCCCCACCCCAGTGGGATGGGGGAGAGAATTGGAAGAACACAAGTGAGAAAACTCGTGGGTTGAGATAAAAATAGTTTAATAATTGAAATGTTGTAATACTAATACTAACAACAACAGTAATAATAAAAGAATATACAAAGCAAGTGATGCACAACGCAGTTGCTCACCACCCGCCGACCGATGCCCAGCCAGTCCCTGAGCAGCGGCCCCCCCGGCCAGCTTCCCCCAGTTTATGTACTGAGCATGACGTCACATGGTATGGAACATCCCTTTGGCCAGTTTGGCTGTGCCCCCTCCCAGCTTCTTGTGCACCTCAAGCCTTCTCAGTGACTAGAGCATGGGAAAGAGCTGAAGAGTCCTTGACTAGTGTAAGCACTACTTAGCAACAACTAGAACATCGGTGTGTTATCAACATTGTTCTCATCCTAAATCCAAAACACAGCACTGTACCAGCTACTAGGAAGAAAATTAACTCTATCCCAGTCGAAACCAGGACAACAGATTAACACAGACAGCTTGTTTTTAAATTGTCCCACCACACACACATGCACATACACACACAAATCATTAAAAGTATTAATTGGCAACCCCGGTCACCTCTACAGAGCTGACTATACTGAATGACCAGTTATTTCATAATCACATTTGATATACTTATTTTTCTGTCCATAGTAACAATAAAAAGCCTACAAAATCCTTATGCACACTTCATGTTAGAGATGGAAGGACCATAAATATAGCTGTCATACTGCACATGACACTACAATAAAAAGATTTCACACTTCACTATGATTCAGTTTGAACCTGCATGACTCATTAAAATCAAGGTATGCTCCACAGCCGAAATGCTGTGCAACTTTGAAACCATATGCTTCAAAATGCATCTGTCAGTCAGTGTAAAATGGAATCGCACTAGGAAAAACCCTTCCATGTCCATGTCTGTTTCTAATGTAGATGTAAGAATGCCTTTTCTTTAGACTAGACAAAGAAAATACAATTCACTATGCCAGTGAAATGCTACACCAAATACCTTGCGTAGTATACGGCTTCTGAATCTGTATAATGAATCCACATTGCCAATATAATATTCCCCAAACTGGGCTAAAATCCTTGGAGTCTTACTGTGCTGAGAACCAGGAGACAGAGCACAGTTCTGTCAGGGCTGAGTGCACCCCCAGGCTCTGTGACATCTGCCCCCTGCCCAGGGAGTTAGCTGCCTGTGCTGGACACCAGCTCTGGTACTGGGCAGCATGTAAGCTGGGATCAGGCTGCTGGGAACAGAGTTTTCGGAGAAAGATGTGAGAGACACCTCTTTTGGGGGTCACCTCTTTGCCTGGGAGCTGCATTTAAGCTCAGGTTCTCACACTTAACTCAGGCAAAGACCACGTTGCAAGTATGCATGTGCCTTACTGACTTTGATTGTAATCCTCACCCACTGACTTGACTTTCTGGCTTAACCTCAGACCCGTTTCATCACTATGGATTTGTCTGGTGATTGCAGGCAGGCGACTGAACCCTGGTAAACATCACCAGACCTACCAAGCTCTCAGGCTGAGTACACTGCCCTGTCAATCTTGCTGCTGCCCTCAGCTCCTGGCTCTCCTTCCCCTGGGGAACAGTCCATTCTAACTCTTCTCTGACAAATCCCACTTGTGAGACATACAGTAAGTAAATCAGCTGCTAATGTCCAAAAAAAAAAGAAGGTTTCACTTGACATGCAACACAGAAAGTAAACAACGCTTTAAAAACAAAGCAGCATTCCAAAACCTTCCATTTTTGGAAAGAAGGTGAGTTAAAGCAGAAAGTGACAACAGCTTTCATTTTATTTGGTAATGCCCCAAAGACACTTCTGTCTAGAAGAGTACTTCACTAACCTAAGGGAAAGATGTGTTAGTCTCTGTTCAGCTCCTGGCAGACAGGCTTGACTGTTTTTAGTGGTCTTTGAGTTGTGCAGTTGCTGAATAGCTCTGCTAAGGTACTTTCCTTCTTCCATAGATAGATTAATCTTTCCAAACATCACTCACAATATAAAACTAATACTAGGCAGCATATCCTGCCACCATCAAGGTTGCACCTGTTTTGGGTCTAAATAGCAGAGCTGGTCTTCAGAACTATCACTCCAACTGCTTTGAGAAAGTGTAAAATTAAATGGGATAAGTTCTTTAAAAGTTTCACATGTTTATCAGAAGCATATCTTGAAAGTAAAACAAAATAAAACCAAAACCATTGAAGACATTGCAGCTCACTTTCCTTCAGTCTTGGGCATTGCCCTTTTTCAGAGTTGGGTTCAATAGGACTGCACTATTCACGCTAGGCAGAGTTGCCTTTCGACATAAAGAATGGTAAAGGAAAGTAGAGCTGTCCCTACTCTGGACTCTCTGGTCAGAAAGCATATAGAGTGGAGCTAGTTACACATCTGGATATAAGAATCTAGAAAGAAAATGGCGTAATTTCAAATCAGCTTCATCTTTTAATGCTTTTCTACTTTTCGTGTATCTCACGAGGATGTGCACAACTCTTTCCTGCCAGTAATCCCCATATTATGCAAACACCAATGTACTTCGGTTGATACTCAAACTCTTACATAAATTGAGCTCATACATTCTATATCTTAGGTAGATGAGATGTATAAATATTGTATCATTTCCTATGTGGAGTCTTTTTAAAAATGATAAAGCGACTCTAGTTATTATTCATCCAACAGATAAAGGTGACTCTCATGCTGATATTACAAAAGTAAAGCTCTTCCAGTGCCAGATTCCCCAAGTAATCTGGACAAAATTAAAAGTAATAACTTAAAATGCGATTAAATGAAATATGGCTTATCTACAGCAATCAAATAGGATTCATTAAGATCATGGCACCATTTAAGAGAATATATGACTCATCCAATTCTACCAACACATGCATGTATGCATAGACCTCAGTATTCAGCAGATACCTTTAAAATGGTAACAGAGCAGCATTTGAGACAGTTGCCTATTGATGGGCATTGACTAGGACTCTGGTGTTAGAACTATACACAAACATTTTCTTCTCCAGCCCTGAAAAATCAAACTACAATAAGTAAAAATCAAATGAATGCTGTTGAGCCCTATGAGTCAGACTACGAACTCTTTCAGGAAAGGACTACAGTTGGGTTCTGTACAGACCTCAGCGTAACTAGCAGTTACTGTAAAATAGATAATAAATAATAGAGCTATCCAGAGAAGAGTAATTCTTTGTCAATTAAATTTGGTTTCATTCTGAGTTGGAAAGAAAAACAAGTATCATCAAATTGAGTGAGTAAAGAGAGTTTCTGAAATCTCTCACTGATGTCCTGCATGGTCTCTTAACTTTGGAAGCCAGCAGTGCTGAGGACTTTCAAGCTGGGTGCTGGCAGGTTGTTTGTGTGCTCAGGATCTCAGCTCCTGCCAGCCCTGGGGAGGGCTGCCAAGAGGCCCAGCAGCCCAGCTGGTGGGACACCAGAAGGCTGCTTGTTCTGCATTCAGCCTTTGATCAAACCAAGTGATCTCTGCTGTACATTTTGATTTTGATGAATGCATGTTCCCTGAGGGAAACCATTTCATTAGAAAAGTTCTGACCCATGCGAATGAATAACTTAAACGAGAACCATTCCCATTCGTTACCTGTACAAATGGAATTAAATGTATGGAGTTGTACATTACTTATTAATCCCTTGTGGTCTTATTCCAGTTACAAACTACTGCAACTGGTTAGTGTGGAATGAGCATGTCAGTAACCAGAGACCTCTGTATATCCTAAAAATATCTTTCCTTCTCTAATTATCTAGTTTTCTATTTTTAAGCAATGTTTTTAATGCAATGTTTTCAAATAAAGAAGAAATACGTATTTACTCTACAATCAACATACATTCTCCATTAAGAAGTCCTATGTTTTGCACTAGCTGTACAAAGAAGCTGCAAGAGTTTTGTTGCTGTGCAGTGGTAAAGAAATCTTTTGGTCTTGTTTGCAAAACAGAGGGTCCTTATCCTCAACACCTATTCTGCTTCTAGTGGTAAATAGTGACCGGGTGAAAAAGAAAATAGGACAAAGCATACTGATGTTATCATCCGGATTTCAGAATCTCTGAATGTTCATGTAGATATGTCCTAAAAACGTCTTCTGTTTCTTCTCAGTGGCTTGCACTGAAATCTCTGGTGAGCAGGCAACGTGAGCACACATGTGAATCATTGACGTGAAGCACTCAAATGCAATAATGAAACTTGCATTCAAATGCAGAGACTTGCTAACAGTTGTCATTTTAGCTGGTTTGTGCAGCAGCTCGGACAGTGTATGTCAATTCTCCTAATTAAATTGAAAGCTAAACAGCAATGCAGACCTTGTTATATGCTATAATTCCTGCAGTGCAGCTCACCCAAGAGCCCAGCAGATGTCAATCAAAGTTCAAGCTTCTGATTCTACCCTTGGTTCTTAATTAACTGTCAGAATGCTTCAGTCTAGTTTATTACTAATATCTGAGGGATGCGCTGTGCCTTCCACTTGCACAGATGTTATTGCTGGGACACAATGAGCCTCTTCATCCCATGTGGATGCCCAAATTGAAGTAAGAGGCAGAAATTTAATTTTTCAGTACCACATTGGGAAGGGAAGGGTCCTTCCTGGTTACTTAAGTGCTGTCTGAATAGGACATGGACAAAATAGAATCAAAGCATTGACTTCACATGCCACATTAGACCCGCAGCACTGGTCAAACATAAGCAGGGGAACACACTGCATCATTAAGGATGATACCATAAAGCACTATTAGCCACTAAAACTCTCTTTAGAATCACTTCTGCTCTGCTTCAAGAAAGTCCATGACTACATCCCAGATTAACCTTGAATATGGATTTTTCAAGCAGGAAAATTAGCTTCTCGGAGACTTCAAAACGTGTACTGTTCTATATCAGATTTTCAGTGGTAGCCAAATAAAGTTTCACAAAAATGTCTTTGGAAAGAGCATTAGACCACATCCATTTCTTTCCTCAAAATCAAGTGAGCCTGCAATCAGTGCAGTATGAGCTTTCTTGCATAAAGATGAGACAGTGTGCAGCTAACGAGCACCTGCACCTGCAGATCCCGCAAACAACTTGCCCGTAAACAGAAGCAGCAGTTTGGGTGGGTGAGGTCCGTGTAAGGCACAAAGGCAGTTTAAAGAGCAGACAGCTCGGGCAGCAGCAGTCCAGTAAAAGGAAAGGCGGGTGGACAGCCAAATGCCAGCTTCCATCCCAAGCAAAAAGACAACGTACACAAAAGTCAGGGAGGAGCGGCTCTACATCAGCACCGATATCGTCCCTATTTGCAAGTGCACAGAGAAGAAAGCTTTTCTCCTCGTGGCTTCAGGGGAAAAAAGTGTCAACAGGGTGAGAGCTCCTATAGCCGAAGATTTGACCTTGAATCTTTAAAGGCGGGAGGACAGCCTGTTTACAGGACGGGTGGAGGCAAGTAGGTAAACACAGGTAGTTCTCCTAAAACCGTCTTTGCTCAAGATCAGAACGAAGGACGCTTTTCTTCCTAGTTCAAAGCACAGCCTCTTTGCGAGGGCTATTATCTTTACACTGCCCGTCGAGCTGGCTGCCGAGCAATGGACCGAGCAAGCATTCTCAGGCTTCTGAATAGTTCTAACGTAACCTCTGTGGCTGCAAACTCACTGGTTTCGCTAACGTGCACACTGGATGTTTACAGGCAGTTAGCGCACCATTCAAAAAAAAAAAAAAAAAGCGCACCATCAGTCCGTTGAAAGAAAAAAAAAGCCTTGGAAAATTTTGCCATCGGCTTCGGTCTGATTTGCATCTTGCCTCGGGAAGCCTGGAGTGCTTGCAGATGACAGCCCTGACATGCATAAATCCTTCTGAAAAACATGAATGGAAGACCCGTATGGCAGGGCTGGGCGCGCTAGTGCGCCACTCCGTTCATGAAAATGTCGCCGATGTAAATGAAAAATGCAAAATGGCCGTGACTCCAGCTGAGCGGCTCCGCGGGGCGGAACCGGCTCCCCG
>NW_008825615.1:14761882-14801980 GCF_000699105.1 Pygoscelis adeliae
CATCCCCAGCCCCGCATCTCTCCCCCCACCCTTGCTCCCGGCTCGTCCACCCCTCTTCAGACTCCGGTTCCCCTCGATTTCCCACCCGCTCTCGCACAGGCACCTCTCTTTGTACCTTTCTACATTAAATACCATATATATTCAAGGTATTTGTAGGTTAAAGGCGGTGGAAGGCTGCTGTGGAAGGAAGCACAGGGTGAAAGGAGCCATTAAAAACGAGTGGCTAATGAGGCTAATCAGTGCCCCTTTTAAAGCTGGGCTGGGTATGGGGCTAGAACAGAGGAATTAACCCCGATGGGAAAATCCTTAAGAGCACTGATCAGACAAGCGCGGGGTTTCATGGGATTTGAAGATCACTGAGAGCTCACTGTAGGCTTGAGCCTAGCATGAAGACTCCCTGCGCTGACGTTTCAGACGTCCAGCCTGGGATCTCAAGACAGCACCTGCCCCTTAGCTATTCTGAATTGAGCTGAGCTGGCAGAAAGCAATTAAAGAGAGCCCAGAAGTGCTAGTTAAACAACGCGATAGGATTCCTGGCTTCTGGTCATTGCTTCTTGAATTATTTTCATACTTTGCCCAGTGTACAGTTCCCAAAAGAGAAGGGATAGGTCTGGACTTGTCCCTCCCTGACTGAAAAAAAACCCCTCTTATTCAGATAATCTTCAATTCCGAGCTGAATAATTTAATGAGTCTGATAGGAGCACCACTTCCATGGTGAAATGACACACCTCGCTCAGTTAAGCATTTCAGTGCAGAGCCTGCACCTCCATAGGAATGGAGGAACTATTATGGTGGGACTCTACTTCCAACACATAAGCTTAACGGAGAGGCAGTTACTGATAAATTTTGTAGTGCTTAGCTCTAGACAGTACTTTAGTTTCCCCAATTCTTTAAAGGTATGCAGCCTTCCCTATTGCCTTCAAAGTCCAATACAGCATACCTACACCCGGTGTTGCCTGTGGGCACCTATTTCTATAGAGCTGCTTTCTCTGCTTTAGTTCCCTGTAAAATAAAGAAAAAATCCCTTTCCTGTTCTACAGGGAAGTTGGGAAGTGGACTTTTTAGGCTAAATATGTTAAAGACTGAGATATACTCGGATATATAAAGGTAGGATCAGCACCTATCTTACACAAATTAGAAAGGCAGACTTTGCAAGCATCATAAATAAAGATTAGACACTCTGCAACTAATGAAAACATCTAATGTTATATTAGTTAAGGTATGAGTTTTGGGAAGTGATTTAAACTCTCCTGAGAATGTGGGAATGCAGATCTACTTGGTACACAGAAAGAGACATATTTAAGGAGCTTGTCATGGTCTTCACTAGTGGTGGAAAAACATAGAGCACGACCATTTGGTGATCAGTAGCAGACAACCACACTCATGCTCCAGCTTGTTTCATATGTTACACTGTTGGTCCATAATTCCAATATTTGCTTCCAAGTTGCCATAAAGTCTGAAATAGGTAATGCTTTTTTTGACGTAGAGTGCTTTTTTTCTTCCTTCCTCACCAATAGTAAGGAATTGAATTAAAAAGGTATACATATTAAGAAACAACATGGTTTTATGAAAAATACATCCTAGAGCTCATCATTTTTTCAACAAGATTACAAGTTTGATTGATAAAGACATAATTGATTATGCAGATTGATAAACTGCATAAATTTGGTATTCCTAGAGTACTGTAAGACATTTGCTTCGATTGATACAGCACATTCTGATTAGGAGGACAGGATAGTAGAAAATCAATACGGCACGCATTATAAAGATTAAAAATGGGCTAACAGATCTCAGAATGAAATGGTAGAGAAAGAATCATCACTGAGCCTGTGCATTTCTACTGTCAGTTCTTGGTTCTGTTACACTCATCATTCAGTGACCTTGGAGAAGCTGGAAGGTGATCCAAAGGTCTGGGGTAATCAGCTAAACACACACTCTCATCAGGATCTGTAGCCAGAAAGCTTCTGTGATCCTTGATGGTATAAATAAGTATACCTGTGAAAACAGATTAACGTATATAGAAATACGAGTGAAACTTGACTAAGCAAAAATAATCACCATGTACAAAACTCTGCCACTGAGGAAATACTTTTCAAATGGGGTCATTTTAGCTGTACATTTTAAAATCAAGATCGAATGCCCTTCTAGAAGATAAGTGCTAGCTGAGATGGGAATTAATACAGAAAAGTCACACGACCTGTAGTATGCCAGAGGTCAGACTAGATGCTTACAGTAGTCCCCTCTGGCTTTCTAATTTGTGAAAGTGCGTTAGCAAAATAGATTCACCTGATGAATTTTAGTGCTGATTTATCTTTTCTTTTAATTATACTATTTGCATCAAGACTAGTGCAATGGTTGAAATCTGTTCCTTTCGTATGCAAGTGAACAGCAAATCCTTAAAAGTATGTAATTCTTATTTTGTTAACGTTTTTTCAGTTCAAAACCTGTTTAACATGTGGTTTTTCAAACTTCTACAAGCAAAGAAGATACTGGCTACCCAGCACTTAAAAGAAGAGTAAATTCAAGGTTATATCTATTAACCTTCTTACCTCAGGAGAGTACTGTCTGGTACTTTATTTAACTAAAAGGTTCACATACATTGATATCTCTTCTAATCCATAACTTTCCATCACTAATCCAAAAATACTGAAATGAAATTACCGGCCCTAGAAGATATGCCTTGTGGCTTTCAATGCCACTTATTATATGATATTAGACCATGTGAATATAAATCAAACACAATTTTATGCTTTATGCATCTGATAGCTCACAGGAACTGACATTCATAGAGAACAAACCAACCCTACTTCAGCATCCAAGTTTATTGCTTTGTCAAACGCATTTCCCCCCTTCATAATAATAATTCTATTGCAGACTTACATTTTTATTAATCACACAAATAGGCAGCATTTTGTCATATCTTAGAGACTGGCCCTTTCATTTTAAAATCTATTTGATTCAGAGGATTAGCTCCATACTAGTCTAATAGCATATTAAATTAGGAGCCTTTTATCAAAGCAGAATGAATTTTAAAGTTTTTGCAAACTTGGGTTAAGAGGCAGCTGAGCCGGAGGGTTTCTGTTCAGCCTTTGCTGAACATTTTAACAGGTGCTTTCATGCTTGGGAAGCAAACCACATAAGCACGGCTGCTGAAGAGAAATTGACTGCTGTATTGGCAGTAGAGACGTACTGCGTGAGTATGTCCTTCCTTCCCATCTTCCTTTCACTGTTCTCATTGAACAGCTTTTCTCTGTCCCCTTTCTCTCTCTTAAGGAATATGCCACATGACAGTTCAATAGAAAGCCACCAGCTTTACTGTTTATTTACTTGACCAATCTTGCTCAGTCATGTTCCAGATTTTGTCTGTGAAGCCCCTCTGGTATCTTTCCTCCTATAATGGTATTTCAAGGTGGAAGTGCTGCTTCCCCAGCAGCAGCACTCAGTAGTTCCTGAGAAGCAGATGGGCTATCATCAACTAAATAGTGAAGAAGGGAAAACGGTAAATGAGCAAGTAGAGAGAAGCCAGGAGCAAGAGAGGAAGACTGATAGAAAAAGCCAAGTTTGGAAATCTATACAGCCATAAAATTCAGTGGGGTAATAAGGGTGGTAACTACCAGGCAGTAAGGTGTAAAGAGCCACAAAAGAAAAATGAATACTATATTTCTTTATGAAAAAGGATTAATTAATCAGCAAATCTTATAACTGTACATAACGATGCTCCATCACAATGCATTTGCAGTACCACATTTCCTTTAGGCCCTTTCTTGTCTTAGCATTTATTCAGTAATGAATTGTAGGTTAAAGAGGCAAAACTAGTTTTAACGTGAGAGAGATTGTTCAAACCTGCTGTTGAATTTTTGGAATTGCTGGTGATATAAGAAGCATCCAGCAATTAACCTTGTTTAGCCAACCTCAGGTATTTTTCTCTTTGTGTGTAGAAAGCAGGATCCTGTTCGGATCCTGTTGTAAACAATCCAAGAGCTTGCTAAAATACCATTACCCAAATATAGCAAAAATATCCGCTGTGCTCTATTGATTTATTAGCTCACTAGCACCATTAAAATGAGTAAAAGCTAAGAGAACTTGCTCTGCTTCTAGCAGTGATCAGATAAGAAAGATCAGCAGTTGGTTAGATCATTACTAATATCCACCAACGCAGAACGTATTTGAAGTGAAAAAGTCTGATTCTATTCTCATTCACACTACTGTAAATTAGAAGTAACTTCCTTCATATCAGTAGAGTTATGCTGCTATAATACAAATTAAAATAATACACTGCATAGCTGTGCAAATTCAGATGAATTGAAAGCAATATGAGAATCTGAGTCTTGGTGAAAATTCTGTTGTGTAACCTGCAACAGAATTGCCTAGCATCATTCCTGAATGTTACAGGTATAATTTTCAAGGCGGTACAATTCACACAAAAAAAAAAAGGGTACGCTGCTCCTCCATGCTTTTCTTGGGCCATTTGCTTATTAACAGCCAAGCACTAAAAGTAGTTCAGAAAAAAAATTGGTTTTGATATATGAAAATGAATGTGTTCCATCTGCAGTATTCACTCCTCCACGCAGTCTACAAATATTTAAAAGCAAACACATTTCATGATCAGGGCACAGATCCAACCTCGATAGAACAAATTGCAATACACCTTTCCTGAAGAGGTCTCTGAACTGTATACGGAAGCTGGAAGAGGGATGCCTGTTTACTCTTTTTTTTTATTTTAATAAGACAAGGTATGCCCAATGATAATTTCAGTCAGCAAGTTTAAATAAGTCAAAAAGAAAAAGCTTTTCTTAACTTCATCTTTAGGTGAATGCTGGAACTCATTGTAGAAGCCAAGGCAAATTTATTACAAGTCCATCAAAGCTGTTAAATGAAGCGGTTTGGATGCAGCATTGCACTCAAGAGCTCTGAAGCCAGGGAAAATATAACTCCAAATAGAAACTGTTTCTTAAAATTAATTTCCCTAGCATCTGCTCCTGACCCATTTGGAAACAGCACAGGATCTTTGGTGTGATCTGAAACAAGATGGATGCTTTCCTATTAAGTATTTTGAGGAATAAGAAAGAAGAGGCACAAAGCTTTTTTTAAAAAGAATTTTGTTATTTTAAAGGCCTTTCAGATGAATTTAGCACAAGCATCCAGTGCTCTAGCAAACATCGTATTATTTATAGTAAAGGTTTTCATGGTGATTAGAGCTCTGGATCTACCCTTTACAACATGCAGCAAGGAACAATCTCTGTTCTGCAGAATGTACATTTTAAGTAGAGAAGACAGATTAAGAGTGGGAAGCAAAACAGTGACAAAGACGGTTTTAAGTGATGTACCACTTTTGGTATATGAAAGCTAAATGACACCGACCTGTGTTACAGGCTATGACCTGTATTTTCTGTATTCAGGTTCAGTGACCTACTGACATAAAATCACACCAAAAGTACTATAGTGTCCTATTGCTTTCATCAGACTGTTTCCTACTTTGTTCTCTAATCCCTCAGAAAAGCAGGTCATATTGCATGAGGTCAAAGGTCCCTCTAATAAGTGTTACATCTCTGACAGTGGCCCAGAATAAATGTGTAGAGGAGCTCATAAGGGTAAGGCAAGTTTGCAATGATACTTTTCATCATTACAACTTCTCATCTTTGAGCAATTTGCAAGTTAGCAGCTTCCTGAGGCAAACCATTATGTCTGGTTAATAAATTGGTCTTTACGTTTTTTCCCCAACAATTTTGTTTAATTGGTTTCTGAACCCATCTAAACCTCTGACTTCCACTGTAACTAGAAGCAATGATTTCCACAGTTTGTTACAGTGTTCTTCCTTTGCTACCTTTAGAACTGCTGCTGGACAATTTTATTCGGTTTGTTGTTCATATATTGTAAAAATTAGAATATTTCCCTTTCCACTTTTTCCATATGACTTGTGATGCTCTTTTCCTCAGTCAAGTCCTCCTTGAAAAGGTCTCCATCTCAGCAATCATTTTATTTTTGTTACTCAACTTAGCATGATCAGACAACTTTGTTACATTTTATATTCACACCCTTCCCTAAATCATCCATGAATATGGTGGCTAACACAAGTCCAGTGTAGGTCCCTGGATCTAGTAATAGAATTCTACTGGCAACTTTTTCCATTTTCATAAATAATTATTTATTTCTACTGTTTTTCTTCTCCCCTTGAACCTGTTATTAACTACAAGAGGACCTATAAGATGATAATTTAACTTCGAAAAGAGTATTTCAAAGACCCTGAAAATAGAAAACATTTTGAAAACACAAGTATACTTCATAAAATTTAAGGGAAATATAATAGATATGTGATGTATACCTTCCCTTTTCAAAAAACATGTTGATTCTTTTCTATGATGTGTATTCACATGTCTACTACCTCTATTACATCAAATTGCAAAGTATACAAAATGGACTTACCAGTCTAGTGTTTCAAAACTGTCTGTAGGCCCTATAAAAGTCTGGCTACATATTTGACACCTTTCATGTCTCCTGTATTGTTTCCATCTGGAGGTTACATATTTTAGTTATTATGCTAATAATTTAGTATTTGTATACTTTTAGTACATGTTGTGAGTATCACCAGGTCTTGGAAAACTTTTGGGACTGTTTTCTCCAAACGGCAAATACTGGTATACTCATTCCTATATCATTTGTACTTAGGAACTACTTGATACGAGACAAGCTAGGTATGACCTGGTTTACGTCCCTGGTTTTAACCCTTTTCCTTCCTTTCTCCAGAATATCATGGTCATGTGCTGGCTGCTGAAGTGATCTCCAGCTTTTGCAAGCCCCTGAACTCTTCTAGGGAGCTGTCTGAAAGAGAGTTGGAGCCTGTGCCAGTGTCCAATATAACGTAGGCATAACTTCTACATCCTACTGAGTATCTTCCTTCCCTTCGAACGCCTGCCTGCCAACATCCTCATTTAAAACAACCATTCCAGGTTATCTATCTTCTATTTCAGGTTTCAAGCCCTTGCACAGAAGTATTCATACATATGATCTTGTTTTGTTGGGTTTTTTTGGTGACCTGTTTAAATGAGACCCTATTTATTCAGTCTTTTTTTGCTGTCACTTGTTTGAATTTTGTCTGGTTTGCCCCATATACTATATTTCATTTGAGTACAGCGTTCTGTAACTTCACTACCAGATGAATCATCTCAAACGGTGTACTTTTCAGCACATTGTCTTTCAGATCATTAGTTTAAAAACTTCCCCATAACTATTCTTACTGTAAGTTTCACCAATTGATTTCATTTTCCTTGGATGGACTACCTCTCTCATGTCAGTTCCATTTTTTCTTAAAGTTTCGCCCGTTCCTAATTAACGGACTGCTCTTCTTTATGCCACTTCTCAGACACATACTGACACTCTGCACTCTCTCTAGCCCTGCGTATGGTACTGAGAACATTTCTCAGTATATCTTTTCTCAGAGATTTTATATCATCTGTTGCTACTATTCTATAGTATGACATATAAAGTCATCTATAACATGACCTCTTGAGATTTCCATTTTTATGTTAAGTCATCAGAAAACAAGACAGAAGTATTTTGTCATGAGAATAGTTCACAAACATCAAAATCATTTGTATCCATGTCTTTGTCCACTCTGCTACTTTGTTTCTTAAGGTGTGATTTCGTATTCTGTTTATGCACTTATATTTTCATGTGACATTTAAAAACTTTATATTTTTTCTAGCTTAATAAAATATTTCAGTTAGGTAACAGGGAAGATCTTACTTTCCTCCTGTTTTTAATGAACTGCTGCATGAATATTTAACTTAATCATTCAATGAAATGCTAAAAAGAGCTTTTAAGTGGCTACTTAAAAGTACTATACACTACTTTACACTGCAACATGCAGAACTTTGCAGTAATTTCCCTAATTGTTCTAAGGCTTCTTGTGAGATAAAAACATGCTTTCTGCATCAGAAATTGAAGATATAATGGCATAAAATTTCTGAAGAAAACAAAGAATTTTTTGCACATTTTGATCTGACCCCTGTTGGACAGGATTCTAATCTTTCAGTCTATGGGGTGAAGGTTCACTGTTGTGCCAGCATAACCTGCGCTGATTTGTTTTTATTCTGCAGTTTGCTACTGCATCTATAAAATGTATATTTACTAAGGAAATTGTTAACAAGCAGTCTGAAACTGAACACTAAATCAGTGAATAGCTTGATTGTTCAGGCTCTAAGATGATGCTGGGCCAAAAATAAATAAATAACAGAAATTGTCTCTTTTACAGAATCCCTAAAGCTAGAATCTTTAGTGGTCTTCTCCAGCTCCCCAAGTATTGAATATTACGTTCTGTGTTCATCTCTTACTGTCAGTTGCATATTTCAATAAGTCTTGCCTTGCCTGGCTGTGCATCAAAGAATACTGTCAGTACTATTCATTATCCAATGTCCTATTAGACAGTGACTGGCTCAGATATTTACTCTGTTAAACACTGTAAACCAATAATTCAACTTCCAAAAAAAAGAAAAGATAATAAAATGAAAAAAAAAAAAAAGCACCAAAAAACACCAAAAAGGAAAGGAAATGTTAAAAAGCCTAGATACAGATCAACCTTGTACTGTAGAAATTAGCCTGGCCTGAATATCAGATGAGTCTTTTAAACCCGTATTTTTGTATTTCCGTCAAGTCATCTTTCATTTTATGAGACAAATCTAGCTTCAGTTCTCATGCCTGAGAATACCAGTCCTTGTGATTGCGGACAGATTTTTCTCTCCCCTTTGCCACCTGGCAGCTTTTGAGCCTCAGATAATTATATTTCTGTCTGCTATTAAAATCTTTTTGCATCTATGATTTAAAATAAAGGCGCGTGTGTACTTTGCAGGATGAACCTAGTATCGATGGAGGGGAGGAGGAAGAAGTCATTTAAGGACTGCCTCTGCTACTGGTAAAGGCAATTGTGAAAGGATCAGTCCTGTGACCAGGCATATGCAAACTTACCCACCTATTGTGCAGCACCCCAGTGGGGTTGGCAGGAGCCTGAATGAGCTCAGATGTGTGCCAGTGCAGACATGACTGTTGATTCAGACCAACGGACTGGAAACCCATCAGCACAGAAACCTTCCTTGCCTTTTCCTGTGTTTATAAGCAAGCTGCAAGCTGTCAGAGTCATATGTGTAAACTAATTATTACAATCTCTCACATTACTGTTATATTTTGGGGCACCAGCACTGAAAAGGACAAACACTTATTTTTCTGTGAAGTTGAAAGTGTGAGGCAGTGCTTAGTATGCATTGAACTTGGAGACCATAGCAGACCTGCAACCTTAGGACTCTTCTGATAACACTTTCAGGGGGGTGTCTGAGTCTGTGCAATTCTTCCAGTGATTTGTGAAGATAAATGATCCATTTTTTTTCAGGATCTCAGGCTATAAACCAGACTTTCATTCTGTGATACAGTTAATTCTTTCCTCTTCTAAAATGTAATTATATTGGTTGCACATTTTTCATTTACTGTTATAGAACAGCTTGCAAACAAGGCAGCCTTGCCTCAGTTTAAGTTCAGCTGGATCATGATTAGCCAAGATCTTAAACTAAAGATCTGAAGATCTCATGGTAAAGCATGAGCAGAGCTTGGGAAAGTATTATTTGAAAAAGCATTATTCACTTTTTTCCTTCCAAGTTTCCTGCCTCTTTGTCCTAGTTTCAACTGGGATGGAGTTAGTTTTCTTCCTAGTAGCTGGTACAGTGCTGTGTTTTGGATTTAGGGTGAGAACAATGTTGATAACACACCGATGTTTCAGTTGTTGCTAAGTAGTGCTTATGCTAGTCAAGGACTCTTCAGCTTCCCATGCTCTACTGACTGAGAAGGCTGGAGGTGCACAAGAAGCTGGGAGGGGGCACAGCTGGGACAGCTGACCCAAACTGGCCAAAGGGACATTCCATACCATGTGACATCATGCTCAGTACATAAACTGGGGGAAAGCTGGCCGGGGGGGCCGCTGCTTGGGGACTGGCTGGGCATCGGTCGGCGGGTGCTGAGCAATTGCATTGTGCATCACTTGCTTTGTATATTCTTTTATTGTTGTTATTATTATTACTATTTTATTTTATTTCAATTATTAAACTGCCTTTGTCTCAACCCACGAGTTTTCTCACTTTTCCAATTCTCTCCCCCATCCCACCGGGGAGGGGGGAGAGTGAGTGAGAGGCTGTGTGGTGCTCAGTTGCCGGCTGAGGTTAAACCATGACACTCTTTAAATGCTTAAGCCTCCTCAGGTGTTCCTCACTGTTTCTTCAGAGGCTTTTTCTTCTGGATTTCAAAACTCTGGGTGTAAAAGTCATTTCTTGTGAAGCACAGCTGAGCTCTTAACATTTTCACCGCAAGCAGGATTATACTTAATGCACTTTGTGAGGATTTTGTATGTTTATACACATGATAGTAAGTTGTTTGCAACCACTTATAGAAAACTCTGTCATCGCTTAACCCCAGCTTCTAGTTACTCATTGCAAACTGAGTTCACAGAACTTCCTTATTATGAATGTTTGTAAAAACATAAATTTAAGGTGCTATAAGTGAAGGAGGTGAAGGTTGACAAGTTGAGCACCTAAATTTATGTGTTGCATAAATCCTGGCACTGGTGCACTGACTGAAGTCCAGACTAAGTCCACTAAGTCCAAACTAAATATCAGAACTTTAAAAATCTGTCCCTTCCTTTAGCTGTTTTGTCTCCTTTTTGTAAATTCATTTTGTATAAAAATACATTCATTTTGTATAAAAATAGCCACAAATTATTCTGGCTTCAGAATATCTACTCACATCTACAAATACCTAAATAGGGTTGGTTTATAATCTGTGTAAAGACATATGCATTTTGTTATAGGACTTATAAATTGCTTCTTCATTTTCCATTCTCCTTGCCAGAGAGTAAGAGTAAGCTGGACCATGAGATGGAGAATCTACACTGAATAAAGAGCTGTTATAAATGCACCCCAAATTATTAGTTACATTGCTGTTAAAGTTCATTGAAAGTCTCTAATTAATATGTATGTGCAGGGAGAAAGGACAGTTTGCAGAATTATGCAAGAATATAGTATCCTTAAACAGATCAGTGGTGTTGTCTCATCAGTAATACTGTTGGATGTGCTAGTCAATCTGTTATTCAAAGAGCACACGGCAGGTTTTGAAGATCTTTGTAAAAGGGTGGTGAGAATGATAAAGACAATGTGAATGCCTTTGCAAAGAAGTTGCAAAAAGGGGATGTTTTACCACAGGAAACAAATCAGAAAGGATATCAGTAAAAGTGTGCCAAAAAATGAACAGCAAGAAGAAAGAAAACTATATTTCTGTTCTCTCTAACTCATGGCACAAGAAGGAATCACCGAATGAAATTAGTAGTGGGAAATACAGAATAGATCCAACAGCTTTTCTTCCAACAAGGTAAAAATAGACTGTAGAACTCATTAAGGTAAAAAATTTAGCTACTTTTTAGAAGGTCTCATCATTCATACAGATAACAAGAATATCCAGGCTCGTCACTGTTAATTATAACAAAAGGTTTGGCTTAGCTTTCCTGTGTTAGAAATTAGGTGAGATTTCTGAAGTTTCCCATGGAATATTAAACTACTTTGTATCCTATTGCTCATAGGTTAACACACTATGAAATCTGTTCAATAAATGTAATAAGCTGCACCTTAAAACCAGCTAAATTTCTTTTCTCCGCAAATCCAGCCTACTGTAAGTAAACAGATTGTCCCCAGATAAACTATACATCTACTGTTGTCACAAAATAAGAGCAAAGATGGATGATTACAGTCGAACTGAATGTTTTCCAAGTTACATTATTAGTTGCAAATAAAAAAAAAATTTAAAAGAAAACAATTTAAGAAAAGTATATTCCTTCTTGAATATAACATTGTAACCTTCTCTGTGGATAATTAAGAAAACAGGTTTCACCTTCTGTTGAAGCATCTGTGCAAAAGCTGCATAAATGTACACCTCAGAACATAGAAATACCAACTCAGATATGCAGATTGAGCCCCCCAAAATTGTGCCTGCGTGGTGTACGCAGACAAGATAACCTCACAGACTTCTAGTAACACATACATTATTACAGTCTGTACTTAGGTCTTACTCAACTCTCCTTCTATAGAGAATGTGAGAGGCTAGCATAAGTAACCTGGAAACTGTCCTAAATTACTCTTCAGTAATTCAAGACGTTTACACAGACACAGGCTTCCATTAACAGAGCTTAATATTGTAGGTTGAGAGCACACTGGATAGCAAGCAATGCTCCAGAGAAGAGGACTGACACTGCCCCCTGTGCATCAACCCGTCTCCTAGGAAACTAGTATTTAATTCATTATCCAAAACCTATTCCCTCACTTCACTAGAGACAGGTTAGTCAGACCATATTTTTCCACTCTGTGAGGAGGAATACAGTTAAGAGGGAATGCAATTTACCTAGCAGCCAAATGCCTTCTTTTGCTATTAATACCATTGCAAGCAGCATTACAGTGTAGTGTTGATAATACCCTGGATTGTGTTGTACTGTATTACTGTAATACTATACTGTATGGTCTTGTGACTTTCAATAATTTTTCTCTCATCCTGAAGTGCAAGATGTGCTTTTCCTACATAAATGGTATGTTAATCATTTATTTTCTTCAAATATTACCGTTCCCCATGCCCAAAGAACCCAGCTTCTTTGCTGTTCTATAAGCTGTAGCATTTTATGTTATTAAATACTAAATTATTACTCTAAGACTCTCCTAGTGACCAGTTTTTGAACGTAGATTTTAGATTTGCTCTGTGAATATTGTTTTGTTGGACATTAATTCATAGGCAGGTTTTTTTTTTTTAAAGAATAATGAAATTATTCCCCTTTAAGCAACAATACTGAACCTGAATGCTGAGGAAGTTTCACTTTGTACCACAATTTATATTATTTTTGGAAACTTACAATTATCTCTATTGAATTCTGTGTGCATTTTTATTGTAAGACAAAAATTTATTAAATAACAGTAATGAATAAAACAAACAGCTCAAACCAGTTATTAAAGATTAACAAAATAGTCAAAACTGCAGTACTCAAATAAAGTAATTTCATTTTTAGAATAAATTGCTGTCTGAACAGGCTTCTGGAAAGTATATCACACGTACAGGGATGTACTGCAGAGCAATGGGTAGCACCCTTTCAGTTGTTCACCTCTGCTCCATGTGTTCCGCTAAATAGTCTTTGACCAGCTTCAGAAAAGTTCTGCTGTTTAGAGTGGAAGTTGATGTCAGATGAGCAAAACATTTACCATCTGCTTGTCTATATGCTTGTCCCCAGAGTGCCTATGTGTGTGTTTAACTGATAAGTGAAGTAATGAATACATCTGTAATTTTAGTTAAACAGGGTCAGGGCCTGTTCTCTGGTCCTGAGTCAACGTGTCACAGGCTGGCTACCTCAAGACTACTTTGCACTTGGCTTTGGGTGTCCTTGACTACATCTTTACTGGTATTGGCTATACAGTAAAATAAACAAAACCTAAGCAATGCCTGAGTATGGTTTGGAGGTTAAAATAGGGCAGGAACCATTTCCAACACACAGTTTTCAGGACAGTACCCATTTTCCAAGAAAAGAATTTATCTGTGCTGACATGAGCCATGCCATGTCAACTGGTGTCATCAGAGGAAGGTTCCTGGCTTGTTTGTTTGTCCCTGGATCCTCCTTCTTGCCCTTCTTGAAGACAGACGTGACATTTTCATTTTTGAAAGCAGAAATCTTCCCTGATTGTCATGACTTTTTAAAGATGACAGAGGAAGGCCTCTCAATGAAATTAGCCAGTTCCTTCTGCATCACTGGATTCTTGCCATCCCACAGAGCTGAATTTGCTTAAGAGTTCCTTGACTGTATCTTCTTCTGCTATAAGTAGTGTTCTTTCTCACACCCTCTGTTACTATACCCAAGAGGCCTGAGAACAGACCTTATCAGTAAAGACTAAGAGAAAAATGTTATTGAATACTTTTGCCTTTTCTGTGTCCTTTGCCACTAGGTGAGCACATTGAGCAGTAAGTTCACATTTTCTTTAGTTTTTCTTTCTGCTGCTGCTGTACATTAAGAAACTCATGTTTTTGTTCATAGACCTCCCTAGTTTCAGCTCCAGCTAATCTCTGGCCTTCCTAACTCCACCCCTCCATGCTTAGACAATATCTCTATGTTCCCCCAAGTAGCCCATCCCCATTTCCACCTTCTCTGTATTTCCTTCTCTGTATTTCCTTCTCATTTGGCTCAACATAATGGCAAATCTGCTTTCAGGACTGGACAAGATAAAAATGATCATAGTCATCTGATGTGAAAGGCTTAACCAGTACGAACACTGTTAGTACAAATGTGTTCATAATTTTTCGAAGAGTTTTTAAGCTAGGTCAGGAATCATCAATTCTTCACAGCTAGCATAAAACTTTAATAAATAATGCATTATATGTTCTCTTTGAATCATCAGAACTACATTCATGTCCTTATTTTTCATCTGGGTGCAGCTGGCAACGCTAGGTGACCCAGTAGCACCCAGATCTCAGGTTGACGATGGTTGAACTGTGGCCTACATCTTGCTGATGGAGCTGAAAAGTAAGCAGGGAGCTGTTGGTTACCTCTCCTACGGATTCCAGCTGCAGGTCCTGCAGTCCATACCACGGTGTTCAATATTTATTTCATGTTGGAACACACTTTGTTTACTTAATTAGGATGGATTTTCCTAGGAAGAGGAGTAGTGCCTTTGATGTTTTCTGTGACAAGTGCTGTATGCATTGTGTTTGGACTGAGTTTTTAGTTAAATGAAATCAGGCAGTGCAGGTAATAAATCATAGCAGTTATAAATCAATAAAAGCCCATGAAAGTTAGAACAAAGTGCCTTGTTCTTATTCCAAAATGTGGAGTTTGAAAGAAAACCACAGTAACCTAGAAAACATAAAGAGACAGAGTTAAAATCTTGTCATCTTTGAAGAGCTTAAAACGGGAACAGACAAGAAAGAAAAATGTGGGAGGGCAAACAGGAAAATAGAGATATGCAGACCTTTCTAATGACCCAAAGAAAATCATTCACACTGCTGGAAATCAAACTCATGTCTCCTGATTCCAGACCTTGTATCTTACACACCAGACCTTTGCACCCCAGAACTACAGGACTGTGACCAGTGTGACAGCGTGGCCCGTTAAAAAAAAGAGGCATCCACAAGCCCAAGCATTTTAATATATTCTTTACATCTGAAATTATATTCTTCCCTTGAAGCAGTGGATCACAGCAGAGCTATGACTGTGTGCCCTGTTATTTCAGCTGTTAATAAAAGCCTCCATTCCCTGTACTGGATACCTATTGAGGGTTACGCACAAGGGAGGCTGCTGGAAAGGCTTGAATAGACACTGCTCTTAATCAGCACACATTAAGGCTTCTCCCAAGTTCAGTTTGGCTCCCTGGAACATGGGGGAGTCACTGAGCTATGTCTAGGTCAGGTGCTCACAGAGGTGATGCTTAAATGTAACATGTCATAAGTACTGGTACAGAAACCCACCGTGCTTCAAGGCAGGCAGCCAACTACCATTGCCAACAGCTCACAGCCCCTCGTGAGAGCTTCCATCTGAGTAAATAAGTGGTATTTATGATGAAAGTGAGGCTATGTCTATACTAATAAATTAGTATTCCACACACAATTCTATAGCAATTGCATCAATACTACTTAACTCTTTTACTCTTCAAATCAGGCACCCATGTCCAAGCTGTATTTCGATTCACTAGTATAAACCTAGGCATACTCTGAATGTGTACAACTCTGGTCAGTTAGTGGTTCCTGGGAGTTTGATTTCATTCTCAATGAAACCCAAATAATTATTTGTGTTTGAAGAAAGGCATGTGGAGCAGCATCACATGAATATTTCCTTGGATACATGAGCATGAGTAGACAGATCGACTACTGTAACTCGAGGATTTCTGTTATGGAGTAGTCCAGTGATGTTCTTAGAGCAAGAGATAGCTTAGGGCCATTCTGAATTATTCCACTTGCTCACAGCCTCAAGGCCTGTTCAAAGCCAGAAACTAGAATTGCAGAAACGTGCCAGTGGGTCTAGCTAAGTACAAGGAATTGCCTTTTCTCCCAGCAGTGCCCATAAAATTCTTCTTAAAAAATCAGGAAATCTTCTAAATGCCTTGACTTAAAGCCACTTGGTTTTGGATCCTAGCCAAGCACTCCAGAAATTTTTCTTAGGTGACACAAGAGATGGCATGAAGTTTCTAGGGAGCCACTTGAAAAAATTAGTTTGACAGTAGTTTCAACTATAAGGAAGAAGTACTATAATCTGTGCTATAAACCACATATTTCTTGCATTTAAATTGCTCCCAGGAAATGAAGGACTGTTATCAAATTAGTTGAACGATTCTAGTTTACCTCTTACAAAGATGTGAGCTAAATAAACCATCCATCCATGGGAGGTCTCACCTTATCAAGCACTGGCACAGATGGAGATGGTGCTGATTCCAGTCATATACTTACTTCTGGGCTGTAAAACTTCAGGTGATAAAATTGCTAGGGAATAGCTTAAAAAAAAAAAAAAGAAAAGAAAAAAAGCATCAGCAAAGAAAAAAATAGCTCAATTTTAGAATTATTTAAACCATTAAAAAAGACTTCTTTTCCTCCTTGATTCTTCATTTCCAGAAAGACATCAGAGTTCTGTTAACAGTTACACCTTCAACATAAAACAGATGGCTCCAGGCACTAGAAGGGTATACATACTACATTTAACACATTGAGATTTACTCCCCCTCACTTCACCTTCCCTAAAGCAACAGCCTACAGAGCCTGAAAAATGAACATGCTTGCATGGGTGCAAGTGACAGGCTTACATTATGTGGAATGAATAAGAAATTAAACCCTCTATTTTTCTTTTTATTTTATGAATGATTACTTATAAAAGAGACAACAGAGGTTAAAAAAACCCCAACAAACAGGAAAGGAACCCAAAGTGATAATATTTTAGGCTGGCAGCAAAAATTCACAGCCCACAGTGTTTCTGTGTTACACAATAACATCTCTCCCTGGGTTATAGATGCTTAGATAGAGCACAGACAAACATTTAAGAAAGTACTGTCAACTCATGGAAAGCTTACAAAGTGTTTCTATTTGAGAAGAATTTGAAAGGTTTCCAACATGCTGATGGCAGGCGCATTTCAGACGCAACACTATCCATTTCATTTGAAAATAAAAGCTATTCTATACATCAGGATACAGGCTCAAAACAGCAAACTATTGATTAAAAATCAAAGAAAGATCTCACCTAAAGTCTCCTTGATGAAAACTATTCAAACTGTCACCAGTGCCAATGCATGAGTCCAGGTGCTGGAACTTGAATATCCACAATGCAAAGTTGTGAAAATTATTCTTGACCTGGTTTTCAAACATACTAAATAATTCATCTGCCAAACAGTTCCTGGGAATAGTTCAGAACGTAGAATAGACAAGGGAATATTCCCAATAGAGTCTATGAATAATGAAATCTCCTGTCTTGGAGACAGTCTAGTAATATGGGCGTAGTTCTCCTCAGGACTGGAGAATGAACCTGGACATTGTTACTTTGTTAACACAGATGAAACCTGACAACATTTAGAGCATATCACCAAGGTAGATTTATTTTTAAGTATTCTGTCTAGAAACTGGCCTTATCTTCCATTTGTATTGACATACAGAAAAATTAGCTTTCAGATCCCCTGTGAATATATAAGCAGCATCTGAGAATAGTAGTTAAGGTAGCTAATAGTTAAGATGCTAGTGTCAGAGGAAAAAAGATCTTCTCACCTCAGGGGATCTAACTTCATCATTAAGTTAATGTCGTTTAAGTATGATAAAAACTAACCCTTAGAATCATTAAAGGTTGGAAGAGACCTCCAAGATCTGCAGCAGAATTGTATTTCAAAAAGAAGAATCAAGCAGTAGTACATCTGCTAGTATGTGCTAAATAATTTGCTTTCTCCACTGACTGACAATCACGTATTTTTACAGAACTGATTTCCTAGACAGCCTAGTGAGAGTTCTGTGATTTCCATTATTCATTATTTTTTTGAGCTGTTAGTCAGTAGACAGGAACTTCCATGACTGTCTCCATTTTGAGAAGAAATGAATGATAAAAATGAGATTCTTCTTCATCCTACACACAAAGCCTGTTTTCCTTGAGCACAAGAGGAACAGGACCTTGACTTTAGTTTCCTCTGGTCGTCATCTCAGTCAGTTTTGCACCCAGAGAGCTCCCTTCTTAGAACAAGGTGCATGACTCCTTTTCATCCTGTCTTTTTCTCCTCATGAGTATACATTTTTCCAAACAGTCTGCACGTCTCTTCAGTTGCAACCAAAGGGCAATTTCTCACAAAGTGTAAATCATCTCTGCCCTGGCTCTGATATTTGGCTAAGTTCTTTAGGAGATGTCTTCTTAATTTTTATACCTGTCAATCTGTGAAAGAGTTTTACTTGTTGCATGTATTTAAGATAGAAGAAGGCTGAACTAGACATTGCTTTGTTTAAACTGAGTGTTAAACACTGAGTTTAAACAAAGATTTGTCTGTTGATCAAAGACTCATTCACAGCAACCAATAACACCTTCTAGTTCAAGAAATATCTATGTGCCTCTCATTATTTCCTATGATTAGTCATAATGGAAGAAAGCCATTGCAAGTTTGGTGATAGTTAAATTCAATCAATTTTTCACTGTCTGATCATTAGAAATTCTTCTGAGGAGTGATGTTTTTCTGGTGGATCAGCAATTAGTACTTTTAAAGGACCTGATGATGACCCAACTCTAGACAGCTTGAATTATACCCTCAGTAACTCAACAAGAGTTGAACCCACAAGTGACATCAACTAAAAAATCATCTGCTAAATTGGACTTCTCCCTGGGAGCCTAAGCCATGAGGAGTATGTCTAACTGTGTCATTCACATGGTAGCCACATTAGCTATGAACCAGTTTCACAAGCTGCCAGCAGACAAACCCTGGGAAACCTGTCTGACCCTGAAGGCCATGTAGGCATCTGCCAGTGGGAGAATAAGAAAAATGTCTGGAGCATGCATGGGGACAAGGAAGAGTTCACTGTCGCAAAACTCTCCTGATTTGTATATGTCTTAAAAGGTAATAATACTAGCATTCCCAGTAATCAGAAATTGAATGCAGTACAAAAAGTGGCTCATTGCTTACCTGGTCCCAACTTTGTAAGGATTAGCAAGAGATCCTCTGGGCAAGTAAGTCAGCAAGTCCTTTGGCTCCACACCGAATGCAGGATACCCGCAGAATGGCATTGGGTGTGTGGCAGAATTATTTAACCTATATGCCGCTAAAGATAGAACGCAGATGTTAGATCGTATTTAATAGGTGGTCTCTTCTTGGCATATGCTTTACTGTCTATGGCATAATGGTCACATTTATCCAAAATAATTTAGGTGCTGAACTGAGACATCCAAGTCAGGATCGTCACCCTCCTAGGGTCAGAGTGGAGAGAGAGAGAGCAAGGCAGAAAAGTCTCCAGAGAACCGAAATCTTAGACAGGCTTGTCTGGAAGGCTTCTCTGACCACAGAAGGAACTTGAAGAACCTGTGTTTTGAACTGAAGTGTCTTTTCTAATTGCTTAAAGATAGGCAGAAAGAGGGTTTTACCCTAGCATGAGGCTTGAATGAGTGTCTAGTAAACATAAAGGGTTGTTGTGTGCCTGGTATATTGAACTTTGTGAACTGTAATCACTAGATCCCAGCCTGGACTAGACACACATAACTCAGATACTTCTCAAAAATAAAGGTGGAACTTTCTGGTGTTACCAAGCCAATTCTTTGTTAAGGGAAGTTTACTAACATATTAGATTTCCTATTAAAGTACAGAAGAGAATGTAACTCTGAATCCACTTTAGAAATTTCTGTTTTTCCGTCCTGTGCATGAAAGTTGTATTCTCTTCAGTTTAATCCACAGACAGCAATGCAAGATTTTCCTTTTTCTTCTGTTAACTATGTATACCTATATTTAAAAGATTTACCTGTTATGTAAGTCTGTTTTTACATCTTGTGAGATTTGGATCTTTGAGTTAAAGAGCTACAAGCTGCACCTTAAGTGTAAGTGGACACAAATTTCATCTTTGAAACTAGGTCTAATTTTACTTTTATATTTTTAAGCTAAGATTCTGAAATACTACAGGCAAATATCTTTTTCTCCTAATTTTTTCATTCTATTACTACTCACATTTTAAAATCGGTCAGTTATAGCTGACAACATAGCATTAGACATACTTGTTTATTGCAAGCATATTCTGTTTTTTAAATGTGGGTGAAGTCTACTACTTCAGACAATTTTAATTAGCATATAAGACAAAATACTATACAAGATAAATGTATGCTTTATCATTAATAAACCAACTTAATAGACTGTGATTACTTTATATGTATTAATTCTTTAAAACGTAAAATAATGTATACCACACTCCTAGCTGATAATGTGTTCCTTAACTTTATGTTGCTAATACATGGAGGTTAAAATTTTTTTGATAGCTTATACGATGTTGCATGTTCTTTCTTCCTGATTAGTTTACTGCTATTTTTAATATTGAGATAAGAATTTGCAATCTGTTCTTCTCAATATTTTGTCTAGGTTTTACTTAGCAAATATTTCCAACAACAAATTTAATTGCTAGAAAAGAAATGGCAGCTGAGCAAAACTAAGTGCAGAGTTACTCAGAACAAATACAGAAGAGAACAGAGGTGGGTATCCACATGTCTGAGAGGTTTTCATCATTCTTTTTGTTGGCTATAAATTTGTACTACTCCTGAATCATAAAATCATTTTTACCATAAACAGGTGGAGAAAATGGTCGAAAATTTGAATGCTTTGCACAAATTTAAACATATCCATGGCTGATAATGCATTTGAAAGGATTTGTGATCTGTCAGTTCCCTGAAGGTAAAGCACTACCAACAATGAAAAACTCTTTCTTAAAAAAAAATGAAGTGCAAAGAAGAAAAAATAAAATATGTGCAAAATGAACAGTTGGGAAAAATATTAGAAATCATAGAATCATAGAACAGTATGGGTTGGAAGGGACCTCTAGTCCTGAATGACCTGGAAAGGTCATCTAGTCCAACCCCCCTGCCGTGGGCAGGGACATCTTCAACTGCATTAGGTTGCTCAGAGCCCCGTCCAGCCTGACCTTGAATGTTTCCAGGGATGGGGCATCCACCACATCTCTGGGCAACCTGTGCCAGTGCTTCACCACCCTCAGCATAAAAAATTTCTTCCTTCTATCTAGTCTAAATCTATCCCCCTTTAGTTTAAAGCCATTCCCCCTTGTCCTGTCACAACAGGCCCTGCTAAAAAGGTTGCTGCCATCTTTTTTATAAGCCCCCTTTAAGTACTGATAGGCTGCAATAAGGTCTCCCCAAAGCCTTCTCTTCTCTAGGCTGAACAACCCCAACTCTCTCAGTCTTTCTTCATAGGAGAGGTGTTCCATTCCCCTGATCATTTTTGTGACCCTCCTCTGGACCTGCTCCAACAGGTCCGTGTCTTTCTTATGCTGAGGGCTCCAGAGCTGGACGCAGTACTCCAGGTGGGGTCTCACCAGAGCAGAGTAGAGGGGCAGAATCACCTCCCTTGACCTGCTGTCCAATATGCCTGCAAACCCTTGATTATTTTTATTCTTTAGATTCCTGCTTGGCTTATCAGAAAAGGCAATGCTTTGTGCTTAGCCATGCAAATTTTCATATCAAGAAACAGCTGCTGTTCAGATGAAGCACTGGAGGAAAAGTAATCCATGCTGTGCCAACTGCAATGTTTGTTTCAGAGCATACTTCCCAAAAGTGTGTCATTAGCACAGTGAGTTAAAGGTGACCATGAGATGTAGCTGGCAGGGAATTATGTCCATAATGTAAAAAAAAAAAAAAAAAAAAAAAAAAAGCAATACCAATGAGATATATATCTGCTTCCTTTGATATTTTCAGAAGCAAGTATATAATATAAAGGTAGTAAATACCTGACCTTTACCGAGAACTAACCAACCTTCTCTGACACGTATTTTGCTATTTGAATCTTTTGAATTGGCAAAGTGGCTAAGTGTAGGTTTAATGACACCAAAAGAGAAAGATTATAATTCTTTTTCTTTCCATTTTCCTGGCTTTTTTTCATATTTGAAATGTATTTTTATGCAAACGTTTCTATTTTATTCATCTGTAGCTTGGCAAGTCTTGTCCATGTTAGTAATACATCAGCCCTCCTTAGGGTAAAATCTGTTTATGTGGTTTGAAATAGCTCTCCGGTGTGTGGAACTTGGACCTTGTGCTTGTCTTTTATGGTATAACATCTTAAAGAGCACAGATGTGGAACCCAACTCACAAAATGAAAGCAAGAATCAAATTCTGTTTTCTTTTATATCCAGACATCCCAGGAAAGCCAACAGAATAAATTACATGAGTGAAAGCAAATTTTATCAGTAGCAAATTGTTTTAGGATGGCATTCTGACCTTGCTGGATTACAGCTGATCCCTCCTCAGATACAGCTAACACTGATGGATCATCTAACTCGGTCGACAGAGGCTCATGTACTTTGTGAAGTTCTGGAGCTCATCCCTGCAGCTAGCATAGTACTGGCTTGCCTGTAATAAAGTGGGAAGACAAGAATGGCAAAAAATGATACTATGCAAGTTACAGCCCATTACCACAGCAAGATGCACACACCCCAGTCTCTAGGAAGGAGGTTCTGCTCTAGCTGTGCATGACAAGACATACGTGCAACATACTACAGGCTTTCTTCTACAACTTGAACATAGCTACCAACAAGCATTGTTATGTGTCCACTCTCACACGAGCACAGCTGTATGTACAGCTACCTTAGTAAGTGTTCTTGCTTTGGACAGCAACTTCAACAGTCAGTTTCTTACATTATGTATCATTACATTATGTACATGTGGCTAAATGCCCCATCTAGGGTCTATACGGTACAGTGGAAGCAAAACAACAATGCTGAGGCAAACATCCTGTCCATCAGATATGGTATTCTTCCTCAGTTGCTGCCAGCAGATGCCCAGGAAGAACATAAGAATACAACAAACATATAATGATACTTCCCACAACTAACCCCCCGGGTTCCAGCGATCCTTGAGCTAGAGTATTCGTATTCAATAGCACATTGGGTTTTGCTCCATAATTTTGTCGTTTAATCCTATCTATATTTTCAACATGCACAGCCTGCTCTGAGAAGGATTTCCAAAATTTGACTACTTATTTTGTGAAATTATACTCTTTTGTTTGTTTTACGTTTGTCATGAGGACAGTTAATGAACAAAACACTGGTTTTAATTCAGCAATTGCCACTTGGCCACGATAATAACATGAAAGAGAAAATTTATGCCTTGTGGCTCACTGAGTAATGACATCATGACATGACTCTGTTTGTATGACTTATTAATACTTACAAAAATAAATTAAATTGATTTCAGCTGTTATTGTATTTACTATAAAAAAGGGAATACATTTCTAATCAGAAGAGTTCTTCCAGACCAGCAAAATGGATCACATTTAGTGGCATTCCTTAGTCACTAAAAGGTTCAAATGAACCTGAATTACAAAGCTAGGAAGAATGAGTATTCTAGCTAAAAGACCATCTTGATTTAACAAGACATACATCCAACCATACAAACTTAACAGTGTAAAAAGAGAGCAATCCCTTTGACTGGGAGATCCTGCTCCACCTCTGTGAGGGGAATGGTAGAATGATATCCTTCCATATAACTACAAAAATTTTGAAGCTACTCTAAGAACAGTTGTGTGTAAATGCCCTATTTATGTCCTGTTTACGTCTATCAGATGTCCATATGTGTGTACAGAGCTGCAGGTGGGAACAGAGAAGCTGTGTCTATGAAAGTTCCTGTCAGTATTTCCTTATAGAAAGGCTGTCAGTATTTCCTTATAGAAGAAATACAGTATGAGTGCCAAAGATATTAGAATCTCTCTGTCAGTAATAACTATTACTAAAGGATGGTGTTGGATAAACATTGAGAATATGTGGAAAAGTATTATCCGGATATTTTCAATTAATTTCTTTAATACATGTCTCATATCTTCTTAATGGAATAAATTACTGGAGTTAACATCATAAAAAGAGGAATGAGAAACAGCAAAGAAATAGTCCATACATTAAACAGCAATCTGCAGTATATGAAAATAGGATGTTTGTAAATAATGCTTTTTCCTAAAGAAATGGAAAAGCTGTCATTTCTGGTATTGAGTATACTAACCTTTAGTTTTAAAAAGACTCTCTTATTTTAGAAAATAAAGGAATGGAAGATCAGCATAACTGGCATATGCAGGAGATAAAAGTGGAAATTTGTCTTGCAAATAATTTCATAGAACAACTCTCAACTTTGTTTAAACTAGACTACTTTGCAGCAGGCTTTTTCCAGAAAGCACGGCTAGAGAGGAAGAGCAGTTAGGGGTCCATTGAACCTTGACTATTCATTTCTGGCACAATATTAGACGCAAATCATGACAGTTTAGCACCTCCTTAAACTATCATTATTGCTAGGGACCTGCTTTGAATTATGCTGGGAAACACATAATATGGTCAGCTATCATTAGATAAAAAGAAGTTGATATAGTAACCACTTTAAAGTCCCTTTCAGACATCTAAGGGTTGCCAAACTAGGCTGAAATGAATGGTCTGAGGGATTATAGGGGTTCCTGTGGAATTTAAATTTTGAACAAAGAGACAGAAATGTATTCAATGTCTGAAAACATTAATATTACTCATTATTTTGCTTATCTCAATATATTTGCTAGTTCTGAGGTTTTTGCTACATATGCTGATCAGCTCACAGTGAGCATTTGATGCTTGCTATTTTAAAACCAAACTCTATGTTTAACACTACAAATGACATTTTATATCCTTGCTGTGTAACTTTAATGTAGAATGTGGATGTTTATATCCAAAAAAGCAACCTAGAAATCTCGCAGTTCAGAGCTTCCCAGCTCCAAGTCACTAGGCATCTTCCCGGTCAGTTGGAGAGTTTCCTACAGGATCCAAACCAGGGACCGTGCATGCTCAGAAGTACTGTGGTATGGAGAGCTACTTATTGATCTCATTTTTAACCTCTTCTGTGACCTAGCTGAAGAGTGTTCAGAAAAAAGCTTAATAGCTCTAGGAACCCCACATAAACTCTAAAATATTAAAAAACTAACCAATGGGCATAAACAAAAAACTCAGAATGTTTTAGAAGGTGGTTTATGACTTCAAACAAACACCAGATAATGGGCCCTAAGCCATTGTCCCGGAGGACACTAATCATAGCCAACATACTTTTAAGTTTTGAAATATTGTTTAGCCGTGCCCATCTAAAAGATTCTTTTTTACTTCTGTATTCCTAAAATTGCTTCTATCTTCACTGTGGTCACACTCCCTACTTTCTCTACTGAGCAGTTTTTGGTTTGTGAGCATTTTATGCTTATTGATTTATTGCTTCATACTTCTTAATTAGCCACACTGGCCTTACTTGCCCCCCTTCCTTCTTAAACCCTTGTTGAGATCAATTTCAATTAAAGACGGGCTTGTGACATAGAATTCTGATCAGGATTTTGATTAGGCTAAGTTTAGACTATTTGTGTTTAGGTTTCTGGCTTAGGGACTTGCTTAACTCTAATCATATCCACTGTCTTTCCCTTAAACCTCGTTCTAAAAACTTGACATTAGACAAATGGGCCTTATACTATGGTCATGCAGCATAAATCCCAGATTGAGGGATTTACTAAAAATCATAACTATCAGAGTACTAATTTCACTTGCTACTTCATTCAGGGTTGAGAGATTACAGAATGCAATGCTTTTGTGTTTGTTCCTTAAATTCAGTGTTTTTATTTCTGCAGCCTTATTCCCAGTAACAGTCCAAAACTTTAAAAAACCAGCATTGCTGAAAACCAAGACATAATATTCCTTTGTTTGGGCATCATACAAAGATATTCTTCTTCATTCTTCGTGTAGGACCAGTTCTACTTCTTTCCTGTTTCATTTGGTTTTTTATCGCTTTTGGATCAACAGTTTGTGGTTCATTGCAGTTTGCAAGATGAAGCTCAGCTTTATTCATTACACTGTATTTTCTCCTTAGTTCTTTTAGTCTCTTATTTATTTCTAATATTCTGTATGAAATGGCTTTTCATTTGTGTAGACATGGAGCCTCAATGTGTTTTCCTCTTAAACACATTGTGAAGCAGCAAGCATCACAAAATTTTATCTATAGCTTAAAAGAAATTCCATATGCCATGTTACAGCTAAGCCTCTGAGCAATCTGACCCCCGCTGACTTCAGCAAGTCTTCCAACAACAAGAAAATGATAATTTTTTTGCCTAATCCTGTCATTTTACAGATTCAGTTTAAAGCAAACTAAATTACCAGCTTAAAAGACACAAGTAACAGTATCTCCAACTTCTATGAGGAGATGAAGATGCAAGGGGTAGGAATCTGTGACTGATGGTAGGCAAAGGAAGGGTGGAACTTAAAGCACTTTGTCAGTTCTTAAAGGTTCATAACATGGACTCAACCCCTTAGCTACAGATTCCTTCTTGGAGAAAAAAGATTTAGTTTTAGCCTTCTGTTAATTTATTTTCCATTCAATTGAATCGGCTTGTGATTACTCAATTTAAGTTTAGTGTCTATCATCAAATCTTCACTGAAGCTCTCACTACTTTCTAGAACTAAGTCTGAAAGAGGATCCGTTCTCATGAGTACCTGGTCACATCATGAATAATTGATGTTCTCCATATTCTTCAAAGCAGAAAAATCCCATAAAAAGTACAAATACTACAGGTATTGTCTCTTTTACAAGATTGTAAAGGTTTTTATTTTCACTTGAAACTGATCATATAATAGACTCCAAGCATTTCCCTGTAAAATGTGCTTTTCTTTTCCAGACTGATTTTGATTGAAACAGATTCTACTTTCTACATTTCATTATTTTTATTCCTTTACAGTTTATCACATTACGAATGCACAGTTTTACACTATCTTCTTTGCTCTTATTTCTGTTTTTCCCGAATGGTACTTTGCAAAACATTTCATCAATGTGCGCATATGGTGACACGAGACTTTACTGCTGTAGTGTTGGAGTGCTTCAGGATAATCTTAACATGTATCTACAGTCCTTGCTAGCATTTTAATGTCTCCAGCATTTCCCTATGACAAACTGCAAAGAGCCAAGGAGGTTTCCAGCAAGGAGTTTGGCTTCCCTTATCGCATCTTTGTTCCATCTTTGATTTAGGGGAAAGGCAATAGCAATGGCTGCAGGAAATAATGAAGCAAGACTAAGGCTAGACATTGAGGTTTTGAGGGCTAACTTAAATTCAAGGACTGAGTGTGACTTTCAGCATTATGTAATCTTGCTCCAATTCAGGCACCTCGGTGGTTAATACTGCTTTATTTCTGCTGAGTCACTTCACCAATTTAAAGTTTTTAAACTACTTTTTATTTGAAAGAGGACGATATATAGCTGAATTTTGTTTGATGATGATGTACAATGAGTTTATGTATGTGCAGATCCACAAGGTACATAACCAGCTTTGCCCTTCCTTAATGCCTGAGGTGGCATCTCCAGGACAGGTTCACAGACCTACAGCTCCTGTACATTGCATAGGAAGGCCCATGAAGTGTTATGTGTCTAAAAGTCAGATTCACAAAAGAACACAAGCTGAGCAGAGGTAATGCATAAGCTACACGATAAAAAATGTTGAGATGTGCTTCTGAAATTTGTTTACCCTTGGGGTTAATTACCTCCCTGGAGGTATGTGTTTAAGTGAAACAGAAATTTACAGATCAAGTCTTCTCCTGATTCCAGGAGAAGTTTTTCTTTAAATAAAGAAAAACTTTTTATTTATTTATTTTTCTTTAAATAAAGAAAAACTCATTCTTTGAAAAAGAGGTGAGAGTAGAGTCAACCTTATTCAACAATGGTCTTAGCCATTTTTTAAAGGGAAACTTGCACTGTAGGCCTCCCTCTGTCTGAAGAGGTTTCCATCGGTATTTCTTAAGTCCCAGGAGAGAGACATGATCAGTAAGCTAAAAGCTTGACAGATTAGGAGACCATCCCTGTTGACGTTGCTGTCCCGTGGGGCTAAAGGGAGAAAGCAAGGTTCTTCAGATGGAGCAACCAAAGAAGAAACCTCTCATTCCAGTCCTTGCTGCCACGATCGTTTCTGCATTTGATATTGAAGAATCTCTTGAAAAATTACTGTAACAGGACTAGACCTCAGATTCCTAAATACCCCCCAGCTAACTGCTGGGTTACATGGTCAGGTTCTTTCTTTTTGTACCCATTCTATTGTCAATGTTCTTGGCTGCTTGTTAACCCAATTTCAATAGGGTGTAACCAACAGTTTATTTAGTGGATTTGTGTTCAAATATGTGGATTTGAACTTCCTTGGGGGACACAGAAACTGGAAGCAAGTTTCTCACTTCAGTGGTATTTCAGTCATCAAACTTAAGTGGATCAGTAGGATCTACCTCTCTATAGAATCATAGAATCATAGAATCATTAAGGTTGGAAGAGACCTCCAAGATCATCGAGTCCAACCGTCAACCCAACACCACCATGCCCACTAAACCATGTCATCTACTACCTTACAAAAAAGTGAGCACTGCTCAGTGGGCAATCACCTTCAGCTAGACAATTAGTATTTTGATCCTCACTTATCTCTTTCCATTGCCTTTATGGAGATCCAAAATGTTAAATTTAGAAGCTCTGAATCATCCTACTGGGGAATCTGGAAAAGATATTCTGAACATGGTCGTAAGCCCTTTATTTGCACCATGTTGTTCTAAGAGCTACAGCACATTAAATGTGTTTTGCATACTTTTAAATGGATTTAAAAGGATAAAGCATTAAATATTGTATGAAAAACACTGGGAAAATAGTTTTACATCACACCTAACAAAAATGTAGTCTTTCAAAAAGACATATTTATTGATTTAGTCGATCATCCTTGATTTTGCCAGATAATAGTTCATTGACAATATCAAGAATGCAGACTTGCATTCTTTTTACAAAAAAACTGTAAAAGAATAATTAGCTAAAACTTAGTTTAACAGTTACTGATTATCATTTATGGACAATAGATACATACAATTGGCACATTTGCCTCCAGTGGAGAGCTTGCTTCTTGTTTTACACACCCTAAACAATAACTGTACTGTCCCAAGTGTTCAGATTTCACATCCAGGTGCAATCTGTTTTTCAAACTGTGGACTACATAATCACTTACTGAACTAATCCCAGCTCTAGAAACTCTGGAGGAGTAGCAGGGATGGGCAGAAAATAATTAAAATCTAATCTCATGAAAACATTCATATTTATTCTCACATCTGTATTCCTCAGACAGCTTATGTGTCTGTTTAAGCAAGTGTTTGTTGTAGCAGCATGTTCTCGTGTACAATGTTTAGCCATGTGTCTGCCAGGCTACCACCTTGCCTTCAAGCCCCGCTTTCAGATTCCAGCAGCACAGGAAATTACTCGTTCCACAATCTGTTTTACAGCTGGTTGAACCCTCATTGACACTATTGTCAGCTGTCATCAGAGCTGGATAAATACTTCAAATTTATGTCTGCTAAAAAAAAACCTTTTCCAACATAAATACCCCACATATACAAAACAAGTACAATGGAACCTCTTACCTACCTATGTGAGACATGATTTTAAAAATTACTAAAATTTATTATATTCTTTGAAAGTTTGGCATATATACTTCCAAACTGCCTTTAGAAAACATTTTTGTGATCTGTGGCTGGTTCATATGCACAGCAGAGCTCATGGTCACGTAGGTGAATTGTAAAATCTTTCATTTGAACACAGCTGAAAAATCTACAAATATTAGAATCATAGAATCATAAAATCATTAAGGTTGGAAGAGACCTCTAAGATCATCAAGTCCAACCGTCAACCCAACACCACTATGCCCACTAAACCATGTCCCTAAGCGCCTCATCTACCCGTATTTTAAATACTTCCAGGGATGGTGACTCAACCACTTCCCTGGGCAGCCTCTTCCAATGTTTAATCACTCTTGCAGTAAAGACATTTTTCCTCACGTCCAATCTAAACCTCCCCTGGCCACTGAGGTCAGGCTAACAGGCCTGTAGTTCCCCGGATCCTCCTTCCGGCCCTTCTTGTAGATGGGCGTCACATTGGCCAGCCTCCAGTCGTCCGGGACCTCCCCCGTTAACCAGGACTGCTGATAGATGATGGAGAGCAGCTTGGCTAGCTCCTCCGCCAGCTCTCTCAGCACTCTCGGGTGGATCCCATCCGGCCCCATAGACTTGTGAGTATCCAGATGACGTAGCAGGTCGTTGACCGCTTCCTCTTGGATTATGGGGGGTTCATCCTGCTCGCCATCCCTGTTTTCCAGCTCAGGGCGCCGAGTACCCTGAGGGTAACTAGTCTGATTGCTAAAGACTGAGGCAAAGAAGGCATTAAGTACCTCAGCCTTTTCCTCATCCTCGGTGACAATGTTCCCCCCCGCATCCAATAAAGGATGGAGATTCTCCCTGGCTCTCTTCTTGTCATTAATGTATTTGTAAAAACTTTTTTTGTTGTCTTTAACGACAGCGGCCAGGTTGCGTTCTAGCTGGGCTTTTGCCTTTCTCATTTCCTCTCTGCACGACCTAACGAGATCCCTGTACTCTTCTTGAGTCGCCTGCCCCTTCTTCCACAAGTGATAAACTCTCCTTTTTTTCCTGAGTCCCAGCAAAAGCTCCCCGTTCAGCCAGGCCGGTCGTCTTCTCCGCCCGTTCTTCTTGCGGCGTACAGGGACAGCCTGCTCCTGCGCCTTTAAGACTTCCTTCTTGAAGATCGTCCAGCCTTCCTGGACCCCTTTGCCCTTCAGGATGGTCTCCCAAGGGACTCTCTCAACCAGCGTCCTGAACAGGCCAAAGTCCGCCCTCCGGAAGTCCATGGTAGCAATTTTGCTGCCTCCCCTCCTTACTTCACCGAGAATTGAGAATTCTACCATTTCATGGTCGCTAAGCCCAAGACGGCCTCCGACCACCACCTCTCCCACCAGTCCTTCTCTGTTTGTGAACAGCAGGTCGAGCGAGGCACCTCCCCTGGTAGGCTCACTTACCAGCTGTGTCAGGAAGTTGTCTTCCACACACTCCAGGAACCTCCTAGACTGCTTCCTCTCTGCCGTGTTGTATTTCCAGCAGATGTCTGGGAAGTTGAAGTCCCCCATTCATGCCTTTTTGATTGTATATTTATTCATAACATTATAGACATTCTTTAGGATAGCTAGCACTACCGATTTTTGAACCTATTAAATTTATAAGCTTACCATCAGTTCTTGGAACAGAAAGGTTTTCTAAATATATAGTTCAGCAGATGAGGTCTATTTGTTTGTTGAATGTCTACTAATTAAAATACATTAGGCTGATTCGTGTGATGCAACTATAAACCATGTTTATTCTAACAGTTTTCAATCAATTTGTGAACTTCCAAAACTTTTCCAGGGAGATGGAGATTGTCCAGCATAGACAATTTTAGCCTGTAATTGTTGCTCCTGTGGACTATTTGAGAGTAAACAGTAAGTCAAACTACAAACCTGTGGAAGTCAGTGTTGTAGGTCATGTCAAGCTGGAATAGATTCAGGTGTTTGGCGATGAGGATCAAAATTTAAAATAATCTCAACAAAATAAATAAATAATGCAAAGCAATTCAATGAAACCAAATGACTTAGAAAGGAATAATAAACAGCACACTGACCAGGCCTCAGTTCTTCAAAAAAGCGCCTAGAATTTAGGAACAAAAAAAGAAATAAAAGAATGTCCTATCCTTACTGTGAAAAAGGCATAATTTTAGCCTAGTTTTACAAAGACAAGCAACATGCAAAATAATCCACCTGTTCCACTCATTGTTGGCAAGATGCCAGCTGGAGAAGTGCACCCAGTCCTTGAGCATCACTGTTTAAGAAACCGTGGATCAGTTTGGGAAGAGTCAAAGACAAACCACAAAATAATTAAAAGGTCTAGAAAAAGTAGCTTCTGTAGGAACATTGAATAAGTTGTTTTGGCTGAAGAAAAGCAGATTAGAGACTTTATAACAGCATTCAAGTACACAAAAATATGCAAAGAAAAGAAGAGAAACATCTATTCTTCCTACTTTTTCTTACTCAGTGTAGAACAAGAAACAATGGCTTTAAGCTATAGCAAGGAAGATTTAGATATTAGGGAAAATGTTTTTACAGTAAGGCTAGAGAAGCATTGGAATAGATATTTTAATAGGGTATGAAATCTCCATCTCAGAATGCTTATAAAACCAGACTAGATTAATAATCTTATCTGAGCAGGGTGAGGGATAACTGATCATGGGTGGTATTGGACGAGACAACCTCTCAAGATCTCTTACAGCCTTATGTTATGTTCTTTTCTGTACACAAAATTTCATCAATTAGAAGTACGTAATTAAAACCTGAACAATAAAGCATCCCATCTGATAACAAAACTTATTCAATGGATGGACACCTGCATAGCATTTGCTTGTGCTCCCACTTACATACTGCAATTCTAAATCCACAGCAATTCAGGTCACACTTGGGATCACAGTCCATGTAAATGCCATTCTGGGACACCTTGTTTAATTTGGCTGAACAAAAATCAATTCCCTCTCATCCACTGACATCATAAAAAATATGAGGGAATGACAAAGAAAATAACTGCAATGGGGTATTTTCACTAATTTTTGGCTGACCAACAATAAGATGTGCATTTCCATTGCACGAAGTTAAGTTCAAAAATCCAATGTAACATAACTGACAAAACTGCAGAGAAAGTACATGGCTTTCTTCCATGTACCTTTCTCTTTCCTTCATCTTGTGACAAGGTTATCTTCTTTTTAAGAACAGCTTTAGATCTGATATTTCAACAAAGACATGTTGATATTTACATTTTCTGGGTACTGTACTTATTCAAGACTTGCCCAGAAAAGACCCATATTACTCCTTGATATGCTAACCATATTTTCTTTTGGTAGGTAAGCAGACAATTTGATAGACTAATGTGAAAATACACTGAAGAAAATATATATTGTGGAGGAGTAAACATGCATCCTTGTGATAGAGTGGGAGAGTAAATGTATATCCTTGTGATAGACACCCTGAACATTGGCAACTTTGCCTAATACTCTACAGTACAGGCAGGATGTTTGTGGATGCTGTATTTGGGAAACCTTTGGGTTCCTTATTAGCTTTCAGAATGTCTCCCACCCCCCACTCCTCAAGCTCATCAAGGAAGGACTATGAGTGGTGGTAGTTGGAAAAGAGTGTCAAGAAGTCAAATGCACTTGGAAGGGTATAGTCCCATGGACCAGTACAGGCTTGCAGCTGACCAGATGGAAAGCATTTTGTCAGAAAAATGCCCTGTGGTTCCTGGTAGACAGCAAAGTGACCATGAGGCAGCTGACCATGAGGCTTTCTTGTGGCAAAGAAAGACAATGGCATCCTGAGCTACATTAGGAAGAGTGTTGCCATTAGGTCTAGGGAGATGATCCTTCCCCTCTGCTCAGCTCTGGTGAGACACACCAGAGTCCGGTCCTAGGCTCCCCAGTACAGGAGAGACATAGGTATACTGCTGTGGGTCCAGTGGGAGCCACAGAGATGACTAAGGGACTGGAGCACCTGTTATCCAAGGAAAGGCTGAGACAGCTGGGATTGTTAAACCTGGAGAAGATTTGTACACATATATCAATGTGTAGGTCAGGGGTAATAAAGAAGATGGAGCCAGACCCTTCTCAGTGTTATCAAGGGAAAGAACAAGAGGCAATGGGCATAAATTCAAATATAGGCAATTCCACTTAAACATAGAAAAAACCCTTTTTTACTGTAAGAGTCATCAAACACTGGAAAAGGTTGCCCAGAGAGGTTTTGGAATCTCCATCCTTGGAGACGTTCAAAACCTGATTGAACACGGTCCTGGGTGACCTGTTCTAGCTGACCCTCCTTTGAGCAGAGGGTGGGACTAAATTAACTCAGATGTCCTTTCCAACCTCAGCAACAGTGTGATTCTGTCCTTCTGTGAATTGCACTCCCTGCCCCAAGGGTAATGGCTACATCTTATGTCTTCACTGTCCAGAATTGTCCTTGTAGTTATGCCAATGTGGCAGGCTGCCAGTACAAATTTTCCTCTATTTCTTTGGCTATACAATTTAAAATGTGATGATTCTTCAGTGACAAAACAGAGAATCAAGGGTTGTTTTCACATGGAACTTAAAATCTGTGAAAGATCTACTTCAGTTCTCATGACTGCAAGGCATCAGTGGCTGATCTTCTTGCCCCGTATTCACGGGTGACTTCCATCCAAGACATTCTGACTTTTAAGTGTTTTGTCTGAGTATGGACTGCTATTAAACTAGGAGAATGTGACCCTTCACATTTTCCTTTGTGCAGTATTTTCTTTTATTTTAGCTCTTATCCTTGAGCAGGAGGTAGAATAAAAAAGAAGTAGCTGAGCTGACATAATTTAGTTCTGGCCCAGTGGAATCACTTTTGCAGTCTGTCCTTGCCAAAAGCAAATTACAGGAGGCACTATTATGGTGATATTTGTTCTAAATCCTGCAGGCAGGGAGTTGGTTTAATTGTCTTAGGTGACTTAGTGATTTGCTGAGCCTCTATCCATGTGGTTCCTAAATTTTGGTAAATTCATTAGGAACAGGTCTCCTGGCAGACCTGAATAAGGTACTTAATTGTAGAAGCTTACAGGCAATATCAGATTGTATAGTTTAGATTTTGCTCATGTCTTCCAACTAGTGTTATCAGATAGATTTTATCAGACCTTTAAAATATTTCTCATCTCAAAATTTAGTTTAACTGCAAGATATTGTCTTCCCTCCTTCTTTAATAATTGTACCTTTTCATACACCACTTTAAATAGCTTAATAGTATGATTTTTTTTAAATTTATGTTCTTAGGAACATCTATCATTATGGTGTTTGAATAGTTTTCTTCCATTGCTGTGGGCTAATACTTTGGGTCTTTTTCTTTCATCATAGAAATCATAGCTATTTTTACATTATGTTATGGGCTAATAATTCAGAGAGTAGCTGTTGCATACTAGTGAATAGGTGTTACACAGTTTTTCCACAAAAAATAATTGTTGCTTTTGTACAAGTTGTTGGAGAGTTGTGTTAATTTGTGGAAATTCCATCAGCAACATACAGCGCTTTTCCCATTTTATATCTACATTAGAGAACTGTGTCTGTTCAGATTTTAATGCTGAGTAATCAAAGAACACACTAGCCACTTAAAATATTGGATTATTCACATTGTTCAGATTACTGGGTAGATTAATGAATTCAGAGACTGAAACTCAGACCTCAGTTTAGTACATGTGGATGTGCATAGATACAAATGACGGCATAATTCTGCATAGTAGAAAACAACTACCACATCCTTACATGTTAACAAACTTAGCAACCGCATAACTCTGAACACTACTCTGATTTAACGTAAAAATCAATGAAAAATATATAGCACTCTTCAAATATATTGTGTTAGATTTAGTGCTGCAATATATATACGGAAAAAGAAAAAAATCAATATTAAAAGTTAGAACTCTCAGGAAAACTTAAAAAGTATATTTTTTAAAGTTTAAATAATCTGTAAGTCAGAAAAGTTGAGTAATACAGACTTGAGGTATTTTTAGCCAAAGAAACCTTGAAAGAGTGAGTTTCTAAGGGCTGAGGATCCACCTACTATTTGCAGGTAGAGTTTGCAACATCAGCAAGAATGATCTGATAGTTAATAGTGGCTTAAAGGAGGCTGCAGAACTCAGAAATATTCACTACTAAATTCTGCAAGTCTCCTTCCAGCCCATGTCTGGCTCCTGTTTGAACAGGAAAAATACATTCCATTACAGCTACCAAACCTTGAAACTCTCGGTTAAATCTGACTTTTTAGATATTCATTTTACAAAAGTGTATGTCCAGCATAGTTCCAAAGTTCTACATGCGTTAAGATTATAGTTTACACAAGATTGGACTTCGTGTCTGTAGTGGTAAAATGGCATTACTTTTTAGATGCTTGGTGATTAAATAAACTATTGGGCAGCATGTGTGGGTGACACGCCATAAACAGATTTGGTTTATATGTATTTATACACACACACACACATATCTATATGTGTGTGTGTGTGTATAAATACATATACACACACATATATACACATATATACACACATATATAGATATGTGTGTGTGTGTATAGACATAGATATAGGCATAGGCATATATAGATATAGCTAGAAGGAGATTTCCTGGTGATAGAAATTTATAATTAAAATAGAGAAGGAACATATGCAAAGAAAGAAAGAATTTACTTCCTTGAAAGAGTACCTTTTATGAAGGTTTATTAATTCTTATTTCATGAAGGTTTATTAATCCAATGTACTAGCAGATAGGACAGGAAAGCAGTCATTTCATTTGTGAGTTTTACAGATGAGATTTATGTAACAAAAAGAGAATATAATCTCATCATTTAAAATGTAACTTCTAAATTCTGACTCAAAATTGACCCATTGCTAATGAATGGAAATTGACAGAAAATTTGTGTGCTTTTGCTGTAAATATTTAATAAATATAAATAGAAATCTATGCTAAATTATGATGAATATTTAGGAATTAGCCTTACTGAAATCATCCTGCATTAACAGAATGGGATTCGGAAAATTGAAGAAATGGGCATTTTGGTCATTGCTTTTGGTTTAATATAAAAATAAATACAAGGGAGAAGCAACACCTCTAATAGCATATATGAACAAGAAACGAATAAGCCAGCAGATGGATGAATCATTGCAGAGGCTCTGATAAAAATACACTGACCTCACTCTGACATTCAGTCAAAACCTGAATCTTCTGTTGTTTGTATGAACTTTTCTTCAAAATGTGGTAATTAAAAAACCCCCAAAGTAACAGATTGAATTTATTGTGGGGTTGTTAATATCTCTGGTCAACTGATTTGTTGTCTTACCTCACAGATTACAATTAACAATTGTAATTAACAATTAATTACAATTAACTCACAGATTAGAATTTACAAAAGTTTTTTGTATGTATGCATCATATTTAGAAATTATTTAGAATAGCATTTAAGTGAGTCTTTCAGTGCTACTGAGTTCAACCAGAAAAACAAAACTAGAAATCCATATTTATTTAGAAAATGGAGGAAAACATTCTAACTCATTCTACGAGTTATGTATTGAGGTTTTGGACCTATTATTTGTCCAAGACTCCCTTGTCAACTTAAGCTCTTACAAGTTAAGCCCATCACATGAAACTGAAAATTCAACACCCCATCTCTTGCATCCCGATACAGGTGCCTCAGGATAGCTGATAAAAAACTACACTCAAATTGAGAAGGTGCCTAAAGCTATGTGAGAAGAAACTCATGGAAATGAAAGGGCCTTAAAAATTAACCCTTCTGGGATTTTGACAATCAAGCCAGAAATTATTTTGGATCTGTCTACATTAGCAAGTAAGGAAGTCTGCTGAGACCCAAATTCATCAAGGAAAATGGTTGGTGCTGAGGATCTGGCATCCACGCTACAAATGTTTCAGAGGGCTTTTCCTAGGAGTAGGACAGCTTGGTCCCTGTGACTGAATGCTCACTAGTGCCTGGAGCATATCAGGAGCACACCTTCCAGTTCAGTTCCACCCAAAATAAATTGAGTTTGTGTGTGCGTGATGTGAATCAAAGCACAGTCAATGAGGAAGGTTCAGAGATTCCCTTGCAAAGTGCATTCTCAGTATGAGTGAAAGCACCAATGTAGATTCATCCTTCGTCTACTGAGGAGCCACAGAGTCTAGACTCTTCTTTTCAGACAAGTTGTCTATATTCATTCTTAAACAGAGCTGCAGAGATGGTGGTGACGGTGGCTGCTATCAGAATAAAGGGCACGGTTTCCATTTCTTAGATGACCTGAAGCAGTAGGCTATATCATCATGCTTCTCTGCTCATCTTATCTGCTCATCTGCTCATCTGCTCTCAGATACACTCAGATATGAGTTATTTTGCTGCAGTGGTCCAGCTTTAATGGGGGAGAGCAAAATCCTTCTCTAAGACAATATCCCGACAAAGAGAAGCTCAGAGTTAAAAAATTTCATGCTAAAGAGGGCAAGATCTCCCCATTCTTTGGTGAGTAAAAATAATTCCTCAGTCCCAACTTAAGAGAAATGGCAGGAGTTTTATTATCTGAGGAGCCGGATCCTGCAGATGTATGTTAAGGAGCATTCTTTAATTGCCCGCCATATATCCTCACTGGATATAAGCTTTCATTCACCATTTTTCTGGATGGATCCTCACGGAAAAAAGGTATTGAGTGTCTAAGATTGAAAGAACTTACAGCATGCCCCAAACCAAACAAACCAGACACTGAAAATTTTATAGGCAAAGTGACAGAGGCTCCCAGTAAGTTCAGGCACTATTAGGTTTGGGTACTCCGAGCAATGTTTTGGACTCTAATTTTGACTGTAGACACATGTATTTAAATGCTGCTTCTGAGAAAGGTGTGTTGTTTAAATCTACAACAGTTATCCCTTGTGAGAATGAATGACTAGTGTGAAAAATGAAGCTTTAATTTATAACAAGCAATTTGCTTGATATTAGAACTTCTATTGCCAAATATAGCAGGGAGGTACAACTGATTTTTTCATTAAGATTTCTTAACAGCAGCAGATGTAGTCAAGTATAATTTCTGTAGCTCAACCAGCAGTTCACCTTAACCTGTGATTTAATCCAAGAAATATCATCAGAGGTGTGAATTATTTCAAGACCCCAGGACTGACTGTGAGCAAATACTGCAGAATCATCAGTATGTTGAATATGAACACATAATCACAACACATCATCTGCTTCAAAAGGTGTCAAATAGAAAATGAAATTTTAATTAGGCAATGAAGGGCAACTTTCATGCTGTCTGACTGTAGTTTAGGAAACTACATTAGGAGATTAGTCACATTAATTTCCCACCTAGTGAAGAGGGAGGTTCCTTCTGAGATTGAGTCAGGGTATGTGTAAATGGGGAAGCCTGAGATTACTTTCAAGTTGTGTCTCTGCTGATCAGAACTGAAACATGCACCGGTGTGCTCTAATCCTGCCCCCCTCAAGAGAGAAACCAGGCCATGGAGACAGACAGACGTGGAAGTATCTGCTGATGAAGGCTCTAGCTAGGGCTATGTGATAATGCACATTCCAAGATTAGTCTACACAGGCCCTTCCAGCACCCAGATTAGGTCCCTGGTACTGCTTAGTTCTGGGGTTTGGTACTTTTAATACTGGGCATAGTCTCTCTCACTTCCCTTTAATTTTCTTTCCCTTCTCACAATTTTCCTCTTTCTCACCTCCTATGTTTGCCCCTTCATACCCAGACCTGCAGCCCTCCATTCAGGGTATGGCATGGCAAACGTGGGATGGCATACAAATGGAGAGCATGGAGGAAGAATAAACAGAGCATTTTTTGCCAAAGTTGACTGACACTGGCCTGGTAGTGTTGACAATGTCTCTTACAAGGTTAATCTTACAAGGTTCCTTCTCCAGAAAGGGAGAGGATTTCCTCTAAGGGAGTTAAGAGTAAGTCTAAATAGCCTTCTGGAGGCACTTCTTCATTCACTGAGGATAGAATGCCTCTAGAAAGATTAACCTGACTTCAGTGAAGTGAGCCTTTTTTCCAGTTACCTTCCATTTAAAAATGGTAAGCTTTTCAAGTCACGGGCTTTCTTTCGTGTCCGTAAGCACCAAAAATACTTGGCAATAGTAGATTAAATACATATTTAGCTTTTATAATCATACCTCATGGCAGAGTTAAACTCTGACTCGATGTTCTGGACTCTTTCCTTTTGAAGCCTACAAGGAATAGACATGTAGTCCGGCCAACCCATGGAATAAACTCCAAGGCTGTGTGGAAGGAGAGAGCATCTGCTCCTTTAAGGGTTGTGCTGGTTTTGGCTGGGGTAGAGTTAATTTTCTTCACAGTAGCTAGTATGGGGCTATGTTTTGGATTTGTGCTGGAAACAGTGTTGATAATACAGGGACGTTTTTGTTATTGCTGAGCAGTGCTTACACAGAGTCAAGGCCT
>NW_008825615.1:14802313-14802783 GCF_000699105.1 Pygoscelis adeliae
GCCGAGGTTGTTAACCCAACAACAGTCTCAACCCATGAGTTTTCTCGCTTTTACCCTTCCAGTTCTCTCCCCCATCCCACTCAGGGGGCGTGAGTGAGCGGCTGTGTGGTGCTCAGTTGCTGGCTGGGGTTAAACCACGACAGTCCTTTTTGGTGCCCAGTGTGGGGCTCAAAGGGTTCGAGATAACAGATTTGATTGGAATGTGCTAGATCGAATTTATAGTTCTTATTGCCATTTAGTTATTAATTTGCAGGCTTATGTACTTGCCATGGGACTTGCTTGCCCTACTGTATTTTAGAGTCTAGTGCTCATTAGTGGCTGCTTTTTGCTTTTGCTGCTTGCTGTACTGCTGTACTGCTGATCATCTTACTCTGCTGTGCCTGGGAACATTTAGATAACAGCAATGGTGATGCGCCTGAGCTGGCAGATGGCCAGGGCATCGCTGCTGTTTCTGTGCTGATGTACTGGCC
>NW_008825615.1:14804409-14860565 GCF_000699105.1 Pygoscelis adeliae
GCGAGCGGCTGTGTGGGGCTTAGTTGCCAGCAGGGGTTAAACCATGACAAGGGTCAAGGACCTTTTCAATGCAAAAAGGGGATAATAAGAAAAGAAGGAAGCCATAAACAAGAACATACAGAGACACAAACCTGACGGAGAAATGTAATAGAGACGAAGACAACAAACAAACCTGGTCAGTCACAGTAGTTAGTGGGCTACCAAGAAGCTGCAAGCAAACCCAGGCTTTGCAAACCTGAGGGTGCAAGGTGATTGAGCAGTGTTGGTGGAGCTATGCACACTGATGAGGAAATATGCAGGGGAAGAAGAAGCAGGGATGAATGAAGGGGGGAACTGACAGAAAGGGGTATAAAAGGGGCTGGCTGTGTGTAAAATCAACACACTTGTCTGATGGAGCCCTGCACCTGATCAACACAGTCTGTCCTGTCTTCTTATTACATCCTTTCTTAACTAGCTCTCTGCATGATCTCACCCTCTGTCCCACGTGGGTGAGTGCTGCAAGGACTGAGTGCCAGCTACTGGGGGGCTGGCGTGAGTGAGGCAAGTGAGGGGCTCAGCACTGGCGGCTGGAGCAGGGCCATGGTTGAAAGCCCGTGTGCCTGGTGCCAGTTGGGTGGGTGGGGCAAGTGTCTGTGTCACCCCCAAACCGGGTGTGCATGGGGTGTGCATCTGTCATTCAACAGCAAACTCCAAGCTGGACTCACCAGCACATAGGAGGCCCCAGGTTGGAGCAAGAATATCAGGTGGGTAGAGGGTCCGCTGGGACAGGAGGGTGGGGGGGTGCCTGTGCAATGAACGTGTGGGTGCGTATATCTTTTTGCAGCAAGCACTGAGCTAGACAAGCTGGCAAATCAGGGACCCATGGGGTGGGTAAGAGAGTCTGGGGTGCTGGCAGGGATGTCAATGGACAGAGGGGCCATGCTGGTACTCAGGGGATCTGCGACTGTGTGTGTGCTTGTATGCTTGAAGAGTGACGCATGTGCGCCTGCACCACTGACATTCAATCTCTGCCAGCCCAAGGGGAGGAGGGGACAGGGTTCTCTGTGCTTTTATCTCTGATGTGAGTCCTATATGTAGGTGCTGTTGAAGGCAGCGCCTTCTCTGCATAGCCGGCCATGTCTATGTCGTGTGTGTGTCCTGTGCATCTGGGACACGTACTCAGCTTCCCAGAGGGAAAGGGGCAGCCACATCCCTCAGCCCCGACAGAGACCCCAGGTCTGGAGCACCAGGCTGGGCTCCAGCAGTCGGGCAAGAGGAAGTCCTGGACCAGGGCTGCTGGAGGTGGTGGCCACTGCTAACAACCCTTAACAATAACCACAGTCAATTTTGTAAGACAAATTTTTCATCATTACATCTTCTGTTACTCTATGAGAAATAATCACCCTCCCTTTTGGAAGTAGTTTGAGAAACGAGTATCAATATTAAGGTACACTAAATTATGCGTATTCAAAATTACTTTTGGAATAAAGTCCTTAACCTTTCCAAGAAACATTAGTCCACATAATTTTTATATTTAGAAAAAATTATACAGTTTCATATACGTAAGTAAAAAGAAAAAGTAATTGTTTCTACAATAGATCTAATTACAAAAATGTTTTATGGAAAATGGAAATGTCAAACTTTAATTAAGATGATGTTGGACTCAAATTCCAAAATGCCTTTTTAATCAAAAATAAATACTCCCTCAATGCAGTGTATACTGAGGATTTATAGTAAGAAATTATCACCAAAACACAATATGAAAAGGAAAGTTCCTATATTTCGTAAGATTCATTCACTGTTGTTTCTGGTTTTATTAATATTTTGCTTCAAGAAATTATTACATAGACTAAATGATCACATAGAAACGTACTTTTTTCTCTTTGTTGTTCACAAAGAGAATTCTAATTTCAGAGAACTATTATCCAGTTGTCCAGACACAACACACCAGAAAAAAGAAATCCAGGTGTCAGGATGGCTACCTTTCTTAGTGTCCCAGGCCACCTAATGCTATAGTACTTAAAAAATGGAAGAGAAAGTCCTGTTCACCCTACCAAACACTGAGCATCTAATTTAGGAACATATTCTAGATTTTCTCTATAGCTATCTAATCCTCAATTAAAATCCAAGTGAGAGGAGATGTACAGAATACAGCAATCGCCTCCAATGTGTATTCTTTTGTGAATGCAGTCTACTGATGCGGGATGATCTGGTGGACCAAGCCTTCAAGAGGTGATCTTGGAATAAATATATTAATCTTGTCTGCTTTTTTGTTGCTTGTTTCTTTATAAAATTCTATAATTTATCAGTAATTACAGATGCATAGGTGCAGAGTACACCTTTTTGATATGCAAGGGCTATTACATGAAAAGTAAAGCAGGGATGTGTGTTTGTAAAGATGTTCTCTGATGGTTGGTGTTCATCAGCACAGCTCTTTCGCACTTGAGGATGAGGTGCAAAGCACCAGGGTCCTGGAAGCATATGAGACGTTGTTTAATTGAGAACAGTAGGCAGGAATACTAACATTTTCAGGAAATACTACTGAATTTTGGATGCCAACCTGCAGAGTGAGAAAATGGATAAGTATCTATACTTTCTGGAGCTGCCAATTCTTAGCACTCTAGAAAATCAGGCTGGAGGTATATGAAGCTGGCTAGCTGAATCTGAGCAGTGCTACTGAATGTATCAATCTCTACTGGTAAGATTGGCTTTCAAGAGTCCCAGGGAATCCCAGGCCCCTAAGACCAGTGGGGAAATCTGGAGAAAGGAAGACTTACCCTTGGAGGAGTAGGACCAGCTTAAGGAATATTTAAACAAACTGGACATACACAGGTCTATGGGGCCTGATGTGACGCACCCATGAGTGCTTGGAAGCTGGCCAATGTTATTATAAGACCACTCTCAACTGCCTTTGAAAGATCAATCAGGAGAAGATCCTGAGGACTGTAAGGGAGGAAATGTCACTCCTGTCTACAAGAAGGACAAGAAGGAAGATCTGGGGAACTACAGGCTGGGCAGCCTCGCTTTGATTCATTGGGAAGGTGACAGAGCAGGCATTTTCAAACATATGGAGGACAAGAAGATGGTTAAGTCTAGTCAGCATGGATTTACAAAGGAGACATCACGCCTGAAACCTGATAGCCTTGTACAATGAGATAACTAGCTCAGCAGCTGAGGGAAGAGCAGTGGATGTTGTTTATCTTGTTTTTAAGATGATTTTCGACACTGCCTCCCATAACATCCTCCTCAACAAACTGGTGAAGTTTGGGCTACATAAGTGAGGTGAACTGTTGGGCTCAAAGGGTTGTGATCAGCAGCATGATGTCCAGCTGGAGACAAATCACCAGTGGTGTACCCCAGGGGTTGATACCAGGGACAGTATTGTTCAACGCTGTCATTAATGGCCTGGATGATGGGACAGAGTCCTCCCTCATCAAGTTTGCAAATGATACAAAATGGGGAGGAGCGGCTCATACGCTGGAGAGTCATGATGCCATTCAAAACGACCTGGTCAGGCTGGATAAATGGGCTGACAGGAACCTCATGAAGTTCAACAAGGGGAAATGCTGAGTCTTGCCCTTGGGGAGTGTGCTGAACATAATCGGCAGGGGTTTGGTATGGGGGAAGGGCTTCAGGGGTGACCTGTGTAGGAGGAGGTCAAGGACTGCCCTGTACTGGTCAGCTGGTTCCAGCCAGCACAGCAACAGAAACAGCAGACCCACAGTGTGCCAAAACTAGAACCAATCAGATGAGTTTATGGTGCCTCTGCAAAAACATATTTAAGAAAGGGCAGTGACCACTAGGAGACACAAGAGAAATGCCAGGTCAGGAGCGATGCCAGAGCAGGAGAGACGCCAAAGGAAAAGAGAAGACACAGGAGCAGAGGCAGTAGAGACCTGCGAGCTGGAGAAACAACAGGGGTAGAGTCCAACTGTCTGGAAAGCAGCTTTGTAGAGAAGGCCCTGGGGGTCCTGGGGGACAACAAATTGACCACGAGCCGACAGTGTGCCCTTGTGGGGAAGAAGACCAATGGCATTCCAGGCTGCATTGGGAAAAGCATTGCCAGCAGGTTGAGGGAGGGCATCGTTCCCCTCTACTCAGCTCTGGTGAGGCCACATCTGAAGTACTGTGTCCAGTCCTGGGCTCTCCAGTACAAGAAAGACATGGACATAATGGAGCAGGTCTAGTTCAGGACCATGAAGATGGTTAAGGGACAGGAACATCTGACATAAGAGGAGAGGCTAGAGAGTTGGAATTGTTTAGGCTGGAGAAGAGAAGGCTGGAGCAGAAGGGGAATCTCATCAATGTGATGAGATATATATAAAAACCTGATGGGAGTGTGTAAAGAAGAGGGAGCCAGGCTCTTTTCAGTAGTATTCAGTGAAAGGACAAGAAGCAATGAGCACAAATTGACATATAGGCAATTCCACTTAAACATAGAAAAAACCTTTTTTACTGTGAGGGTGGTGAAACACTGGAACAGGTTGCGCAGAGAGGTAACTCAAAACCTGACTGGACACAGTCCTGATGACCTGCTCTAGCTGACCCTGCTTTCAGCTGGACTAGATGATCTCCAGAGGCTTCTTCCCAGCTCAATGATTCTGTAATTCTGTGATTCTACAGTTAAAGTTATTAAAAAGGCTGTTTCAGACATTCTGAAAGTGTTTACAAATTTGAGTTGAGTGTGCTATTGCTTCTAGATATAGAAAAAAAAAATCATCAGAGGATGAGGTAGTAAGGTCTTCTTTAGTGCAGCAGCTCAGTGTTTGGAACACTCTTCCATGAGGTGGAAGACCTCTATTCAGTTTCCTCCTCTGCGTAAGTCTGTTTGAACCTACCATAACCTCCCTCCCAAGGAATTTCTGTGGAAGTGTCCTTAAGCTTGATTCTGGGATGCATCACTGTCACTCTCTTTTGCTGGAAGTCTTTCATTTTCAGGTTGTGCTGAAACATTAAGCATTATTGAAATGACTCTGTCAGGCAGTCATTAGGATAGTCATAACAAAGGAGTTCCACAAATGAGTTTCATTTCCCCTTCTGAAGAGTTTTTTTCCACAAATAAGTGGCCATAAAGGATGATTGGGGATAACCCACTCAATACTTGTCCTGGTAGAATATTCTGCTGGAAGCTCAGAATGCAAGTTTAGTTCACCCTCATTGAGAAGGAGTGAAAACCAGACGTCACACATATTGGACACGTTCTCTGAACACTAGGTGGTTGTTCAATGGGAGACTGCTTATATTATCACCATCACTGTGGATTTAACTTTTCTTTTATTTGTTTTTCTGGAAAATGTCTGCAGGGGACTGGGCCACTGAAAGCAGGTCAGGAACTGGACCACTTTTATTGTCCTTGGCAAGGAGGGAAGTATTGTTTTGGCAAGAAAGGATGAATACAAGTTTGATGATCTTATTTTAAACTTATTTTTATATACTTGAGTGCTGAGACAAAGACTCAGCTGTGAAGGTAAATATAACCTGGGGCTCTTACACTATAAATTGGATTGAATTCACAGAGAATGGAAAAATAAAAAACAAAACAAAACAAAAAACCCAAACCATAGACCTGTGATTTTCACTCAACGTTTGTTGAGTGCTGTGGTCAACTGAAATGCTATTTTCCTTTTATGAACGTTACAGCATATGACTGCCATAGCACTTAAAATTTTGTTGGCCTTGTGCGGAAGCACTGATGGTAATTCCACTTCCATTGACTAGAAATTAATCAGCGCAGAAATTGCTGTTCTTTTTTCCTTCACCAAGCTAATTTGGAGAGGTACTAACAGCAGAACATTATGTACTTTTTGCCATTCCTTTTCTCTTCTCATCTGATGGCATTTGCTCACAAAGGCAGAGAAACTAATTTTCTATTAGCTCCTGCTAAATACATCAGGTATGAAATACACTAAGGTAGCCACGAAAAATCTTAAAGTGAATACAAAGACAGAAAATGTGTGACAACAGAATACGTTTTTAATTGTGTATGGGCCTTCAGTGATAAAGAAAAGGAACTTCATGGTTGCAGTTGCTGATATTTGGCAAGTAGGTCACACAGGTGGAATGATAAAAGCACTGGTTATAACCATAGACAAAATTAGATTATTTGGTAGAGGAGATTGTATTTGATACCACAAACACCACTGGTACATTAGAAGGATATTGGAAAACTAGTCTTAATTTTTCTATTACTTTTACCATGCCAAAAAAATGCATCAGCATTTAATCACATTCCTCTCAGATTACTGAACCTTTCCCTGGATGCCCAGCGTCTTGATACCTTTCTTCGGAGAAGGGGTATGCAATCTCCTGCACTGGTTGCTTTCTTGGGTGTCTGCACCAATTCCAGAAGGGACAAAGAAATTGGTTTTCACAAATCCAGTCTTGATGGAAAGGGGCACTTTTATCCTCACCTACAACTGTTCAAGGCACAAAAGATATGCATAATTTGGAGGTTATTGGAGATACTGGCATCTAGTGTGTCACACAGGGCCCAACATCCTTCATTGAGATGACCAAACACATATTCATCTTTCACCCTGCATCAGTAAGAGTACAGACTGGACATAGCCCCAGAGGGCGTACCAGAAGTGAAAACAAGGACAGGCATCAAATGAGGGCCATAAAAGCATAACTCGGACATTTAGGGACAAAACCAGGAAGGTCAAACTTCATCTGCAGATAAAGTTAGCTAGATACATAAAGGATAAGAAGAAAGGACTCCACAAGTGTGCTAGTAATAAGAGGAGATTCAGAGAAAATGTGGCACCTTTTTGGATGGGGAAGAAGATCTAATGGATGATACAGAAAAGGCTAAAGTACTCAATACTTTTTTTTGTCTCAGTCTTCACAGTCAAAATTGACTTCCAGCCCTTCTCAAGTACAGTCTGAGATCATAGAATCATAGCATAGTTTGGGTTGGAAGGGACCTTTAAAGGTCATCTAGTCCAACCCCCCTGCCGTGAGCAGGGACATCTTCAACTAGGTCAGGTTGCTCAGAGCCCCGTCCAACCTGACCTTGAAGGTTTCCAGGGATGGGGCATCCACCACCTCTCTGGGCAACCTGTGCCAGTGTTTTACCACTCTCAGTGTAAAAAATTTCTTCCTCATATCAAGTCTATATCTACCCTCTTTTAGTTTAAAACCATTACCCCTTGTTCTACCACTACAGGCCCTGCTCAAAAGTTTGTCCCCACCTTTCTTACAAGCCCCCTTTAAGTACTGAAAGGACACAAGAATGTCTCCCTGGAGCCTTCTCTTCTGTAGGCTGAACAACCCCAACTCTATCAGCCTTTCTTCATAGGAGAGGTGTTCCACCCCCCTGAACATTTTTGTGACCCTCCTCTGGACTCACTCCATCAGGTCAGTGTCTTTCCAATGCTGAGGGCTCCAGAGCTGGACGCAGTACTCCACGTGGGGTCTCCCCAGAGCAGAGTAGAGGGGCAGAATCACCTCCCAGGGTACGATTGGCCTTCTGGGCTGCGAGCGCACATTGCTGGCTCATGTCCAGCTTTTCATCCACCAGTACCCCCAAGTCCTTCTCAGCAGAGCTGCTCTCAGTCCCTTCATCCCCCAGCCTGTATTGATACTGGGGGTTGCCCCAACCCAGGTGCAGGACCTTGCACTTGGCCTTGTTAAACCTCAGGAGGTTCACATGGGCCCACTTCTCGAACTTGTCGTGGTCCCTCTGGACGGCATCCCATCCCTCTGGCGTGTCAACTGCCCCACTCAGCTTGGTGTCATCTGCAAACTTGCTGAGCTAGAGAGGGGCAACTAGCAGTGGGAGAGCAACATATTAGAGGCTACTTAAAGGAGCTGGTAGTAGTGAGATCCATGGGGCTGTATGAGATTCATTCAAGGGTGTTGAAATAGCACACTATTGTGAGGAGGTTAACTATCATCTGCAGAAAGTAGATAACAACTGGAGGAATTCCCTGCCAGCTGGAAAAAGTCTAACGTTATGCTTGTCTTCATGAGAAGTAGGAAGCACCTTGGGAACAATAGGCTGATGAGCCTCACCTCAGTCCCTGGAAAGGCCTTGAAGCATGTCTTCTTGCAATCCATTTACAGTTACTTGCAAGACAAGAAGATAATAAGGAACAGGCAGCCTGGATTTACCAGCCGCAAACCCTGCTTGATCAACATGATTGTGAGTAGGTTAGCCAGTGATGATAAATTAAGGGACTTGGGTGGAGGGCTGAGCTGTAGGGCTTTAATCCAGAGGGAAATTGAGAGGCTTGAGGACTGAGCCAAGAGAAACCTCACAAAGTTCAGCAAAAAGAAATGCAAAGTTCTGTTCCTGGGGCAGAATAACCCCATAATAGTAACAACAGGTTGGGAAGCAGCTGGAAGTGTAGCAGCCCGCTGAAAAGGACCTGGAGGTTACAGCGGATGTGGGGTTGTAAGTGTTACATATTACATATATACTAAGATTAAAATGAGTCTTTCATCTCTCTTCATGAAGTATAGAAGAGAACTGATCACGGCTTTGGTGATCTCAATGTGAAAGACACTTATTTGATATTTTGCATTTTTTAATTTCCCTTTTTTTCCATTTTTATGTCATTGGACCAGTCAGTAATATTTGTATTAACTTTAAAAAGTGAAGGTCTTACCAAAATAGTCATAATTTCTAACTTAGCATTTAATATCCACATTTAAAAAATGGCAAATTATTTTAATTTACATATTGAAACATACCTCTAAACTAGCAAACAAAAGAGATTTGAGATTCAAAGGCCATCACATGCATGCTATTTATTAAAAGTCTTAGAGGTCTGAAGAGGAGGTCTGGACTAGGCTAAATCCCAAACTGTGTTCAGGAAGTGCTTGGGGCAGTATTGGCTGGTTGAGGCTGCCAGGTACTTTTATAACAATTAAATAGTTTTGACAGCTGAGTTGCCATGCCTGTTCCTTTTACCATCCTGCTTAATTTACTAATATAGAAATAGCAAAAGGGGCTGAGAAGGCCCAGTAAAGAAAACAAATCCCGGTAGGCAACATGGCAAAAGGAAGCTTTAAAAAAAATAGGAAAAAGAAATTCTGTAACCCAGTGCTACATCTGAAGTATAAAAGACTTTACATTTATATGTAGAAAAGAAATTTTTATTTGTTTATGTTTTATGAACAGCAAAAGTGATCTGGCAGGATGAAACAGTTTCAGGTCATGACATCATGTGACCCAGACAAATTCCACCTAATGGTCTTAAAGAAAGTAGCCAGAAAGCTCTGTGAACATCATATAGTTTAATGAATGATACATTAGGAATTAATCTTTGAAAATGGCAAAAAGACCTGGAAGATGACTGCTCACATATTTCTAATCTTTAGATACAGTAAAAAGGGTGAAACAGAGCATCACTTCTAAGCAACGTAATAGCTAATTCAGGGCCAGCAACAAAGACTTAGCACATATCTGACCAGCATAGGGTGACTGACTATATACTCACACTTCAACCCTTGCAAGAGGTTCAAAGGACAGTCTTAAAAGAGGGCAGATTCAGGAAAAAAAAGGGAGCCTTGTGATGTAAAGCTTGAAGAGCACACTCTATCCAGCTAGTCAGAGAGAAGCTATGGAGGTCGTTTGTCCATAACAAGTAATGGGTACTTACCCAGTGTGGGAAACAGAGAAGATTTTCAGTCCTACAGACAAGAGCATGAGATAGTACAGCTGCTAGAAGTTGAAGCCAGGCCACTTCCCTGAGGATGAAAACTAAACATTGGAACAGTTCATCAAAAGAGGTGGGGGAACATTAAGCTCTCGCAGAGATATTGAATTTCATTTTAAAAGCCGGCCATTGATCCATCTCCTGGGAGCAATCCTGTAGTCAGTGTTCAGAGCAAGCCTGCGCAGATCACCATGTAGTCCCATGGCAACACTTGAGTTTCTCTGTGCTGAGCTGCCTCAGTATAATGACATGACACATAAGACTGGGTCAGAGTCTTCGGTGCATGTCTTGTCATGCCCTATGCCCAGATCTTGGCCGGGAGCCCAACATGGGCCAGTCTCTCTGGAGCTACCAGAGCAAGACAAGTCCCATCCTGGAGCTACACGCACTGCTAGTGAATCTGCAGGGAGCTAATTCTAGCCTGTTTCAAACAATCCTGGTTTGGGGACATTATAGGCTTGTCTTGAATTTCCTCCTATTGCTGTTATTCGCATTAGGCTTTGGACAAAAGGACTTCTCAGCTTGAGAAGCTCCCACTTATCTCCCACTGCATACGTGTCCAAAAGATAACTGCTCAGGTTGTATGTTAAAAACAAGCAACCCCTCCTCCCAACACCAACCAAATGCTTTTGCAGAGTTTTTCATGACTAACTGTTGGCAGGCAACTGAAAATACCCCTACTGCGGCTGTGAAAAGGAGAGTTCGAATTAACACTTCAATGATTGCTAAGAAGACCTGACAACAATAAAAGGGGAAATTAGCAATAATTTAAAGAGCAGGCTGTTGTTACAAAATGTAATTCTGAAATCCAGTTCTCTTTCCTCTCTCCTGAACTAATAAATGTTTTCTGGTTGTCCAGACCTAAGCCTCCCACCAGCCCCCAACACATTGTGACTGTGCTAGGACATTATTGACACCATTAACGATCTGTTAGTCAAGATTCCTAGCGAAGGGGTTTTGGCAAACCCAGAGGTTTTGCCTGTCGTAGTAAATAACATGGATTGACTGACATTGCAGAAACTGCAGACCAGCTGACACACACAGTTCAGTTCTCATCTCCACAAAACCAGGAGGTGGACACATCTGAACTACACTGGGAGTGATCTACAGCATGTGCTAACTCCTGAGCTAGGCCTGGGACACTGCTATGATGCCCACCCATGCCAGGGCCAATGCTAAGAAATTAATGGTGACGAAAATAGTGCCTGGGTGCTTGAGTCTGTGCACTAGTCCATTTAAAGAACCAAATGCACATATAGAGGTAGGCAGGGTATCTCAGCAGCACAACTCTAACAGCATCAAACAGCTCTACTAAATTAGAGTGCTGTAAAAAAATCCAGTGTGGCTTTGGACTTACCTTCTCTGGTAAGAAGATAGACAGCAAGCTTACTAGGAGGGAAATACGTGGTGTGAACATAATTTTAGTGCTACCCATCTGTCCCTTTTGCCTTAGTCTTCCATTCTGTGAGTGCTTGTGTACTAATATAACATCATAAAATATAAGAGAAATAGATTAAGAGCCTAATTGGTAAGAGTATGAAAACACATCAATTTTCGATAGTAGAAGAAGGCCAGAGACAAGAAAAAGAAGCAGAAGGCTGAGCAGGGACTTCATAAGAATAGAGTCCATGCTGCCATATCAAAACCAAGAAGTGAAATATGATTTCAGTTCAGTTGCTTTATAAATAAAATAATTGCTGGGATACTGGAGATCTGGGATCTCCAAGTAATTGCATGCCTAAATAAGCAGAGAAAGAATAAAGGATTCAGCCAAAATAATGGTATGCAGAGTCTGGACAAAGAGATATGGGAGTCTCGCCACCAGTTGGTCAGTTCTGAAGGAGAAGTAATGCCTTTCACAGACCACGCATGTGAGGAGTTGTCTGGAAAACGTGAGCAAAACATGCCTGCCCAGAAATATGAGCATCAGAATCCCCTGGCGCATTTGGATGCATGGCTAGTAACAAAGTTAGACAAGCATCTTACCCAGTCTGCCCCAGAGGTTATCAAAAGAAGTGATGGTTACATCATTTCTGCTTATTATTTGACAGTTTGCCCTGATGAAATGAAAGAAATTACCGAAGATGTCAAATTCAAATATATATTGCTTCAAGGCTATTTTTTAGTTGTGCAAACCCCCTCCCTCCAAACAAATAGCTTTCTTAAACGCAGAGGAGATGCAATAGAAGAGATTTGACAGCTGTAACTGGCTTAAACTCTCACTAGAGAAAGGCTGGACCTCATTGTTTGACTCTAGACCACTGCTGAAGTGCAGGAATTTCCTGTTAAGTTTGCAAGGCAACAAAAGGAATTAAAATGTACATCAACGTAAATACATTTTCTCAGAATCACCCAACTTCCCAGCTTTTAAATTCCCTTTTAATCCTTCTAAACTCATTACAGGAAACAAATTTCCCATGGATCAGAAATCACAAAATAAAATCAGAACATATTAACATGTCTCTGCAGTTATTACTGTCTACCTTCCCCAAAGACTAATCAGCCTATTAATACTACTTATGTTCATCCCAAAGATATGCTTCATCAACTATGATAAAGATGAAAATCAGTTTATCACTGTCTATGCAAGGGTTCAGTCTGCGATGAAGTTATGTAAATTAATAGGTGTCTATAGGCACAACAAGTGTCTCATTTCTCGTTGCATTCAATGGAGATATTTTCATTGGCACAGGGAAAGCAATTCAGCTCATTTTTCAGCAGACACCTACAAGGAAATTCAGCTGCCTAGACATTGATGTCAAGTATAATTTCAGGTGGTGTGAATATATTCCGTGTCCCTCAGTAGGTATCTTGCACATCCCAGTGTGTCTGAACTGGGACTGTGTAGAGGCAGCTGAATCCTGCCCATAATGTTTGGTCAACTAACTGACTCCATTGGCTGTAATGGAAACTTCAACACATACAGCACACCTAGGTACCTAAATGGGAGTCTTGAACTGAATCCTACCTCTAAGAGCTGTTATGGAAACTCTGTAGGTGATAAGAAGCACATGCTGTACCCCAGACTATCTGCTATTAGCTGACATGGGTAGATGAACTATACAGTTACATGATTTCAGCAGAAAAATTAAGACCAAGATGCAATTGTATAAATTAATATGTCTTAGTTGGGATATATCCCATGTTTTATTTTAAGTGTTAGAAGGCTTCAGAAGCTTATAGAATGAATAGAGTTGATGGAGTAGAACAAAGTAGAATAACTCAAGTTGGAGAGATCTCAGGAGTCTATAGTCCCATCCCCTGCAGGGTCGGCTATGAGGTCTGACTAGGTTGCTCAAGGCCTTATTCCAATCAGGTCTTGAAAACCTCCAGGGACGGAGACTGCACGACCTCTTTGGGCAATCTGTTCCAAATGGAATAGAACTCCAAACAGAACTCACATACTTTGTGTACACCTTTGAGAATGTTACTTAGAGCTCAATTTTCAGAAACATATAGGCATTGCATGCAGTCCTGAAGAGGCTGAATAGGAGGAAGGAAAGGATTTAATCAGATATCCACAGACAATGGCAAATCGCAAGGAGTTTTGCGGTAAGTATCGTTAATAAGATCAGTCTGGATACTATGTTCCTGTTTCAGGATAAGAGATGAGAACAACCTCACAACAGATCAGGTTATGTACAGTGAGCAGTACATGAGGCCTGACTCCATCTTTGCCCCACAGTTAAGACTGCACGGTGTGCTACTCAGCTCTCTCAAGAGCCAACTAAAGCAATTCATTTAGCAAAGAAGGAAATATACCATAACTGGGGAACATATGTGGGCTTACAGTGATATCCTCTATAAATAGGAATGTTTAATCTGGCATTACTATATAATACAGCCGCTTCTATTCTTATTCAGGGAAAAGGACCTGCAATTTTGAAAAGAAAAACTACTGAGAAGACCAGAACTCCAGATTTATATATTTTATTTGTCTACCAGTACTTTAATGAAGAATATTTAGTCATCTGCAGGTGTATTAGATCTTTTTTATTCACAGTAGGTTTTATTAGAGATGTTTGAGATGTGTTTTCAACAAGGACAGTGACACTTAACCACTACCAAAAGGCTTGACAGAGGAACAGGTAGTTCCTATCTCACCATATATGTGTCATGTTTAAACTTGCTCATTTATAAGGTCAGAGAAGTATATGGAAAAAAGCCGCTAGTACCAAGAAATTATAGTCAGATACATCAGAGAAAACAGTATATACAGATAATGAATTGTGGAGATGGGTTCATGACCAGATAACCAGGAACTTTAGAAGTAATTTGGTCAGTTTGAGAAACAAATTGTTTTTGGCAGTTTACACCATTATGTAATGGAAAATTTAATTAAAAATTAAGAAACTTGTCCAACCTTTGTATTTCCTTGCCCTAATTTAGCTAGGTCTGTTATAAAACCTTTCTTTTATGAGGGCAAATTACATTCTGTCTGTGAACTAGGGAAACTTTTAATTCCCACTTCACCTCTACTTCACTAATGGCTGTGTGCCAAAGGAGCATGGAAAACATAAAAAACTCTAGGCCACGTTCTTTTCTCCTCTGCTACAACACCTTAAAAATAAAGGAACTCTTTATTTGAAAGATGGGGAAACTTTTGCATAGAGCATGGAAAATGTCAATATTCATAAGAAATAAATTTCTTCTCAGACCCTTAAAATCATTCACAAGATTTTCAATTCATTAAATCTGATGTTACCACTTGCAAAGTAAGCTACATATGTTCAGGTCAGTGTGGAATCAGCAGCTATTACTTCCTAGAGTAGTAATTAACATTCACACTAGAATTCCCACCAGGAAGAATATTGTTGCTGTTTACCATTTGGGATCAGTGGATTTTAAGTTAATTTTTACATGAAGTGCTACAGTACTTTGCTGCAGGCAATACTGATTCAGTACACTGGAGTTTCTTTAAAACTGTCAATTTTCAGAGCACAGAAAACATACAACTAATTGAGATACATGCAAGCATTGATTTTGGAGACTAGTTCTTAACTTCATAGCTTGTCAGCTGAAGTAAATGAGGAAAAGTAAGAGAGAAAAGGGGGATAAGAGCTAGGGATATTAATAATATAATAAATAGCATCTTTTAAAGCTAAGTTGACCTTTATTATATAAAAACAGCAGCTGGCAAATACAATCAGCCCACAACACAGAATGAGCGTGGAATGGGAAACTGTTCCTCCAAAAGGCGCAGCATCTGTTTTCTTATCATCTGTCCTCAACTACCAGCTGGAGCAGAGAGGTGTTGCAGCTTGCTTCTTATCCCTTTAACCCTTCTGGCATTATAAAAGTTTGTGTACTCCTACAGCTCCAGCAATGAGTACCTCTTTATCACTGCTGCACTTGCTGTTGTCTCCTCCAGGCTGCTTTTTAGCTCACCCAGACCAGACCTTAGGAGCTGTCGTGGTTTAACCCCAGCTGGCAGGTAAGCACCACCCAGCTGCTTGCTCACTCCCCCATGGTGGGATGGGGGAGAGAATTGGAAGGGTAAAAGTGAGAAAACCCATGGGTTGAGATAAAGACAGTTTAATAGGTAAAGCAAAAGCCACGCACGCAAGCAAAGCAAAACAAGGAATTCACTTATTACTTCCCATAAGCAGGCAGGTGTTCAGCCATCTCCAGGAAAGCAGGGCTCCATCACACGTAATGGTTACTTGGGAAGGCAAACACCATCACTCCTAATGTCCCCCCCTTCCTCCTTCTTCCCTCAGCTTCATATGTTGAGCATGATGTCATATGGTATGGAATATCCCTTTGGTCAATTGGGGTCAGCTGTCCCAGCCGTGTCCCCTTCCCAACTTCTTGTGCACCCCCAGTCTACTCGCTGGTGGGGTGGTGTGAGGAGCAGAAAAGGCCTTGACTCTGTGTAAGCACTGCTCAGCAATAACAAAAACGTCCCTGTGTTATCAACGCTGTTTCCAGCACAAATCCAAAACATAGCCCCATACTAGCTACTGTGAAGAAAATTAACCCTAGCCCAGCCAAAACCAGCACAGGAGCCAACAGAGATGACTGAGAGGAAGGTGGATTAGATGAAAGAACCTGACTCATATTAGAGGTTAAAAAAAAAAATAAATACTTGCTCACCATGCCTTCTAATGAAATAATACGGCTATCAAATAAAATCAGAGGGCGGCTGGCTCAAAAAAAAAAGGTAGTTATCGGTGCAGGTGTAAGCTGTGAAACAGCCTGTGTGAAAGTCATGAAAAGATGCAAATGCTAAATTTCATATAGCTCAAAAAAAGTTATTAGATATGTCCAAGGAAGAAAGATTCAGTGAAAGTTTATTAAATAACTTTTGATCCACCTCTTGATAAAGAAATCTTGAGCTGCAGAGTGCTGAAAGTTCAAAGAGCATCCTGATGCCCTTGTACCCTGGTCGTCTCCCGATGGCCATTGGGGATAATGTGATGCAGAGGCAGATGGGCTGGTGCAGTCACCCTTTCTGTCCTCCCTGTCTGTATTCCCCTTATGTTAAAAATTGCTAACAGGCTTCAGACTCCCTCTTTAATGCTCAGATAGCTGATCCCTAATAAGTAGCAGAAGATGAAGTGCAAATATAACCTCCTGCTTCTAATTTTCCAATGTAGCTGCTGCAGAGAGAGAATATGGCCCAGCATTTCTCCAGTAAGAATAAGAAAAAGGAAATGAACACTTTGACCAGATATGCTCTCCTGAAAGCAGCCCACTTCAATGCTTGCATGAATACTGATGAACACTGAAATGAGTTTCAGCCGCCTTTTCCTGTGGAAAATATCCTGAGATCTTGTATGGGAATGAAAACAAAGAGATCATGGAAATCACAACTGCATGCAACTAAGTGAAAAACATTTAATTTTAGGAAAGATTAGCTATTTAAACATCTGCATAACACCCTCAAAATATCTTTGAATGAAATCTGTTTCTTCAAATATTTTGCTGAATATGTTCAGTAAAGATTTAAGAGTTGTATGAGGGAGACAGCTAAACCTTAGCACTCACTGTATCAAACAATAATTGAAATGTGTCTTGTAAAGCCATTCAAGTCTAACAAATGCAAAAAATCCCAGATGGAAAAATATACATTTATGCAAATATTCCCAAATAAGATGATTTTGCATAATTATAAGATATAACTAAGGTTTCAAAATTACTGTAGCCCACTGAAGAAATCTTTATACTTTGTAATTCTGTTCCAGTAAACTGGATCATTTTGTGCATATAAATAGTTAGATGTGAGATGCTACTGCATGAATTTGAAGGTCATGGCATCATCGGAAAAGTGATTTCCCAGCAATGTGTCCTGTGCCTTTGACTTTATTATGATTTGTTCATTCTTAATGTCTCTGTTTATCAGTTTGGTATCCTTGCTGGCTACATCATGCATTTTTAGAACAAACGTTACAAATTAAAGGATGATTCTTTGGAAATGGCAATCTGAAAGTTTGAAAGATCTCCTGCCTCACTAAGAAAAAAAAAATCACTAAATAGCAATTAAAAATTATCTGTTTTTTTACTATTTAAATGTGTCTGCACAAATTCAACTGTAGGAATAATCTGGCCAGAAGATTTCATTTGGCCTCAACTAATTTTCCATAACTCTCTCCTTCACAGAAAAGTATAAGAGCAGTATTGATAGAGATAGTTCTAATCTCCTGAACAAACAAGTAAAAAGGCAATTTTGAGGAGGAAAAAAAGTGGGTATTTACTCAAAATATAAGAGCATCTTAGTCTCTTGTGTACCTGTATTTTTAAGGATACTGATATTAAAAGTGCATAATGTAACTTGTAAAAAATGTCAATCACTGTAGCATGTAAGTCAAAAACCAACAAAAACTTATGATATTTGTACCAGTCTTGGAGAAAAAAGCAAATGAGGGAGAACAACAAAGTTATACAGTCACATTTTTAATAACAAGCTATTTTTATTCTCCAGATGCTGGTGGGCTGAAAATTTTAAAACAAAGCCCCTACTTACTGTTTTTTGTGAAGAAATCAAATATTTGCCATGTAAACCAAGAGAGCTAATTAAATCCCTCCTACTCCTTTTCTAATTGCGTATTTTGTAATAAATAGTGTACCAGAGCAGTGCTTCCAATTTTTGTTGCAAATAGCTCTGAAGAGGTCTTATTGTGCAAACACTGATATAAACTTTAATGGTTACAGTGAGAAGACATTCAATTATGTGGTTATATGGTGGTGTCTGCATGTTTGTGATTGGAAACAAAGCTTAACCACGGATTTTAGCTGGGTGCTTTCATTCTACAAAGATGTAGGGTTCTTCTTAAAAAATAGTGATAATAAAATTCCTTTGTATATGTTTTATAATGAAGAGTTTAACCTGCAGACAGCAAATAGATTGAATAAGTCACATGCAGAGAGTTTAGAACAGAGGTTTGATCTAAAGCCTACAAGATCTTTAAACTTTCATACTCCAAATAAATGCACTGATTAGTCCTCTGAAATGTTTCTAAATGCACTCACTTTGGCTGCTGCAAAAAACAATGCTGAGGCTAGAGGAATCTATGTGCATTTTATTCAGTCAGTGTATAGGCACTATCAGCCATGTCCTACATATATTGCATTCAAAGTAACCACAGTCTCTAGAATGTAAACTTCTATATTTACAGTCATTGTTGCCTAGATGTATACTGTTTAATCTGATTTTATCTTCTGAAGTCTACGTAGAAGAATGATATTAAAGGTCCATTACCCAATATACTTTTGCTCCCCCAGTGGTATTTGTGCTCGTACTGTTATCTCAGCTGTGTCACTGTAAAATTTGGAAGAACTTCAAGGAAATCAGTGCAATTACTCCAGATTAATGTTATCACTTATATCCAAATATTGCTTTTAGTCATGTAAGATATTTAACTTTCTTGAATGTTCTCATTTCTATGTAGTGATGAAGAGAAGCCATTCTCAAAATAAAGTAATGCTGTGGAGGCTTGGAATAGTCATGAGACAGAGAAGAGATCAGAATTTAAGACATAATTCTGGTGACCCTGACGTCTTTGCTGGTCATAAGTAGCTCCATCAAATTCAGTGAAGTAATTGGTAGCAGAGCAAAGCTATCGAGTGAGAGTACTCAGGTGTAGTCACAGTACTCTGTGGTTGCATGATCTAACAAACCAAAGCTCAGCAAAGTTTCTTCAGAGCTTCCAAAACATTGTGGCTCCAGGGTGACAGAATGCTTAGAGCATACCTGTAAGCATAAGAAAAGGAAAAGCAAGGAGACCATACCAGTTCTTAAAATTAGACAGGTCCTTAAATCCCCTTTTAATTTGGGAATTACATTTTGACTGCGTGTGTGTATACAGAAGGAATGAAATGAAGAATGATTAATTCAGTGAAGTAATTGGTAGCAGAGCAAAGCTATCGAGTGAGAGTACGTGTAGTCACAGTACTCACTCGGTGCATGATCTAACAAACCAAAGCTCAGCAAAGTTTCTTCAGAGCTTCCAAAACATTGTGGCTCCAGGGTGACAGAATGCTTAGAGCATACCTGTAAGCATAAGAAAAGGAAAAGCAAGGAGACCATACCAGTTCTTAAAATTAGACAGGTCCTTAAATCCCCTTTTAATTTGGGAATTACATTTTGACTGCGTGTGTGTATACAGAAGGAATGAAATGAAGAATGATAATAAATTAGGTAGGCTTAACTGAACTGCTATACAAACTGCACTAGGCAGCAGGTGGTAACATTCCTATTTCTGTCTCTGTCTGAGTTTAATGTCGGAAGTTGTGTATTACATTTCATTAAGACATCGGAAAACTGCAGACACGCTCCCAGGCTTGCAGAAAAACATTCTGTAATTTGGATTAGCTCACCAATATATGGAAGGAACTGGAGATGCTCTGTGGTCTTTTTTAAAGCTCAGAAAAAAGGTGCAAAATGAAGGTTTTTCTAAGCAGGAAAAAAGGATGAAAGATGAACAATCAGTTAGCTGTATAAAGAGCAGACAGTATTTGTAGGTAGAATATGAAGAAGCGAGCAGGAAGACTACCATAGAAGTGGGAGATCAACAACCATGACTTCATGATACACTTACTAGATTGATAAACTGTCTTGCAAAGTATGAAGACAGGATGTTGACGGCCAGAAGACATTTATGTTCCAACATAACTACTACAACAGGCAGGTAAAAACCTACCATTCCTTTGTATAATAGCAATTCAGCATCGGTCTGGTACAAATGTCAGAATAGAAGTGTGTTGAGCTCTGTGTGTGTGTGTTGGGATCCCAAGAGCTAAAATAAACTTAATAAAAATGGAAAATATAATCTCTTTGTAGGATAGAATTTGCTCTAGGTTTCTCTTCATCCCAGTCTTCAGCATGACAGACTCCTATTAACTGGGAAGGAGCGGATTGCCTGCTGAGTAAAGTGGGAGAAGGTGTTTCAGGGGCTGACTCCATCTCTATACCTGACTTCCCGTGTGACCTTGAATCAGCCATTCAGGGCCAGGTTTACTTCTTACGCTTTACTCACAGTTTCCATTAAAATGTGTCTTTCCCATTCGATAATGTAATTAGAATTAATTTCCCCCTTTTCAGGGATGAATTCATTTGGTCTAAATAATGTTTCATTTTCTATTAGTTCATTCATCTTAACTGATCTATTTGCAGTATAAATTTACCTGCTGCTATGCTGGGCAAAATCGGGCTACTTGCATTGCAGAATTTCATCCACAAAAATGATGGTAGAAATGGCAATCTGACTCAGGGAGATACAGCAAGACTAATTCATTAGAGCCTTTAAAATGCAGTTCATAAATGAGAAAAACCTCTGTGGAATCTGGTTTTAGGTAGATGCAGTAATAGCCTTTTTGCCTCCTAGATGGAGCTAAAGCACTTGTCTGCTGTACCTTGGCTTGTGGGATGGAGGAAAGCGAGTAACATGACAAACATCATTGCCTTCTCTTGCATTTCAGGATTAGTATTACCTGCAATTTTATACATTCCTAAGAACGCATTTTACAAAATAATAATACAAAAGTTTGGTCTCCATTCTGCAAGGACGATCTTTTGTGAGTGTAAATCAGTCTAAAACTTACAGAGCCTTTTTTCACTTCCCTGCAGCCAGGCCGTGCTGCTCACCAGATACATGCTTCAGCAAGCACTGCCAGGTATCCAGTTCAGCTTCCTGGAAGATTAACGTTCAGTCTTCTTCCCCCTAGTCCTCATAAAGGATAGATAAAGGACTTCTGGCCCCAGGGTAGAGACTGAGCATACAGTCTAGATGAGACCTCTTCAGTGTTAATAAAGGAAGAGATGCCACAACCTTGAAAGCAAGGAATTTGAAAGTGAAACCAACAAAACAAGACACCATCCTGAGCCGAGTGTAGACACAAAAGCAAAGCAAACCTTGCAGCTTTATTTAATTGCAAACAAACACAACCTAACAAAACCTAGCAAAAACCCCACAAGAACAAATGCAACAGTGCCATTCACATATATATTCTGTTTCTGGGAGGGTCATACAATGTTAGGAAAAGGGTATTCCTCTTTCAGAGCTCTAGTGAAACTTCAGTTAAGCCGTAAGCACATATATAAGTCTGTATCTGTGTATGCAATTCACTACCAATCAGTATTCTAATTAATTTAATTTTCACAGCCTTGTTTGTGGTGAACATCAGTATTCAGTGCACTCCACATGCTCACGGTGTGGGGTGAATAGACTGAACAAAGAAATGGAGGAGGCCTGTCAAAAAGAAACACAAGGTGAAAACGGAAAGGGAAGAGTCAAAAGCTCTTCATAGCGTACAGAAAGATGAAAGACTTACAACAGATGTGACCAGAGTCTAAGAACATTAAAAAAATAATACCACCATACCTAAAGAAGAATTTTTCACAGTCTAAGAAGAGAAAGAAGATCAAGAGGTGGCTGGTGGCCAGTGCACCAGCTGCAGGCCAGTGTCAACTAGCATCTGGGAAAAAGATCCTGGCTATCTGGAAGATAAAGTAGTAAGTGAAACTGCTATAGCAAGTTGGCAAAGCAGAGTCACTACAGAAGAGAAGGTCAGATCCTTTCCTCTGGGTTACTGGGCTTCTGCCTATGCCTTTGGACTCATGGAACAAACAGATCTGAACTGCAGCCAAATAGGCGCTGCTGGATCTTTATGTCTGGCATCTGGCCTGTCTGCATTGCTTGTGATTCTAATGGCGTTAATTTATTGCAATATCTTACGATGGTTTTTAATTATTTAATTTGCTGCTTAAGATGATTTTTAATTATTTAATTCATGTTTGTTTCCTTATGTTGCTGCATATAATAATCTATGACACTGATCCTACAATGACTTCCTTATTGGTGTGCCTCTTTTCCACTGTGGATCAGCTTAAAGGGTCTATGCATATGATGTGGACTTTCCTCACTTCTTTGAATTCAGCAATAATTATCTATAAAAAATATGCACTGGAATATATTTTAATTCAAGTCTATAGGGATTTTTAACTCTCTGATAGGAATAACCTGCAATACACTTGAACTAATCTACGGAGATCAGTTTAATGCAGCAGAACAGAGTGGAAACATATTAATGTGGATGTGCAAATGTAATGAGTAGACCATGTAGGACAAGTCATCTATAAATTAATATGTAGACAAATCTGTGTAGCAAGAAGTTCTACCTCCTTGTGGGATTGCAAAAGCAATCTCTTTTTTTTAATTATCTTTAAAGCCAAGGGTCTTTGTTTACCCCATCCTTCTTCCCCCCTGGGATTTTCCCCTTTTATCTATAACAGAATCCATATGCCTTAGAGGAACTAAGACTTTTAAATTACTACGTGATAAAGAAAATCGGGTATTTACGTTATGATGCCAATCATATATTATGGAAACTGAAGTATTTGGAAATCCAACTCCAGCTTTAAAAACGGACATACATGATGACATTGTTACTACATACAGGCTTATAGCAAGTTCTCACAAGACAAAATCTTCTGAACAGGTTTGAAATTCTAAAATTCTGGACTGCCATTTATTTTTATTCTGTATCATATGCTGAATCTGGAAACCAATGAAAAACAGGCTATTTAAATGTTTTTTGAGCCCTGTCATTAGAATCTGGTCCATATCTCATATAGGTATTAAAATGAGATTTTTAGCCAGGGCATTATCCCTCCTTGAATTTCCTTGTGTGAAGTTGGAGCGACTGCGTGACACTTTGTTTTGATATGGTACAGCTTGTTCTATAGGTGTACATGTCCTGACCCTGCTCATTCGGAGCAATGTACTCTACACAGTATGTTTCATAAGTCAGTATATATGTTTTAAATCCAGACCAGGTCGCTACCTGGAACCTGAGGCCTCATACCATAGGATTTCCCTGTAAGAGTCATACCTCAACTCTTCTAGTTGAGTGATAGTATGCCACAAAACAGGAGCATGTGAAATTCAGGCTCCCTCTCACTATTTCAGTGTATATTTCCTCCTCCAGGCACGCCTAAGTATTGCATATACACAATCCTGATTAACAGCCAAATTCCATAACAACTCTCTAGTTTATACACCGTGGAGTCCTCTGAAAAGTTACTCATCAAAGATAGAAATATCCCATGCCCTATAAAACATGCTGGTGTTTTGTAACTGTGTAGTCTATGTTTTGGCATGGGAGACAGTATAAGGCAGACTAAAATAAGAAGCATTACATAAGCCTTTAAAGAATATCTACATAGGCCATATCTTGTCATCCTCTGGCAAAATCGCTACTGAAGTCTTGGCCAGATTCTCAAACACAGCAAATGAGTTCATACCATCTGGTAGACCTCATGACACAGCAGAGAAAAACTCTGTACCCTAATGTTTACGTCACTTGTCCTTCAAAAAAATCTATGCTTATGTATGCCCAGATGTTTTCTTTGTTATTTTAATTTAAATTTAATTTAAATATGATTTCAGAAAAACATGTGCCCAAAGGATTAGAATCACATTAGTGCATTGCATTAACCGGAATTCAAGCAATTTGCATAAAGAGAGCATTTGTCCCGGTGCTTTGACAGAGCTGCCATGGAACCAGTTTGCACTCGGAAGAGGGAGTGTCAAGGCAGGTTGAAGGCTTAGCTAAGAAACCAAGCCCATAGTCTAATCTATAGCTGAGCACAGCTGAAAATGAATGTTAATTAAGCTGCAATTACTTTATGACAAGATTTGCATGTCGATTGATGATAGAAGGAAACAAACACGGAACTGATGTCCGGGGTCACTGAACTATCCAGCCATAATGGCCCATGGATACAGAGCCAACCGGCTTTGGGACTTACTGCTGCCTCCGTGAACGTGAATGCCACAGCAATTCCTAATGGAGGAAAAAGCAAGAAGGTGGTATTCAGAGGCTTTTCTTCATGACTGTTACTTGAACTGAAGCTGTGACAAATTGACATTTAAATAAAACACCTGTTTTCATAGGAAAAGGGATTCCTCCTGTGCTATCGACTAGCTGTTAGGCACCACTCAGTTTAGCAAGACCCGCAAAGAAGAAAGAAAGTGTGATCCATGGGGAAGCCAGACAGGTATGAGAAGCAGAGCAAATAGACACCATGCAGGGGCCGAGACCACTGGGAATGCTGGTGTCGCAGATTAAAATGCTGCACAATTTTAAGAGCTAGAAATCACTTCGGAACACAGATATGCCCATGGAGGACAGAGATCAGAAAATTAAGTTTTAAAAAAGTAAATAATAGCTTTACAGTCTTAAGAATGATGCTCAGAACACTGTAACAGTGCTTGATGTAACAATGTTTGATGAGAGAGGCTGCAGAGAGATAAATGGGTGGCTCTTTTGCCTTATCTTTTAAAACTAAAACCAAGAATGAGGAGAGACAGTAGATATGCTGCAGAGTTGGGCATTCTGGTATCCACATTAAAAATCAAGGATAAAAACTTTACAATAAGGGGCTTGGTCATTTGTAAGGTATATTTGTCCAGCTTCTAGGAGAGGCTGTGGAAAGAAAGTGAGCCTTGCCTTCAAACGTCAAAGGGAATTGGCAGGGAAAGATCAAAACAATGGTCAAAACTATGATGCTGGTAAATTCATGAGATCAAAAGTGAAAAAAATCCAGGACTAGGAGACAAGAAAACTATAGTACATCTAATGAAAGAAAAAGTGTTTTAAGTCAACCTGAAAATATTTTCTGAATTTTTTTGGCTCCCCCAATTTTATTTTTTTTTTTAACTAAAGAGGGATTTTCTAACTGTGACAGGCACAGAGTAGCATTATTCTCTGACAGAAGTGTTCATGACTATGCTTTTTGGAATAGGACAGCTCTACCAGTTCACAAGGAAGACAGGAAACTTCATCACAAACTGCTAAAGGAGAAACAAAGAAATCTTAAATAACCTTTGCTGAATACAAGGAAGTGAATATAATGCCTACCTCAGTACACTGTGGGACACTGTGAAAGACATTAATTAATACACTGCATTATATTTGTATCTCTGATGAGCAGTTCCAGGCAACCCAACAAAGACAGGGAAATCCAAACAGTAATAGTTCCAATTCCTCTGTTGGCCAGAACCTAAGATACAGTATCACATACAGTTACTTTTTTCTACCAGCAAAGGGGTGCACTGTGGGTGGAAGAGTACATCTTTAAGAGGATCCAGACAGTAATACCAGCAGATTTAAGAGCTGAGAAGATATAATGGATGTATATTTCATGCCTAGAGACAACATTATGCCTGAAAGGAAACAGACAACCATCTTGTATTTTGACATGAACACCCATACAGGGAAAAGTGCAAGGTGTGTGAAGAATACTTTGGTCACCCGTAGAAGGAAACTTTTCAGAATTGAGAAATCACAATCTATTTTATAGAAAAGGTTGGGACAGACCTCTACAGTTGTAAGATCAAGAATTACATGGTCACAATTACCAGCCTCTCAGAGCTAAATCTCGCCAGTAAGAACTGTGATAAAGTATTGACAGCAGATTTTACAAGGTGTAGCATGCTGAAATTTAGCATATGAACTAATGGGTCACAGTCCATGATAGCATATCCAGATGGATTTAGTACCAAACAGGAATCACAAAACAACTCATGACCCTCTTGGGCTCCCTAGCAGCATCAGTAGCCCAAGCCATGCTGTAGATCAGCATACTGAAAGGTATATGAAGCTCATCAGCTTCCTTCAGGTTCTCATGGTACAACTAATTCTACTTAGGTTTGACCCCAGGAAATAAGAAAATAATACAGACTGCAATCAAATAAAGGAAGGGAAGGATGTAGAAAGACTGGATCCTGGAGGGAGGTACACAGATTGCAGGAAGGAAGAGGCTGGAAGTGCCACTGTGACACCGATTTGTGTACACAGGGCTGATGGAAACCAACTTGCAGCTACACCACCTTACTTAATTTAGTTTTACAAGCGCTGAGTCCTCTGATGTTATTATTCCCTATGCAGCACACAAAACAGGAACCACGCTGCCCACATACAGACAGAGGAAAACCACAAGGAAGTCCAAATAGGATACAAAGATCTGAGACCTGACCCTCATATGGGAAAAGAGCTAGATGTGGACAGAGGCTCATCTTCTTCATTGTGATGGAAGACAATGATTTCAGAGGTACAGATATGAGATAAGCCAACGGCTACACAGTAAATAAGGTGGGGATCCAGCTCAAATGCTAACATTTTCATAAGTGCCTAAGTGAATATAATACATAAAAAATCCCAGATTAGCCCTGTTTGCTGTATCAATATTGTGCATGTAGGGCAGCAGGGATGTACCAATTATGTCTCAGAACTACTATAGCTGCATTTGCTCCACACTGCACCCCAGCTAGAAAATATTTTTTCAGTAAGGTTGGTGCATATTGCCTTCATGCGCTTCCAGTCCTGGAGCTGGCTCAGTCATTGCTAGCTTGAACACTCCAGTGTACTGCACAAGTAGACATCGAACTTGCTTTCAGGACAAAATTTGCATTTTCAAAATGGTTGCATTTTTTCTTTAAGAATTACTGGAACAGACTTTCTCATACCTGTGTCACGTAGGAAACTGAAAAAACTGTGTTTGAGTGAACTAGTAAATGTATCTATTTTTTCACAAGAAAATTATATTTGTTATCATGAAAGATGATATATCATTCTTCCGTCTTGATCCATTATTAAGGAAGAATCTTATTCTTACGTATTGCCCAATGTAGCGATTAGGTTTTGGAACATATTTAATGGAAAATATAATAGTAGACTACAGTGATCACAATGATTACAATCTTAGAAAAGGATTTGCAAGCTATCTCCAATCTCTACACGACAAAACACCAACCTAACATGAGACTAATTGAGCAAAACCTTCAGGAGTCAACAACAGCATCAAAAGCCCTTTTTTGCTAGGCAATTTGTAGGATGGGCAATGTTACACCATAGAAATAGTACACCACATGCACATTCCAACAACAGACCCAAATGGCATATGTTGTAACCAAACGCTGATTGTCAAGTAAGATATCGTAAGACAGACAACAAGAAGTAGTCACATGCTAGATGGATTGAACACCTTGATACTTTTAAAGAGAGATTATTTTTTATTCTGTCCTACGATTTTCCTCTGGTATAACAGAGGTATTAAAATACTTTTTTATAAATTTCACTGATGTGTATTGATTTAAAGGGCCTTTCTCATTACTGCATTGGTGGTGAGAGAAAATAGGTAAGTAATTTAAGTAAGAGGCACTCACCATATTGGGACGTGTCTTTTCTGCATCAGTGAGCATCTGACTTTGCAAAATGCAGATCTTCAGACTTTTCAATCTTTGTGGCAACTGCCACATGAATCCAAATTACTAGTCTGAAGGGAATTCACATATCTTTTCTTTCCTGGCAATGAAGTTGGTGTAAGGAAGGCATGGAATGTCCTTCAAACCCATCAGGTGACTGTTAGATACTTCTGCATTGTTCTGATTCTGAAAACTGATTTCCAGACTAGAGTAAAAGAGGGCTTATTATTGCAATGTATATTCTACTTATTTTCTTAAGTTTCTGTTAAGAATCAGAATTCTTTTCTTTCTGCCCATTCTACACATACAAGCATATATATACTTTTATATATATATATATATGTATACACATATGCTTTAACTTTGGAAAACAGAAGTTCACAATAAAAAGACCTACAGGGCACCTCAATTAATTTATTTTCACCTACCTGAGAAAGCCATACATTATAATCTACAACACTGTCTAAAATCGTCATATGGCAGGAGATTTTCCTTAGGAAAATTATGGCAACAGTCAAATGGAAATAATTAAAATGAAGTCATTAGTTCTTCCTATCTGAAAAGTTTTAATTTATTTTCTCTCTCCTTTTCTGTATGATTAATTGTGACTTTTAATGACTGTTTTTAGAATAAGTGAATAATAGTTTAGGAACTGTTAATGCTGTTGCTACAAGCAATGATTTGGCTCCTGAAGATATTGATCTGGGACTCTAAACACTGACTTGAGATCCAGGATTATGAACTTTGCAGTAAGTATAAATGCTACAATCTCTAGGTGCTTCTTAAGTTGTACTTTCTTATTTTTCCTGAAATGTTCTTCAGGAGGAGGAAGAGGGAATTATTTCTGATATGTCTGAAAGTACTGCTTGTGCAAAGACATGGGCTTAAGGGTACTGAAGGATGCAAGTCCAGGTAAAGGGAAGTGTTTGATACATGTTATCTGCGCAGGGCTTTGAGCAACCTGATCTAGTGAAAGATGTCCCTGCCTGTGGCAGGGAGGTTGGACTAGATGATCTTTAAAAGGTCCCTTCCAACCCAAACTATTCTATGGTTCTATGATTCAATGACTTGTGAGAAAAGATCTTTCCAATGCTGCAGGAGTTCATTTCCCAAATTTACCTTGGCCTCTGAATCCATGTTAAGCTTGAATTTGCACTCAGTTCCTTCAATTGTTGTATTTTAGGATGACAAGGACATCCTTTTTCACAGTAGTCTTTGCAGTTTACCATTTTGCTTATGATATGCTATGCAAGAAGGTGCACTCACTCTTCATTAAGTACCCTAAGCTGAGAATTAGCTTCTGTCTCAAAGTATACCTCCTAGGACTAGCAACTCCTTTATTCTATCTACAAAAATCTAAACAATCCAATACAAACAGCTATTAAAAGCATCTCTTGCTTTTACCTAAAACTTTCCTAAAGTTGATGGCATGCTATTTGAATGCATTTGTTAGCATATTATATTATAGAAAGGACCTTGTTTGAGGTGGTAGTCAAATTAAACTCTAGCTATTTTCCACTGAAAGGGCATTTTGATTCATCTTCTAGCTATCTTTCTGGAAGAAAGGAAGTAATCAAAAATGAGCAAAGAAGGAGTTTATCTGAGACAAGTATAGTATAGCAAAAAAAAAAAAGGAGTTTAGGACTTTAGTCTGCTGCAAAAGACTTCAGTTATCTCTTTTGACTGTGGTAGTATCTGGGGAGTCAAAGAGAGTTAGACTGTAGACAAAAAGAGACACATGGAGATAAAGAATATGTCTAAACACCCAGATAAGCCAGGATTCAACAATTTTCCATTGGTCTCCTGACCTCCCACAATTTTTTTGCACACAAATTCATAGGTAGGTAGAGATTAACTCAAATCCAGAGGTCTCTGGAAAGTGAGAAGCTGAGAACACTTGGCACCCCATCACATATCTAATATTTTCCTTTGTAAATAGATTGATCAAGCACAGGTAAGGTCAGCAGCTTTTCTGCCAGCAGCTACTCAAAATCAGCTCTTCACAGGCATAATGCTGGTTCTCTAGCACAAGAAGAACAGAGTCAATGTTTGCATTCAAAGACATAAGATGGATAAAGAGGGAGAAGATGTACGAAGCTGAAAACACATGCTCACATATGAGTAGCAGGACTATTGTTGACTCCCTTGTTGACTTCCACAACTTCTATATCTGGACAGAGTGAATTTTCTTACAGGAAAATAATATATTAAGATTTTTTTTTTTTATGTTAGCTTGCTCATTGTTTAAATTATCTGACAATTGGCTTAACGAACAAGTTGTATAATGGTAAGTAGTCTTCATTATCCTTCAGTATTCACCATTTCAGAGATTTTACTCTGAGTCACATTGATTCCGTCATCAGTAAGATAAGAAGTGTTATGGCTGCTCTCTTTGTGTTATCTTCATGGCACACCTTGGCTTGAGTTTTATGGGCTTATGGCAATAAATAAAAATGAAGACCTGTTCAGTGTCTATCTGCGTTGTTTCAGAAGTCTTGCTGTTGTATGCTCTCTATCTTTCCTTTCTATTGGCAGAGCTGGAATGAGCTATCATACCAGATAGGGCAAACTGTCTCGGATTTTGTTTACTACTTAGAGTATAACTTGCGTGAATAATACGGTTTGGGAACTGTTTAATTCTAATTAAGGATGATATTTACACATTCCTTTCTGAGGTAGAACTCAGGATGAACCCACTCAAGAAAACAGCACCTGCTAAGTTCAAGAAGACCTTTAGTAGGAACTAAAACTTTTAATATTCATGAAGGAATATGTGTTTTCCTGTGATGTCAGAAAATAAACTCCCTTCATTAGCAGAGCAGGCCTGCAGGTAGGGGAAATACACATATGCCAATGAATTACACTTCCTTCAACTGCAGTAGTAAACATGCCTGAGAAGTATTGCAAAGAGGTAACTTAGGTCAGATTTCATACCTCATGACTTAATTGAAGGCCTGTTCTTCATTCTACCCTAATCTTACGTCTATTTCTATGGCGATACAGGTTTTGAATGCATTCATCCCTGAATGACTTCCACTCCTTTGTTATTAGGCAGGTGTGCAGCATGCAAGACAACCACCCCAGAGAAATTCTGCATGTTCACATTGCTGCAATGAATATGAGCCTTTTTTGATATTTTGTAAGCTGCACTTTCAGCTGAGTCAACAGGGAGTATCCTTAAATGGATAGCCACGCCCATAAACAAGAGCCTTGACTTACAGACTTCATACACCATATGGGGTGTGCCGCCTCTGAGGACAGTCTGAGAAAGTTCAGAGTAGATGAATAAAAAATGTAATTCTAGTGAAAACCCTTTTTAATGTGTTTGTTCTGTAGGCAAACTTTCCCTGCAACTGTGTCAGTGTCATCACTGTGGACTTGATCTTGATTTTTCCCCTCCTTAGAGCTGAATATTTTGCATTAAGGAGAGCTCCAGGTCCCGCTTTCTGACATGAATATAGAAATCTCCTAGGTTATTTCAGGGTAGATTCAGAGAAGAAATTTTAGAGAAGAATTGATCAATTCCACTTTGATATAGTTCGCATTCTCTTAACAGCTTATCTTGCAGATTAGTTATTAGACTTTACTGACATTTGTAATTGAGGTCTGAACCAGCTGTTTTTAAGAGCAATACTATGATTTAATATAAATCAGCGCAGCACTTCATAAAAAAGGTCAAAGCTGAAAATTAAACAACATGTACTGAATCTGCACTCAGAAACATGAAGATGCCACTACAGAGCACACAAAATTTCCCAAACAGAAGAGACAAAATGGAGACTCCCAGCACACAATAAGTCATATTTTCTCTAGGGTTGAGATATTCACAACTGAGAAGAAAGCAAGAGGGTAACTAGCTTAGCTGTAATTCAAACAGGAACATATGAAATAAAAGCTAGGTCAGCGGAGCTCTGGCCTCTGCTCCTTCCCCAGACATCCATACTGGAAGGTGATCAAATTGAAAAAGAAGCAGGTATGGCTGCGAGTGGAAGGAACGCTGAGGGAATCCTCGGTTGGCCATTTGTAGCCAATTACCTGGGACAAAACAGATTTCTAAGGCCTAAAATCTGCCCATTGGCCCCATGGAGTCCTTCGAGGTATCGGTCAGACTCACCAGTTGATAGCTCTAAGTCTTCTCAGCTTCAGTCCCATAAAACTATCTCACTACCACACATTTGACAGCCATACCTAGAAAATACCACATAGGATTTTAATGGTGGATATTAAATTATTACATGTTCCAACTTCACACAAAGTAACAACACTAACAGCAATAAAATAATATTTTTGGATTATGGCTGTGAGTAATTACTTCAGTGCGGGTGATCCTGACTTACACAATGGTACAGCAAATCTTCTGTAAGGGACAAACACACATGAGACTTCTGTCCAATCTCATATCACTGAATTGCAGGAATATCACTGTGAAGGCGAGTGGATTTGTTCAGATGTAAAACTAGTGAGAGAAGAAGAAGTTTCCTCCAGATATGGTGTTCATCATTAATTTGCAATATTCCTAGACACTTAATGCCTAGAAAACTTTGTATAATAGCTGCATGTTTAAGTATAATAAAATACTTTGTGTTCACTCTTTGTCTTCTTTCCTGCATGCTGTTTGTAAGTGATTATGAAGGGTTAACTACACAGTTAGAAGGCAAAGGGATGCAAGGAAATGTAACCAGCTGTTGAATGAAGCATCGAGGCATGAGCAGGACCAGCATTTGAGGCAGTTTCCCTGCCTAAAACAACAGGAAGCATAATCTACTGGATATTAATTTTTAACAGCAGACCTTTGAAGTGACTTCAAAGACATCAGGTGATTAAAACAGATAGAGGAAGCAAAGGGAGATGCTGACCCTGTGCCACAAGAGAGGCTGGGACACAAAGAGAGATGGGCTGGAGGTTGCAGACAGGATCCTGGGCAGCCGACCTGCTCTCCAACTAACACCATGGGCTAACACAACAGCCTCCCTCAAGGATTGTGCTATCGACTGCTTTCAGGCAATCAGTACATACTGGTTTGTTTCATAGAGAAAAATGTTCTTAACTGCTGAAGGTCTCCACCTGGTGAGAGTGGCACCCTCTGATTTGCCCTGCTCTGAGGCCACAGGGAAGGATCCTGAGGCTCTCAGGAATAGTAGCAGGGTGAACCAGGCTTAGGAGAGGCTGCTAATCTACAGGAACTGCATCTGGGGCTAGCTGTGAGTTTTCCGTGAAGGTATATGATAGAACACTAGCTGAGAGCAAAAATATTCTTTGGGATAAGTCCACAACATATCCTTCACACCCCCTAAAACTTTTTCTAAGACATCGTTCCACAGAATATTCTTAACATGGAGTGGAAAGCGAGCAATCGTTTCCTTCTATTTCAGAAAACAAAATTTAATGCCGCTGCAGTATCGCAGTTGGCAATTACAGAAACACTAGAGATACAATTAAAGGAATTTTCTGAAGGTTTTATCCGTTATCTCACAAACTCATGAAAAAATCTCGTTATTAGCATAGTTGGCATTAGCAAGCTACACTTTTGGAAAAAGCAATGCTTAGAAATTTTAACTGCCCAAATTGGTACTCTGTTATGGCTAGAATATCAATAAGGTGCAAAAAGCCTTTCAGAGCATCTAAAACTAAATCTAAATTAATTTCATTTAACTGACATGTCAACTAACATATTTAATTAAAGGACCATCTACTATTTGGAGAGAAAAAGAAAGGACTATCTATCTCATGCAGTTTGAGCACAATGCTATTCATTTCCAATCCAGAACAGCAGTGTAAACTTTAAGTACTCATTTATTATTTTATTTCCCTCATTTTGCTTCATTTTGTGCTTGACTGCACAAGAGGAGTTTGGTGGTTTTGGTTTTTTTGGGGGGCGTGGTGTCTGCAATCATTTTGTGGAACATCTTTGATGTTCTGTGGAACAACAGCAGTTCACAGATCACAGGCTGAATAATGCTAAACTAAATCAGGAAACATTAAATCTGTCAAAATGAGACCCCAGAGCAGACTTTGTACCCACAGAGATGGCTTACATAGACATATTCTGCAGAAGGTAAAATAAAGTTATAAAATGCACAGTGCAGCTTGCGTGTTAAACCCAAAGGTTACCATAAATAAATACTGTGCATCCCTTGAGGATACTGTCTCAAGGAAGACAGATTGCCATGTGAGAAGAATAGCGACAGCTCCATGTGCAGCAGCAGAAGCTTCAGGCTTCAGGCAGGAAGGGGAGAACTGAGGTTTCCCTCTCTCCCCCCTGCATAATGCCTTTCTGCCTCCAGTGTCACATGCTGGGGACATGCCCAAAGCTGGGGGTTGCAGGCAGGAGCTGGAATGGGACACACCACACTGGGCTGCTGCACAAAAGTGCAACTCCTCGAGCTTCAGCAGAGCCACAAGGATGCTGGAGGGCCATGTTTGCAAGTGCCCAAAATCACAGTGCAATAGAAGAGAGACGGGATCACAGGAGACAGGCCTAAGTGCTGGTAGGCAGGTGGAAAGGCAGCTCTTTTAGCCTTCCTGATAAATTAGGATCACAGGATACTTCAGGCCGGAAGGGACGTCAGGAGATCCCCAGTCCAACCTCCTGCCCAAAGCAGAGCCAGTTGTGGTGTCGGGCCAGGTTGCTGAGGGCTTTATCCAGTTGGGTCTTGAAAACCCCCAAGGATGTAGATGGCACAACCTCTCTGGGCAACCTGTTCTGCAGCTGGGCTGTCCTCTTGGAGAAAAAAGTTTCTCCTTAGGTCTAGTCTGAACCTCTCTTGTTTCGGCTTATATCCTTTGTCCCTTGTCCTCCTTAGTTCACACATGTTGCTGTGTATCTACTAACCAGCAGTAACACCGTTCTCCTTTGGAAAGCAAAACAAGGAACATTTGATAGTAACACTCATGCTAAATCTTCCTTCATTAATCTGCATGGTTAATAACTACTTTGTGTCTTTAACCTGTTCCACAGAGCAACGATACCAGAGCTGGGAAGGAAACCTGTTTTCCATCTCTGATTGTTTTTTTTGAGATTTAGAGAGTAGATTCCAGTTCAAAACCAAAGATGAAAAGTGAAATCTTTCTAGTAAAATAAGTTTCAAAATGGTATTTACAAAGTCATTCCAGTCAATCATGTTTGGCTGTTTATGTTTACACTTTTGTATGTGCACTCTTATTTGAAAGCCAGTGTTCATTTGAACTGGGTGGGCTGCAATTTCCACTTCCAGAATGACTGAATTCAGCTGCTTTGGAAAATTTTTTAAAATGTTTTCAAGTTGAAAAATTCACAGAAACAGCTCACCCTGGAGGGGCAAAATGAAGATGAGAAACAAAATGAAAAATCTTTCATTTCAGGGCATTGGTATCTCCTTCCAAAATTTTCAGCTAAAAATCCCTGACTAGCTATAGTCTGTGCAGTTCATATTCAGTCCAGTTATGATATTTTTTTTCTTTAAGGAGTGATTAGATTTTTTTTTTTTTTAAATTACCAAAAGACAAGTTTAGAAGATTCTCTTATGCAATGATGTACTGATAAAGATATAGGTGCATGGGAATAGTTTAATGGCGTGATAAACAACAAAACCAGATAAATAGTAAAACTGAAAAATAAAAGCCAAAACCAGTTTTTTGAGTATTTCTGGTCCCCTATAGCTACTCAGTTCAAAGTATTTTAAAGAGTGTTATAATCAGAGAGGTGCTTAGCACTTTATAAAAATGCCTCTCTTCCGTCCAATTTCTTACTGGTTGTCTTAAAATGCATTCCCAGAGTTTTGCTGCTTCAGTGAACCCTGGCTACAATATGCAGATCTACAACCAAAAGAAATTTGTTACAAAGAAGGAAAAAGAAAGCAAAGTTTCTGATTTTGAAATAAGCTCGAGACTGATGGTCGCGTTTATCGGTGCTAGCCCAGCTCTTTGCAAGGGCGTGTAGCACGTCGTAGTGTAGTCAAGCTTAGCCTCTGGCTTACAGCAGGTATTTCAATCGCTTGTTCAATTAGTGCGGCCACTCCCTCAGCACGGCTCAACAAAAACCTCCTTAAAACATTGGGAGCTACTGGCAGAGGCTTGGTGATTAATTTTACATCTTTTGTGCAAACGTCAGTGAGGAGACAAGCTGTGGCTTCCAGGGGCTGGAGGTGCCAGGGTCCCCGGGGAGGGTTACCGGCCCTAGCCCCCATGCCGTGCCTCCCAGTGAGATGGCTGCATCCAGGCACGGCTCAGCCCTCCTCACTGCTCAGGTCTCAGCCTCTTCACCAGTTGTTAACGAGGGTACCTTGAATTTGGCCCACCTGGGAGCCATTCCACAGAGGAATCTGCCTCTGTCTGTGGCCAGCGAGAGAACACGTGGCTGATGAAGGAATACGGTGAAACTATTCCTGACTGTGCAGAAGATGTGTATATCTTCCACCATCCCTTCTGGGTGGTTTGTCCAGGAGCCCCAGTCATCCCACTCACTTGCATGGGAAGCACGAGCAGCCTGCCTCCTCCCTGCAGTACGGCATTTGCTTTGCTCTCAGTGCCATGAGGAGAAGCAGCCACATGGACCCCTGGCATTTGTCAGCCCATTCTCCCATCTTGGCAGAAAATTGTGAGGAAAAAAAATCCAATAGCAGAGTGGAATTAATTCTACAAATGTTAAGCAATGTTGCTTAAAAAAGAAACAAAGAATTACCCTTTTATTGCCATGGTAGATTTCTTAAAGCAAAATCAAGCACGCTAATTTAAGAGCACCATTGAAACTAATACAATGATTAAAGAACAAATCACATACAAACCTTCTTAGTTAAAATTTCAAAAAGCCAAAGATATTTATTCAGAGCTGTACTGCTGCAAGTGCTGTAAATTACAATGACTAATGTTAAAAGAGATTTACACAGCACAGTTGTTCCCATCTTTTTCACAAGCCTATAAAGTTAGACCCAGCCTATTCAAATAAACCTCGTTGTAAGTTATAGAAGTAGTTCAGCCAAATGATGAAGCAGGAGAAACTTTTTCAGCACTCTGTCCTGAAGGTTATAATACATATAACTGAGAAAATTAAAAAATGGATACATTAAGCGGCAATTTAGGATCTCTTACCGGCTAGACAGAAAGTAAATGAGATTGCAGCAGCCAGCTGTACAATGGGCACAATGGAGGTATTGTGATTTGTCCCTGGCAAGAGGCAGACAGGTAAATGGAAGTGTTTTTTTTCTTTTCTTTTTGCAGCGGGGTTACTATGTACTGGGAAGAGCAAAAATGGACCAGAAACCGGATCAGCAAAAGTACCACCCACACAACACCCATTTTATTCACATTGATCCAAATTTTCAAGCCTCAAAAGCAGCCTGGTTTCTGTCTGACTGGGAAGTCACTGGAGCCCAGTCAGCTGTCAATATTACAGTTTTCTGATCACTTAAGTTCTGCCTTTAGTCACCCCTAAGGGGCCTGGATCTTGCTGGCAGAGAGAGAATCATCATCTCTCTCACACCTATGCCTTTAAAGTTTCTCAGTTAAGCTTTCCTCCATTTATTGCACTCGAGGTACTTGGTCTATCTATGCCTGGTCTGTGTGTGTCCCTGGTTGATGTAGAAGGTTCACACAAAGCTGAGTGGGAACCAGTAGCTCCTCAAAATTACCCCTGTAGGAACACCACTCTTGAAGCTGAGCCATCAGGTAGCAAAACAGATGATGACAAAAAAGAGGTGCCTGCTGATGGAAGCATTTTTTAAGGGGAAGAAGGAGTCCTGCCTTTTGGTCATTGCATCCAGCTCTGCTTCTTTATTTTAGCTTAGAGGACAAAGGGAAGATGCAAAAATGCGGTTGCACAGCTTGTTTAGAAATCAAGTCTCAGCTGACTACATAAGAAGCCTGTGGAAGAACTGCTGAATCTTAATCTCCCAAGTGCTTGTCCAGTCCTTCATTTAAAAATATTGCCCATCCTGAAAATCAGGACTTGGAACTGCCCTTTCTTGAGTGTAAATCAGCATGGAAATTGCCTCAGTGTTATTTAGCTGCAGCAGCTGTAGGCTTTAGTATTAGCTAGAAGTAATGAATACATTATTCACCGTGTTTTACAGCAAGCAGAACCCATTCATTCACACTACTTTTATTTTATGATTCATCTGTAGTTTTTCATCTATACAGGGAATATGCATCATGTACATAAAAAAAAAAACCCAAAAGATATTTGAAAAAGTCTGTCATCAAATTCCTCTTTTCTATACCCTTTCTTCTGATGATCATCCTTTTATGCCTGCATCATCATCACAGTGAAAGCAAATTAATTATATGTTTCCTAAGTATCATTTTGTATAATTAATTAGTAGCTAAAGTAAACCTCAAAGAACACTCTTCTTAATTTTGGAGGTCAGTAAGGAACCATCTGCACAACCAGGGCTATTTATAAATATGCCCTTTATTCTGAGGCATTTTAGTACCTTGTCAGGTCAAACACATAAATATTAATTTTTTTTTAATATTTACTACTATAAATATTATATATGTACAAATATCACGGGATATAATTAGTTGTCATATGAAGACTGCTATCAAACCAATACATTGGTACCAAACCTCAGAAACCGTGGATGGCTTAAATGCCAGTTTTGTCATCTCTTCTATGGTTGTGTCTATACTTTTGCCAACACAAAAGAACGGAGATATCTGAGCAGGCTTTGAATTATGGCACTTCAGATACTTTAGCAATCTCATTATAACTGCGAAACTGGCTGTTGCTTGAACATTTCTGTGGAGTATCATTATGCAGTGATGCTGTTGGCATGCTGTACCCATAAATGCATGGGTAGCAGTGTGGGGAGGAAGGAATTTCTTTCGGGAAATGAGGAAAAGACTGAAGACCAGGTCTTTTATCATCATTGCATGCGTGAAATTTTCATCAGACGAGGAACACCGTGGACCAGACTTGTTTGAGACTTCTCAGAAGTGCTTACAGGAGTAGAGCTATTAACTCACCGTGCTGATAAGGTCAGATTCCTGCTTCTTATGGTTTTATGTCATTTTGTGTTTTCCACTGGAGAAGTGACAAATCACACCGCTGGTCCCTTCTCCTGCCTCCTCAGCGCTTCTCCCTGCCACAACAGTCTGCTCCCACCTGAAAAGGGACTTCAGGAATATCAGTGGGGGGAGACTTTTTCGCTTTTTCCCTTTCTGTGATATTCAGGAAGATGTTTCAGTTTCGCAAACTGCCCACCTGCCAGTAACAGAAATCTCACTGAGACCTGGTGTTGTCATTCATCAGAGAGAAAAGACTTTGCGACTGGATTTTCTAACTATTTAACTTGACAGTGCATAAGCCAGGACAGGATGCAGGTCTTCTACCTCTAGATTTGAGCTCCACACTTGAAATAAATGGAAACAATTATAGGGAGGATAGGGGATACCTACAGAGTGTTTGGACAGGGGTTTATCCAGTTGCTGGGAAGCCTTTCAAAACACCAGGTGAGGTTCCCCCTCTGCTGCGCACTGCGCACCATGCTGGCACAGCCTCTGCCTCACCTTGGTGGTGCTCGGCGTGGGCAAACTCAGCTCTCTGCTCATGTAAATAACAGAAGGATGTAGCTTTTGTAATTTTCTGAGGTTTGTGTTTAAAGACTAAAGACACAGGTAAGCATGGTGCTCTGTGTGAAATGCTAGGCTGGGCTTTACAATAATTTTAGTTGTCACCTTACTTTGTTTGTCACTTCAAAGCACTGCAAATTTGGCTTGCTGCTGGCAGGGAATTAAAATATGCCAATGTATGTTTTGGCTGCCTCGGGCAGATGGAGGGACTAGTGTCTATTTTATCTTCTCTGATTCTTTTTCCCATTTAATTAAGAGATTTATAGGCATGTATTCAAGTATTATGATATAAATGCTTTGACCCACATTTCCTCTCACATTAAAACAATTTCTAAAGATTACAAGGGCATAATGGTTCTTGCTTCTCAAGTAAAAGGAAAAAAGTATTCAATTACTCATGAAAGAACACACTAAAATATGCTTCATGGTATACTTCTTGAAACCTGAGGTAGCTAAAGTTTGCAAGGTCATGTCTTTTGTGTTTCCTATAATTTTGGAACCCAAGGCAGTCGTGGTAATGAAGGGAGTTATTTAAAATTCAAAGGAAGAGGTTTTATTAATTAATAAAATGCGTTTGATCTTGGGGAAGGAAAAATTAAGATTTATTTAGAAAAAGAAACCTGTAACTTATATATTTATCTTTTATTTAATTTATTTATGTTTCAGACTTTCTAAGACTTGCCACCTAAAGATGCCTATACATTCCTGATGTTCTTCTGAAAATAAGCTCTCCAAGTTGTCCATGTGACCAAAATCTTAGTACGTTATTCCCTAGAAAGTGCAGACTCAGGTGTGAACCCCAGGACTCTCATTATGTGACTGAAGACGTCCTTTCCAAAATCACACAAGTAATTAGCAGGCTTTACAGATTTGAAAAGTATTTATCTCTCTCCCTTAAAAATCTGTAAGAGTTGAGCACAATGAATCTTTTCAAGACATGCTTGTCTGCAAAATATAAGGAGTAAGTCCAGATACAGTGCTTAACCCCGCCTAAAAAACCCAAACCAAACCCCAAACCCTATTATCTCAGTGATTTTGAAAATAGGACTTCAATTTCTAAAAATCCCTGCCATGATTTTTAACATCTCGCTTCAAAACTGAGCATGAGTGATTTATAATATCTGCTGTTGTTCATGTCTTTCTGTTGCTACTAGGTCAGTAAAAGCATGTGTGTGTGAGGCCTTATGCAAGTGTATATCCAAGTGTAATGCTCACTCTTTTTGATGAGGTTGAATAGTGCTCGCTCAAGGAAATGCAACTTAAGTAAATGTTGATTGAATTCAGACTGTCAACTATCAACTTCATTTACTATTAATCTCTCAAGGTCATGAGATTAACATTGTTACAAATAATTGATCTGCAAATAATTCAAACAAATTATTGGCTTGTGAACTGAATAAAATATTGCCTGTTAACCTAAAGATTATAGGCTGTAAATTTTTATCTACTGAGAAAGTAATCTCTTTTGAATTGTAGATCATTGTTGAATATATTTGATGTCTTTAGAGCTGAACAAGCTGGGAAATAAGTGTGTGTGTGTGTGTGTATGTATATATGTTTGTGTGTATATATATATAACCTTCAAAATATTATCTCTGTAACAAGTGATACTCCTCAGGAAAAATATGTTTCAGTATAGATTATGTTTTAAAAATCCCGCAGAGGGGTGAATGAAATGATGCGATAAATGGTGGGTTAAACAAAAGGGGCTTTGAAGACCAGTGTAAGAGGTGCAACTTGAGCCCACGGGTTTTCAGCGGAGAGCTAAAACCAATATGTAGCGCAGAAGCCCCGGTAGAAGAAAAAGTATGAACACATATGAGACGCAAAGGTACCCTCTGGTTTACTCTCATTTTCATTGCTTTTTGCTCTCTGGCCATGTCTGTTGGGTGGGTGGGAAAAAAAGGACAAAAATGCTCCAGGCCAAACTTTCATTCTGTTTATAATCTCCTAAAGGTTCAATACTTTATTGTTTGGGCAGTTTTATTGCTTTAAGTCTGCACACTGTGTACGACAAAACCATAAGGAAATTAAGTTTAGAAAAAGCTAGTTTGTGGAACATCCAGTCTTGAAATCTGCAGAGGGAGTCACACTTCTCTCTTGCAGCTTATGTCTTCCCAGCAAGTGAGAAGGACACTCTTTTAGATCTGTGATTTGTGATCCTGTCTCTGCCCGGTCATTTGAAGCATCAAAGGATGATGGCGTGGTCCCTTGGACAACGGCAGAGAGGCTGAAAAGAGATTGTGAACAGTGACATTTCTGCAGAATATTCCCCCCACCACTAAGAGTTTGCAGTGCAGGGACCATCTTAGCCAGAGATGGGTGTCAGTGAAATAACTAAAAAACCAGCAATATACTTATTTAAGTGTAAAGTAACCAGTGACAGATGTTGTCCTCCTAAAGGGTTTTTATGTGGGGTGTGAGAACAAAATCTGCTGACAAACAGGTTTCTGATCTTCCCAAATCTTCTTTCTTCTAGCTCCTGCATGTTTTTCCCAAAGCCCTTGCCCTGCTCAGAAGAGGAGGAACAGAGTATATGAATCTTGAGGTGTTCAGAACACCTTTACAGCACTTCTCTGGCTGACAGGCTTATCAGTGTGAGAATAAGTATATGGCAACCACATGCTTCCTTATGGGTTATATTGATCTCTGTAATGCTTTTAATTAGAGAAAACATCATGAGGAGTTTCCGAGAGCACCATGACCCCTAGCCCTGGCTGTCTCATTGACTTGTCCACTTAAAGACCGAGTCCTTGGCTTCACTCGGATGCAGGTGTCCACGGACTTCAACAAAGCTGTACCAAACTGTAAGAGTTGACTATCTGTCCCACCTTGGAAAGCACTGAGATATTTTTATTTTTGAGGAGCAAGTTGAACAGAACAATTGAGAAGCCCATGGCTGATGGATTTGAAACTGGCCGTTGCACACACAAGAGTAACGGTTAATCTTTTTTGTTATTTAAGCACTGACTATGTACTGACATTGACGGTTGGACTCGATGATCTTAGAGGTCTTTTCCAACCTTAATGATTCTATGATTCTATGATCTATCACTATATAGTGCCCCAAGTACCCCTAGCCAGTACTTTGAGGTAAAAGATAGCTGGGTGTCTCAAATACAGTGTGAAATTTAGTCATTTTTGAGATACATAGGGAAAAGCTGTTTATTATATACAAAGATCTGCAATATCAAAAGTGACAATTCTTAATGGGACTTAATAGAAGCAAGATTTTTGGATAGTGTGTGCTTGTAGTAAACAAGACCCAGTTTACACACCTGGATATGGACTCTCCAAGACACTCACATTATTGGTAAATTTAAGGCAGTTGAACTGGATGGAGGTAAAACAAGGAGACACCTGTGTCTGCACCCACAGCTGCTCCAGCGTGCGAGAGCAGTGCAGCCTTGGGCTCCCCATCTGCCAAAAGGGGACAACAGCTCTAACTCGGCTACAAGGAATTCTTTGAGGTTCAAGTAATTCTGCCATAATTCACTCTAACTATTCTAGTTTTCAACAATGTTTTGTCAGAAATTGGCACATTTTAACTTTCAGTAATGAATGGCATGCAAGTACTTTCCTGTCAGAAATCCCCAACTCATACGGCCGTCAGTCTTGTCTTCATTTGGCTATAGGCACAGCTTCCTACTCAATCCAATTGATGCATCCACAAAATTTCCCTGCTCATTGCAGGGGGGTTGGACTAGGTGACTTTTAAAGGTCCCTTCCAACCCAAACTATTCTATGATTCAATGAAAATTACAGGGTTTGGGGTTTTTTTTTAATATTTACCTAGTGATGCTGAAGTGCTGCAGACAGAGCTGCTGGCAGGGTAAGTTTAGGTTGGATCTAAGTGAGGAAAACAGGAAGGAAAGGAGAAGAGGTGGGAATTATAATGACTTCTTGTGCATGGGAACTGAGAAAAGGCTTAAGCTCAATTAACTGAGATGAATTTTACTTATATTACTATGTAAGTAGAAGTTCCTGTACAAGTAGGAGCCTTGGTATTATGCGTACAGGTACATGCATGTGTGCCTGCATACCTACTGCCACAACCCCAACCATCAGTTTTTGTATGTGGTAACTGAGTAGCCACCTCACTGTTTTATAACCTTTGTCATTTTAACTTTTCACTTCCTCTCTTCCTCTTCATTTCCTTCCTCCATTAAGTCTAAACATAGACCGTAAGCTGTTCAGAAAGGCTACTATGTTTTGTACTGGATTTTCAAAGGCACCAAGCAAATATTCAGGATTCAAAATCAATTTCTCATTAGCCATTCAGTAGTAGCATGCACTCATGCATGGAATTGTCTGAAGCTAATTCTCTCAAGCAATGTGATGGAAGTGATTTCCAATAGCATTTACAAGGCAAGAAGTATGCAAACAGATTTCTGAAAGATGTTTCATGTAAATAGGAAAGAGGAAATTAAGGGGAAGATGGAGGGAGGACACAGAAAAGACTATTGAACCTGACATCGCTAGCAAGGCAGAATTAACAGGAAGGCAAACAAATCCGAAATATCAGAGCAAGGAAGTGATACAAGGCTCTGAAAGTAAACATGGGATGCTAACACAGTTGACCTTACCCTGTTTAATTTTTGATCCAGCTTATTGCTACCTATATTTTAGTCCAGAAATTTTACATTAAAGTGATGTCGACTTTGGTCTTTTCTCTGTTGTTTGGGTGGACTCTTGGTCCTGTAGAAGGCGCAGCAGTTCTGCAAACAGTGATGCTGCCACAAAGCAGCTTTGAGATCTCAATTTGCAACATTTCACTCCACATTTCTGATGGCAGCATTTTTTAAAAAGGTGTTCTAAATTTTGAAATAAAAAATGTTAATAACAGTATGAGCCAGTGAAAACAAGAACACAGGAATGAGCTGAACTTTAAAAGTTCACATTTTATTTGGTAAAAAATAAAAGTAATAAATTATTTCAAGACAATTTTTGGTTTGTTTCTGTACATACACAGTGTATCCATAACATAGCTGCTATGTAATCCAGGAATTCTATCTGAGAAAAAGGATTTACGTATCAAGTAACAATTTTAAATGACACCAGCAGAGTCTTCTACATCTTCCAGTATTGAAAACAACTTGACGGAATTCCTTCGCCTCCCCCCCCAAATAGATCAGTGTTTCTCAGCTTTTTTAAATCAAAGAGCACCCGATTATTATTTTTTTTCCCTGCAGCGTTGGTGTACCAGATTTCATTTTCAACTGGTAAAAAGTACATTATGAATGTTCACTTATGACTTTATCTTCTGATTTTACTTGCTTCCTTTGCTGTATGTGGAAATACGTGCAAATGCTTTTGTTTTGTCTGGTTGCGCTTTTTCAGTCACCTGAATTCACTTCCATGTCATCTTTTGAAATCTTATGAATCACCGGGGATCCACAGACCCTGCACTAAGGAAGATTGATCTAAACCCTGAAACCAGAATAATGATATTTTAACACCAGCATATGTGGCATTTGAAAGAAACATGCCAGACATGTCAAAATGTGGTGTCGCCATAGGTCAAAATCAGACATGGCCCAAAGAAAAGAATGAAACCATATATTCCACGGTCTTCCAAAATACATCAGCTTGGGCTATACTGAGATTTTTCACACCAAAATCTAACAAACACGTATGGCTGGTGTTACGCTTTATCCTGGGACTGCCTAGTTTAAAAAGCTAAGCGTGTGTTTAATGCCTTGTTGGATTGGTTCTTCAGAGTATTATTAAAGGGCTTGAAAAGCTGTAGACAATCAGTCTGAATTTTGAGCACTTTGATTGCTAAATGAGGCAAGAACAAACACTGTACAACAGACGTGAGAGTCCTGTGTCTGAATGCTCATAAATGAATTTGAATTTCTCAAACAATAAAATATTGCCACTGGTGCGTAGTCTTTAAAGTATTTCTACTTCAACTGTCAGAATTTTTGTCTGCTTTGGAGAGAAAAGAAGCAATTTTTTCTCCCAGCTCTATTTACATATGGAAGCAACACTATCAAAATAAACATGTTTCATGGGCCTCTTATGAGAAGTGATTATTTTTCCCCCCATCTTTTGCATTTATCCATGGAATTTTTAGTTAGTGTAACACACATGGTGGGAGAAAGATGCATAGTCTTCACAGCAGCTTCTTCTGAAGAGATGTCCAGTCATTTTTAGTAAACCACATTCTCTTCCAGAAATATGCAAAAATATTTTCAAGGTACACAAAGATTGATTTGGGAATCTAGCACCCTATATCCCCCTGGCTTTTCAGAAATAGGACTTGACCACTTTTTAAAGTGTTACATATGTGAAAATTGCTTTTAAATACTGACGTGGGGGGGACCATTCTAAATAAGAAGGAGATTAAGGAGATTAAAACTTAACTAATCAACATCACTAAAGTAGAAATCCACACTACTAGCTTTGCTTAACAACAAAGCAGCTCGGTTTTGAGCTGTCCAAGAGCAAATCTTTTCTTCCATCCTGTTTCTCAATACAGAAAACAGTTCTCAGAACATGCAACGTCTTTGGCATCACGTCAAAATGTGAAAAATGGAGACCTAACTGTAACTCTTGGTTTTGAGTTGAAAATGATGAAAAATTTCAGACCATATAGAAAGGTACCAAGACATCTCTAAGCACCTGTATGAAATAAAGAATGAAATGGCAAGACAGCCTTTTGAGCATTGCAGTCTCCTCTCTTGTCACCAGAGTGCTAATGGAATATGTACTCATTCAAGTGAAGACAAAATTGGAGTAACATGTCTCAATTACCTGTGAACTACTGCAGCTTTACGTTGCTCTAACCCTCCTGACTAAATGAAAACAAACTAAAAAACCCCCAAATACTGTACTGTGCAGTACAATAGTGATACGGAGAATAAATTACAGTAAGTACCACAGTAACCCTACTGATCTGTCTGCATTACACAGTCGCAAAGCTACTTGTTGGTTGTACAGCTTATTCCACGTAATGCTACAAATGAAAAAAATATATATTTATCGTACAGCTTAGTGGAGCCATTTTAAATTTTATTTTTACATTGTCTTGCAACAGATTTTGGTATTATTTTTCTTATGACTTCTTTTATAAACCACAACATTTCCTAATATGTTTCAGAAAGCTGAAAAATGATCAGTTTTTTCTCTGACATTTAATTTTTCACCTATCAATGCACAAACATCTGTTGCCTGATAGGCTTTTCGTTTCTCTCAAGGTTTGTAACAAATACTACCACCCTCATGTATTAGACAGCTGGAAATTTAATTTTTCTTAATTTTTAACCTTTCCTTACATCTAGTTCATGTTTGTTAGCATGAATAAAGAGTGCAGTGCAAGCTCACTAATAAGAGAACAACCAACATTTTGCAATCCGAGAGGCGGTAAAAACTGTTTATTACAAGGCTGAAGAAATGAAGCAATTTATTCACTGGGTATTATGACCGCATGTAGGGGTGGTTTGTTTACGACGTGAATTGAGCGGGCACCATATGAGGAGCCTGTATCTCCCGGCCGCACTGCCCCCCGCTGCCGACGGTGCTCCCGGGGCCACACTCAGCATTGCACAACTCTGATCAGGTTTCGCACAGCCACCCTCCTAGATCCTTTATGGCGCTAATGGGGTTTTATTTAATGTGGAAATGACACGTCTTTTTTTATGGGTTTCACAACTCCCAAGCCATTTGGCCAGATGACCATCATGCATCACAACAGCTATTACTTCACAGCCTTACAAAACTGGGAGTGCATTGGGTGTGTGCGGGGTGTAACAAACTTGCAATGTGCAGAGCACATTTAGGACACGTTGAACGAAATGCATCTCCTTGGAAAAGCAGAAACATCAAGACAAGCTTTGGGAAAAAGGAAGTTCAAAATATAAACTTTATTTTTCCCTCCAAAAATGTGCATATCCCTTTTCTTTGCTGATGCAAAGAGCAGGTATCTTTTTTTTTCCCGTATTTTTCCTTTCTATTTTGCGCAACAGCTAGGTTCCCACACAGACACGAGGCAAATCAGACAGGACTGGGTGAGCATTGTTTTCCCGGCTTTAACACCCCGTTCTGGAAGGAACAAAATAACAGTTGGTCCTTGCACCACCTGTGGAGCTCCCCAGTGTGGTCCCCCACCTTCAAAGCCCGAGCTGCAGGCAGAGCATGGGGTTGCTGCGTTTGTCGTGCCAGAGCCTCACGCTCCCCAAGCAGCATTCCGTCTTGTAACATTTGTAAAACAGTGGTGGCAGTACATTAAGGGTCTGATCCTACTTCCACTGAGGTCTATGGTGGTCTTTTGCATTCATTTCAATTAATCTTGGATCAGGCCTTAATGTAGCACCATTCCTATGGGAGGTCTCTGAGGAGAGATCTGAAAATGAAAAAAAAGCCAGTTCTACCGTGATTTTTTTTTTTTTCATTATTAAGTCTATGAGCAGGCTCTTCACTGAAGACTCTTAATCTTCTGTGTAGGTACAAAATAGTAGTATATATCTGTAACTTGGTTAATTAAAATATCTGTCTTCTCAGCACTCTCTAATTAGCAATCTACTTTGAAAAATACAGTAAAATATTTCCAAACTGTATCAAAATGGATTTCCCAAAGTTTACTACAAAATGGAAAGAACTGTCACTTCAAAACTTGCCCCAAGACCCTTGTTCTCCCTCTCTCATTTCCTTCCCAAATATAGTACTGCCTACAAGTGTATGTCAGAGCTCATAAGAGTACAAGGGAAAACTAAAGATCCTCCTAAAAACTACCCACACCCTTTTTAGCACCACCTGCATCTTGGTTAAGTTCCTTTGCTGTACTGTTAATTCAGGCACCATCCTGAATAAGTGTCTGCCCTGCTAAAAATACGAAGTTATAAAAAGTACAGTATTGCATTGCTATTGGCTGCATAGCTGTGGAAGTATGTTGTGCCTATATTGAAAATATGCCTGGAGCACTAAGGAGACAGACGCTCCTGGCCTTGGGTCTGAAAATGCTGCCCCTGTTGGGACAGAGTATTTCAGTATAAATGTTCATTTGGGAAAAATACCAACTATGACATTTCAGCAAGGAGTGAACAAAGTGACCAGTGTTCATCAAGAAATTCATGAAATCTCTTCCCTGGTCACCGGTAAAGGGGAAACCTAAACTTTCAGCAGAGGATTGAGATGCAAGACTTTGCCACTCCCACGAAGAAATACCATCCCCACAGTGAAACAGTTATTGCTATGATGCATCAACCTAATAAGGTTGCCTGAGAAACAGTTTGAACAAAAAGCTGACACCGCTTCACTGAAATCACTGACAATAACTGGTGAGTTCACAGGAGCTACAGCAGATTCTTGGTGAGAAGTAGATATCTGTATAAAATCTCTTCCCGGGGCCACAGATAGAAGAGACAAATGAACTCAATCTAGCTGGTGCATGAAATGCCTTTTTGGTGTTTCTTTCTAAAGAATAAAGCCAAGACCTTCCTAGTGGGACTCCTCCATAGGATGCTGTAGGACCTTTCAGATCTAAGAGTGAAGCGGTCTCCTAAAACATGCTCCTGAAACATGAAGACCCTCATTGCTCTCAGCAATCAGTCTTCCCAAATTTCTGAATTTGGAACAAAACTAGTGCAGAGCATCTTGGTTATGGCATTCTCCTAAGAGACAAACTCCACATCCAGGAGGGAGTGAGCCAGCTGAATGTTCCGGCTGCACATTGCAGATGAGAAGTGGATGCCATGCTGCTGCCCAAACACCCTGCCTGTGTTTTTTTTAAGCACTAACCTGGCATAGGCACTTAATATCAGGAAATTTTTTAGGACCGAGAGGCTCGGATGAAAAAAATTTGTTCCTTAGGCTGCAGTTAGGTGCCTAAATACCTTCATTAAGGTTAAACACTTGCTACTATCACCCTTCACTGATACTCTCTTTGGCTTAGGAGAGGTGCCTTATTTTTTGATGTGGTGACTTTTACGAACCTCGTTTTTAGATGCCTAATTGCTCCTGGCCTTGTAATACTCATCCTGACATAAGGCAGCATTGCAGGGTTGAGCTTGCAATCTCCCTCATATGCCTAGTCTAAGCACTTGCAACCTTATTTAAAAAAAACGAGGTTATTAAAGCCAGAGTTGCAAATATATCTGGCAACATTTAAAACAGACCGTCGCCTGTGAAACTCTAAAACTTACCTGAGAAATGGAAGTCCACGGACAATTTTTTTTTTTTTAATACCAAATAGAAAAATGTAACAAAAAGCTATTTTTAGAGTACATTACAGAATACTGGCATGTTATACAAATGTAATTAACCCATTGAAATTTAAACTATTTGTAAGTTATTTTCAAGGCACCTTATTTTATAAATAGCTTTTTTTAATGCTTATCCTACATTCACACTAGTTTAACCATGTAAACAAGTCTGTGGAATCTCAGATTAAGGTCACTTTAAGATCTGTGTGCCAAATACTTCAGAAAAATATCATATTACATGGGAAATTCAATAAAGTAAGATAGATCCATCTGCTGCCCAAATAGTTCAATAGACTCTATGGGGTAAATTATTAACAAGATGAAGCCTAAAAGAGGTTTTAAAAAATTAGTTTGAAGATAAGTAACATGCAATGCATTAACATTTGTGTTTATCATTTGAAAGGGTACATAAATGCTGAAAAAATGCAAGCCACTATTCCTAGTGCTATCCTATTTTTAAAGGGCAAATCTTTGAAAACAGTATTATTTGAAGTTTAAAAACATCCTCCATCTTTTTTTTCCCCATGCTTAATCTTACAATATGCTAGTATGTACTTTCTTCACCGGGAAAATGTATAAAATTAATCTTACAATGTAAACATTATAAACAACCCTTGAGACATCTTCTGGACACAGAATTTCTGTAAAGACTTAAGTATAACAATTCTAGGATAATTATGTAAAAATATGTACATTCATTCCAATGTCCTAGACCCAAGAAGAAACCCAAGTAAGCTCTACAAAAGTTGCCTGTCAGTCTTGTCCAGTTAAGATTATGTCCAGCTTTGCTACTCTTGCTGTATTTCAACATAATCAACAAACTTTTTACTTGCTTTTGTGTAGGAAGTTCCCAAACTTTTGCATAAATCCCCTCAGCTTGTTTTCATTAGGCTGCAATGGATGGTAACCAGTTGAATTGTAGCTGACCATGTGATTACTCCTGCCGTAATTATTCCCTAAGGTCTTGCTTTTGGTATCTGAGAGATGTGAACTGCTGTTGGGTGCATTTCCTGGGGGTTGGCTCGCATTTTCCATCTTGCAGAAAGGCTCAAAGCGGCTATAAACACGCCTTTCACTCAAACGAGATCTTAGCTCCTCTTGGCGTTTTGAACTTGCCAGCTGTGGTGTCACTGAATTTGCTCTTTGAAGAGCAGAAACAGGGGCACTTTCAGGAGTAGTATTTGTGGTGATTTCCTTTACGTCTTGATACTGAATCTGTTCTGTATTAAATCTTGGGGTAGATGCATCTCCTGCAGTTTCTATGAACTTACTTTCAAGGGGGCACAAGAGAGGACACTTTTTATTGCTTTCATCAGATGGAGGTTTTTGAGGTTTTGGTGACTTCGGAGACTTTGGAGACTTTGTTGGGCTCCCGGTGACATCTTCTTTACTTCTGTTCAAGCTACCTTGAGAATTCGATGATGTGTTTCTCTTTCTCCTTGGGGAAGAATCTGTCTTATTCTCAGAAATCTTTGGGTTTTGATTCTCTTCTTCAGAAACCAACGTGTCAGAACTACTACACATTCTGTAAAAGGCAGGACCTTTGTTTTTTGACAAGTTTTCCTTCTTGTCTGGTGTGAGATTAAGAAGTGACCGCAATTTCTGAGATCCTTTCTTTAGAAAACTTGGGGAATTCTTACTTTCTTTCTTTGATGTGCAATCCTTACAAGACTCCTCTTTGCTAGCTTCAGTGAGAGCAGCCATAGAGATTGCCTTGCTAGCAGTCGGGCTCTTTAGCTCTCCTTTGAGGTTCTTCTCCTCCTGTGGCAAGTGGTTGGTGACACTGTGCAAACTTTTAGAGGTCTTCAGCGTGTCTTCTGGAAGTTTTGGACTAACTGGCTGCTTAAGTCTATGCCTAGTCAATGTGCTGTAAACGTAACTGGATGCATGTTTATTGGCACCAGGGTCTAATATGGACTTTGAATTAAACATAGGAAAACTTCTCCTTTTTAGCATATTTTCATTTTGAAGGTTCTTCAAATTCTCTGCATGTTTGTCAGCACACAGTGTTGTGTACAAATAGAGAGATGAATCGCCCGTTGCATTTGAATTTACACCAGGTTTTGTGTTGTCTGCAATATGAATTCTGTGGGGTTTTGGTGCATCTGATTTAAGTGGGACGTTTGTGCTAAGCTCTTCTAAAATATTATCTGTTCCATTTTCCACACTTGGAGCATGATTAGATGTCCCTTTAGGTGTTGCACTTCCCTCTGACCCAATTATAGTTGAATTTGAAGAACTTGCACAGCTGCTTACTTCCTGCTGTTCAGGTAAAGTTGGCTGAAACACCAATGATGATCGTAAGCGAGAATGAGAATATAGCGCATGAGCTTTAATATTTTCAGCTGTGTCATAGCTATCATATCTGTCACCCAAGGCCGACTCATTAGACTCTACTGGATAATCTGTTTGATCATTCAAATATGACTTAATTCGCCAGTTACGCAGGAATGATTTCGTTGTGTGTTCGAGGGTCGGCATCCGTTGCTGCAGATGGCGGATATGATTATCTGTCCCATTAAAAGACCTCCGTACGATTGAATTTCTTTCTGCAAGATTTACCTTTGGTCGTGAAAACTGATCAGCAAAACTTTGCTGGGGTGTATTGTAGTTATTTGCATATCCTCCTCGTAACGAAGAAACAATACTAAGGCTATCAGATGGCATTTTCCAAGTATTTGGTGGATTGTTGGCTCTATTAATAGCTCTGTTGAGCAATAGGTAAGGTGTCTTTTCTGGCTTCTCCCCAGCATAACTGTGTCTCTTCCAGTGCTCATTTTTTTCACTAGGTTGATACTGCTGGATTGGATTTTGCATATTAAAACCTGGATGAAATGGTTGTTTATTATAGGCTTGATTTCTCAAGCCATATTTATCTATTTCATTTACTGCATATCTTCCACGGGTTTTCCAACAAACAGGATCTATCTTGTGAACCTTGTCTTGCCTACCAAAAAGGTTTCTTTGGCTAGAAACTGAAGCCAAGGAAGACACCGAGTGTTGGTATGTATCATTATCCCAGAGTGTCCTGTGACTGTTTACCCGCACTAATTCTGGGGCAAATGAACAAGGAACAGAAGAACGGGCATACAGTGTCCTGAACTCTTCGTCAAAGGATTCAACCAGCTGTCCTGTGATAACTTGAACCATACTGAGGTTGGTTTTTTCAAATGACCACATAAAGCTGAAAAAAGAACAAATGACCATTAGAAACAGTTCTTTTGAAGAAAGGCATTACACTGGTCCTTCTTGATAAGAAAGCTTTCACACAAACCTGGGTTTTGTACAAATACTTTCTAAATAAATAAATGAATTGTAGGCATGATTAATGGAATTTGGATTTGGAAGGTCTAATCTAATCTAAAATTTCTTTACTGAAAGAGTGGTTAAACATTGGAACAGGCTGCCCAGGGAAGTGGTTGAGTCACCATCCCTGGAAGTATTTAAAAGACGTGTAGATGAGGCGCTTAGGGACATGGTTTAGTGGGCATGGTGGTGTTGGGATGACGGTTGGACTCGATGATCTTAGAGGGCTTTTCCAACCTCAATGATTCTATGATTCTATGATTCTACGATAATACCAGTTGAACTCAGCTGGAGACTTTCCACTGCTTTCAGTGGGAGCAGGAACGAGTCTATAACTACTTAATTGCCCTTATAAAAAGGGGATATTGCAAAAAAAGTATTCACAAATGTAGAACAGTGGAGTACAAATACCCAATGGAACAAAATTACCTCTACAAAGACTAAGCCAGGATTGACTAAACCCACTGTATTTACTCCTGAGTCTGAGAATGTTAATGTGTGGTTATGTCGTGAAAAAAATAATTTGAAATAATATGCAGAACTGCTTCAACAGTTCTGAATGTACTTCACTCTAAACACATTTTCAAAAAGATGCACCTCAGAATTGTTAAAAAGTTTACATTTTCTACTATGCACACCAGATTGGATATGAACGTTTCTTTTAATTGCAATGATGATATTCCGATTAAGGAAATTTTCTTCTTTTCTATTGTACTTAAAAAGGCTGAACACATGCTCAAAGCTAAGTAGCTATAGCTACTTTACAGCTACAAAATGAGATAAAATACATTAACATGTACATTAAGGATGTTTCAACAAGCCTAATATCATGGTGTCAAAATCTAATTTGTAGATTACAACAAAGAAAAAATCTGTTTTGCAATCCTATTTTCATGAAAAAAAAGTGAAAAAATTAAATTAAATCAATGAACTTGTTTTATTTGCATTTGTCTTCTGGATCTTAAAAAACAGGTTTGTTGTATTCACGTAAATAGCTTGCTGATTTCATTTTTTTTGTTTTGTTAGTTTTGTATTTTTCAGGAAATAATAGTGTGCTGAGATTAAATCAAATCATGCTGCATAAGTTTTTTCTATTAATTTTCACAATTAAGAATAATATATTTTGCAATATTTGGAAAAAACCTAAACTTTACATTGAGTTCAGAGAGCAAGAATTCAGAAAGACTCGTCTTTCCTGTTATAAATCACTAGATTCTTTTACAAAGCAAGCTTAATTTCTACAGAAATTGATGATTGCAGCCCCTGTGGTGCTAGGTCTTAAAGCAGTGTTTTTTTTCAAAATGAAATGAGAAAAACTATCACATTCTCACAGACTCTAACACTGTGTGTAGATGTCAAAGCAGGCAGACTCTCCCTGGACGCTCTTACACTGATTCATTTATGAACTTGTCACTTACCTCACTACCATCTATATACATCAACCTGAATTTGGGGCTGGCCAAGTCTCAGAGGAAATAAAAAGCCAGATTTTTGAAAGCTTACGGTGGTGGAAATCTATGAAAGCCAGTAGCTGTGGATCTGGCACCCAGGCACTACGCTGGCAGAAACTAATTCAGTAGGCCAAAGGAGAGAAGTGTAGCATGAAAAGAAGGAAAATATTTAATAATGTGTGAGATAAAACTGTCCCTGCTTTAACTTAGTTCTTTTCCAGCTCTGCAAAGCTGTAAGTTCTTCCAGCCTATGCTTTGCACACATACACTGGAAATATAATGGAAAGTAGAAAAAAGAAACTTAGCTAAATATAAAGAGACTATGTCAACTTAACTTGGGCAATTCTGAATTTGACCACGATACACTACAGAGTGCCATAGAATAGGTCTATAATGTTAGCTTTAGAAGACTATTACGAGAAGTAACTATCCAAGAGAGCTTATGAAATAATTTTGGCAGCCTTTTCTGTAGTGAATGTTAAACAAGAATAATTCAGACAATATAAGAGAAATCAGGATTTTTCTCTCCTTTTAGCAAGTCTCCAGCTATAGCAAAAGCTATATACTTTATTTCTTATTTGTGAAAAACTAACAGAGGATCTCAAAATTTGGCTTTGTGTTAGGCTAGTTAGCAATAAGTATCTATGATAACTTGTTAAATTACAGAAAAGATAATCAAATTTGCCCATGGAGTTCCCTGGAAGAATTTTCAGAAATAGAAAAAAAACAAATTTGCAATAGGAGAGGTACTGAGATGACAGGTTTTCTACAGACACCTCAGTAACTGATCTTACCTGTAAGAACCATATATGACTTTCTTACAGTCAACAAGAATAAATTTTTGTTCCATTTTTCCATGGAATTTTGCTCCTGTTTTAGAATAGTAATCTTGTCCTTTTACTGTCCGCACCCTCATGTTCTGAAAAAGACAATTGAAATACTTTAGTTGGTATACTATATTCCATGTTTAGCATCCAGGGGTTTAAAAGTCAGAGGTACAGTAGGAGAAGAGTTATATTATTGCATATTAATAAACTCTTCAGGGAAGTAAACTCTGATCAAACTTGTCCCCTAGGGACCCAAAATGGCAAGTTATTGCTTTGTCTTCAAGACTGATGAGATTCCCTAGGCCACAGAAAATGAAATTCTGCTCTTCCATAGCCACCACTCCCAGAAATGAAGTTCTGGCACAAGAAGTCTTTGACAAGAGAAAGAGGTTTTGTACTGTAAAAAAAAAAAAATTATTTTCATCATCTGATGTACAATATTTAGATTTCCAAGCATTTCAGCTAATCAGAGACAACATCTAAAGAGCCAGGATCACTTTTATTTTAATTGAACAAGGCTGCTATACCTAAAAACACAGATACCCCACTCTGAGATGATCCATTGAATGATACCACCTGGCACCAGAATGCCTTGCAGTTTTACGACCAGTAAGATTTCTCAATCAGCTTTGCACCATGGCATCAATCACACTTCTAAGTTCAGAGATGCTATCACAACATGCATAGGTAACACAAACTCTACGCAGCAGTTAAGTTTGAATTCTATTGAAAAGCTTTATGTTTTACTCATGCGAACTCAGTAAATTGCACTTGGGAAATTTTCCATGTTGGATCTCAAAAATGTGGTCAATTTTTCTCCCAGACTGTGGATGAAATTGATTCAGCTAAGCCAGTGTCTTTTTATTTTTTTCCTCTCTACTGTCACTTGTTTTTTTAAGCTCCTGGAAATAAAAAATTCAAAAAAAGTTTTAGAACACCTTCTGGACTGTACTACTACTACTAATAATATACTAAGAATAAAAAGTTCTTACATGGATGTAGAAAAAAAAAAAGAAAAGCATTTATCAGAAATTGTTACAGAAAGGTGCTTATTTATAAAAAAAATAAATTTATATTCAATGCAAACCAACCTACAGCATCTACCTCATGTGGCTGCGAGATACAAAATGCTTCACAAGACATAAAAATAGCTTGGAATATAGCTGTGAATGATCACAATATTTACTGAAAATAAAACAGAATCTATATGGTTATTACATAGACTGTATATATGGAAATAGAATATAAGACTTGTGAATACAAAGGAATGTCTTGCTTCATGGGACTGCTACAAGGACAGGTTGAAAATCACAGCAGACGTGCTCTGTGAAGGCCAGGTACAGATGGATTAGGGCTCTTCATGAAGCAAAATGGATAAGATTGTGTACAGGGTAAATTCCGCAAAACCAGGGGGATAAAACGAATAGAATAGAATAGAATAGAATAGAATAGAATAGAATAGAATAGA
>NW_008825615.1:14860699-14868632 GCF_000699105.1 Pygoscelis adeliae
CTCTTAAACACTGACAGGCTTGGGGCATCGACCACCTCTCTAGGAAGCCTGTTCCAGTGTTTGACCACCCTCTCGGTAAAGAAACGCTTCCTCACGTCCAGTCTAAACCTCCCCTGACACAGCTTTGAACTGTTCCCACACGTCCTGTCACTGGATACCAGGGAGAAGAGCTCAGCACGTCTCTCTCTGCTTCCCCTCCTCAGGAAGCTGTTGAGATGTTTAAACTTACAAAAGTATTTAAGATTCCAGTCTATAAAGTATGACTGAGTTTGCAATACAGTTGCATAAATCTTTATTGTCTGTGGGAGCACTTACACATTTACCTAAAACATATGAAGTTCTAATAGATAGACGTTGTAGGAGTTTTAATGATAGTGTCTACTACAATCCAATGAATTTATCTTTCCAAGCAGAAAATTCAAAAAATTAGGAGAAAATCTCCATGAAATGAAAGCACATTTCCAAATAACACATGCTTTCTAAATCAGTATATATGTCACTGTTGGTATCTTAAAACTTTTATCAAAAGAAAAATCAAATGAAAGAAGCGGGAGTTACACTTAAAAGCTGCTGAGTTGGCAAATTATGGTTTAAATCAAGCTATCCAAGTTCTTTAAATTTTATTTATTTATTAGGTGAGTTTTTACTTAGCATTTTTGTCAAGCTGTGTTTGAACAAAAATGCAATCAGTTAAAATGTACAAAGACAGCACTTAAAAATTACTTTTGTTTGTGACCTAAATGTCTTGCAAATGTGCTAAAAACATAAAACATAAAGTTTATATCTTAATTAGATAAATAAAAGAAGTATTATCTAGAAATGCTGTAAAATTTTAGAAGGTAAAAATTTTAAAAGTGAAAATACAGGTGGATGCTTAGGTCTATTTTCAGAAACAGCTAAAAAAGAAACAATAACAACCCAATTTGCATTATTGAATGAGAGGTTAACATAATTTTGCACCTCTACCTGCTAATCACTTTTGACAATCTAGCATTGTGTCTTTCAAGTTTTCTGCACTCTGATCGAAGTTTTCTTATCAATGAAAGTCAATTTTCCCGCTTTTCCAGTGTGGTTTTTGTTGAACTTTGAACAAGCCAATCCCACTGAAGAAAATTATTTTCTCCAGCAGCTACTCAAGCTTTAAGTAAAAGTAATTAAATAAAAAGCTTTTATTTGAAAGTTAAATAGTGTGGAAAAAGTAATTCCTGAAAAAGAAAAAAAAAAAACCTGGAATTTACCCATTCTAAAGATTATCACAACAGTAAACCCTTATTTACTATAAAGTAAAATTTTGTGAATTAGTCATGAAAGTTGCATTTACTTCAATGACTGTTTTACCCAATTCTATACAGCATGTAATTATATTTGTATGTCAGATTTATATGTAACTATATTAAATTATATTTATGTCATTATAATTCGAAAAAGGTAACTTGAGAGGTAGCTTATACATTTTCCAATAACCATAACAAGTAATGCTGGCCTGAAGACATGCCAGTTGAACATATCAAATCTTATTGAGATAAGGCCTGATCGGTATTGGACAGGATATCACTTGGGAATCTGGAATGCTGGAGGCACAAGCAAGGCTAATGGCTTGCAAGTTACCATACTCTATAAAAAAAAGCTTTGCCTCAGGTACTCATAAGTTGAAATATAACTTCAAGTACGCATATCTAAAAAAGAAATCAAATTTACATTAAATTGTTGTTTTTTAAAAAAATCATAGTCACTGCTTCCTCTGTTCTTCTTTTTCTTTTCCTTCCCTTCAGGATTTTTCCCCCTGCAGCTTTTTTTTCTTTTCCTTCCCTTCAGGATTTTTCCTCCTGCAGCTTTTCTATCCTGCTTCCTTAACCCTGCCAACTATTTCCCTGTCTCAGTAGGTCATCCACTCAAAGACGGGAACATAGCAGCATTACAAAGGCATGTGCCAGAGATCATGCTCACCTTTCTCACATAACACGTCCTTTTCCTCCACAGTTCATCTAGCATTCTTCACCTACTTCAAACTCTCGAATTAGGTGCCAGGGATGCATACTTTGAATAATTGTCCAAAATACAGACAATATTTGAGGATATATAATAACAATGTGTTCCACTTAGGATTAGAAGCAGTAAATATATACATACTGAATTGCAAGCCCCATTTGGTATGAAATGCTGGGCTTCACCTTCCTACTTGGTTTCATCCTCAGGCTACAGGACACCCTGCTAACAGTGCTAACGGCAGTGTGTCACTGATCGCTGCAAAAGTGTTATGCATCACTGTAGGTAAAGCAATAATTCCTTTATGAATCCTGAGAGGAAAATCACGGGCAAACCGTAAACCACACATCATGAAGGATCCCAGCTAGCCTGACGGGATACACAAAAGTATGTAAGATTGGCCATAGCGAGTCAAACGGAAAATCTGTGCGGTCCTATAACCTGTTTTTGTCAGTGACTGCTAGTGGATGCATACAGAAGAAAAATTTAATCAAGGATGTGATGTTTCAGGAGGTTTTTGAAGCCAGACACAGGATCTTCCAAGAGCAGGGTGTAGGACACTCAGGGACATTGAAAACATCCAGTGGCTGCAGTTTAAGGATGGCCATCAGGGCTATCCTGTTAAATGACACCCAGGTGATGAACAGGAAACAAGCTCTAATCTCTTTTTATGTACAACTGCACCACTATCTTCCCAGAGAGAGCCACATAAGCATGATTTAAAATTTTGAAGTATAATTCAACATTTATTTTCATCAGTAAAAACCCTCCAATGTGATAGATAAGTACAGTGAATATACTGGTCTCAAACATTTCATTTCAGCACTTTTTGTTTGTAGAGTTGGTTTTTATCAGTGTACAATTTACTCACCCTGTACTTGCTGTCAAGAAAATGCACAAAGAAGAAAATGGATGCCTACCTAACACTTAGCCTAACAGTTTTAAAGGAAAAAAAGTCACATTTCTCATATTGTTCATCATTACCAATATTATTTATTAACCTGGGCCTCTCTTCTTACTAAGAGATAATAACTGGTGTACAAATGCTAAGTAGTTTTCAAGCTCGCTTCTATTCTGACCTCAAATCTGATTCAATGACTACTGAAGACAAAATCTCAATGACTTCACTGGAGTCTGGAGTCCCTTAGCACAAAAGTTTGCTCACATATACAACATCGTGCTGTGCACGTCTATTTAATAACCAAATTTGACTTAGACTTAGAAGTACTGGAAAACTTTTGATGATTTTGATAACACTGGTGAGAAATAACAGGCAGCAATCAGGTCTCACGAGCAGTTCCTACTATGCATTTAAGCACACATATCTGGGAGTAGACTTCACAAAAGGAAAGTAAAATCAATTCAGTAGTGGTACTGTTTTCTCACTCCTGCAATTCATTAAAAATACTGAAAGGAGTATCAGGCGATAAATAGTTCCTGCCAGATTGCTTTCAATATCCTCCTGTAGCAAGATGATTCTTCCTTATTGCCAGAGAAGTAAAAATAGGTTTCTGCAGAGCATGGAGCCTCTGCCACATGCCTCACCTCAGACCAAACAAAACACGAAGATCAAGCATCAGCTGAGGAGCTTGATTGACTTCTTAGGCATTAAACAACATTGCCTACACTGGTTCATTGTTTCTAATCCAAAATTAAGCTACTGCATTGAGCATTATGGTGGTTCTGGGGATTGTTGTCTCGGTGCTGCATTTTGCAGTGCAAATCTATGTCATAGTTTGCTGGAACACCTGTCAGTAGCAGGAAAAAAAGCATCTCTCGAAAAATTCAGCTATTAGTTTTTGAAAAATCACCTGAAAAAAGTCAGAATCTGTAACGACTCTTCATCTTTCTATGCAAAAGAATCGCTGACCGAACAACAAGTCAGACTGCAGAAAAAGTTAATCAAAAGAAGCTTAGCGAGAGATGAGAAAAAAATAGAAACACATTAATTAATGGGGAAAAATGTAGGACAGTCAGGAAACAGATAAATGAAAGTGGGGAAAGAGAAATGGGAAGTATAAAAAAATGAATTATTTGAGTTGAGTTCCACTAGTGATGTTAAGGTGAACATTAAGTAAAAACCAACGCACAAGAAGAAATGCTGTAGAAAAGACTGAAAAAGCTCCTAGTAAACTCCTGATTTCATATTCTCCTATACAGAATCCAAATAATAATCACAGAATATATAGTCATTCTATTTTTTTCAGTTATATCTTTCAATAGAGGGAAACATGTCCTGACATGCAGACTACAGATGAGAAAAACTGTCTGCACAGACATTTAATGTAGATTTATGAATAAAATCCTCTTCTTTTTCGATACAGACTACTGAATTGTAACTCTGAATTTAAAAGTACAGTCTCGCTCACCACTGCATCTCATTTTTTACTGATACAAAGGAAGAGAGAAAGAGCCAGAGAAGGCTTTGCATCAGAAAAGCTTTACAGAAACTCCTCGTCATAAGCGCATGGCATGAGGAGTGTCTGCTACACTCCTGCAAGACTGAACCAAATCATGCCAGAGAGTAACAAGACCGGTGCTGCTGGTGCTACATCCTGAGGAAAAGAAACAGATCCATACATCTCTGTCCTCTTCCTGCTTTCACTGAACAGAAGGGGAGGACCAAAAGCCAAGAGCACAAAAAGTTAAAGATGGTTTGTTTTTTGTGAGCCTTGAGGCGATGGGAAAAAGAGAAGGGGAGAAAACTTCTCCAAAGTACTGACTGTTCTTTCATAGTCAACATCAGTTTCTCTTCACCCTCAAGAAAGGCACAGGAGAATTACTGTGGGAGTAGTAAGCTTCTATTCCCAGAGCAACAGTCACTGGGAGTAGCACTTGGATGAGAAGACCATTAATTTGAACAGCTTTATTACAAGTTAAACTGGAAACCCAGCACACAACTCTCTTTGGCATATATTTTTCATTTTCTGATAAACCTTGAAGTATTCTAAGTACACCTTGCAGAGTAAAGAAGTATTTTATTTCTCCCATCGTTACGAAACAGGAACATATAATACATAATGTCACTGAAGAGGCCAAGTCCAAACCTCTCCAATCCACCCTAATCCCTACAAAATCCACTCTAACGTATGTGCATTAATTCTTTCAACCACAGTATAAATGCCTGTAGGTCTATAAAACCATATTAAAAAGACAACCTCGAACTCACCCAAAAGAAGTTAAGCTTTTGAAACAGCTGCAGATACACATTGCACAGAATTAATTTGAAGATACATACTATGGCATTTTTTGAGATACTGCTTGAAATGCATGCTCCTAATTTCTTTTATTTTTAGAGGATAAAACTCATGCATAAAGAGACATACACCATTTTTGGCAACCTCTATGGCATAGTCAACTCAAGTAATCAGCAAATGGTGGTATCTTAAGTTCCAGAGTATGGAAATATTGCCAAATACTGACTTCATGAAGGCAATCATGACCAGTGTTTACAGACACACAACATATTTTTAATGTTTTCTTTCCAAAAGTTCCCATACCTCTGTGTATTAGGCCACCAGAGGGCAATCCCACACACTTACACACAAGAAACAAGCATGGAAAGTGGTGTGGGAATACATTTAAGGACCTAAGTCAACACTCCAGAGCATAAACTGGTATAAAATACAGGTTTGCTCCGAAATTCTAACAAAAAGCCTTCTTTATCCTCACAAATACATCACACCTCTAGCTGATTTTTGGACTGGGTTCTTAAAATGCACGCTGCTAAGAAGAGCTTTCATAATATTTTTGCCAGGAGCAAACACAGCCTAACTAGTTACAGAAACAAGGACTTGCAAATGGAAGTATACGGAAGTTCAGCCAAGGCAGTGCTCAGAGCTTTGCAAAGAAGCTTCTTCAGTGCTATCTACAGTACAGTAAATCTAGAAGTATTTATGAAGCATTTACATCAGGTCAATGCAGCTCATGGTTTGTATTCTAATCCCTGTTAAATATTAGGGTGGCACAGGACATCTTGTGAAAAATGTAAACATTAGTCTTCTTGTTATCTTTCTTAGAGGATAAAATTACGTATTTCATGAATAAAAGTAATACTCTCTAGGACATGATGCAGACAGACATGATAATATAGATTTCAGGAAATCAGTAATAAAAGAATCTTGGGCCTTTTAAAGTATTTTCGTAGATAATAACTTTAACGATCATAAAATGAAGTATGCAATTTATTAATTTACATAAGCTTTATGACTCTATTTGCAGGCTACTTTAAGAGAAAGCAAAAAGAAGCTAAGTTTTTCAAACATGTAGTATTACTAAATATGTAACAATGGAAAATTATTTTACTAGTAAGATATGAAAAATTATGTCAATCTATCAAATACTCTTGTTTTGACACATGAAAAAGATAACAATCTTTCTAAAGAGAAAAACATTTGTAGAGAAGGTTCTGCTGAGAGCTTACCTATTTATACCTCTTAGTTAATTTGAAAAAGCAGTATTTGATAATCGCTTTTTGAATAATAGTCCCTTTTCAATAGGTTGTGGAGGAACGAGTAGTGAATGTTCATGCACAAGAATACAGGAAGCCTTACCCTGAGCCTCTGAACTTGACAGCCTTGCTTCTCCGTCATTTTCAGAAAGTGACTGAAGTTTGATTCATCAAGCAGGAGATACACTGCAATCCCTCTAGCAGATGCCTCCACAATTTCTCTAAAGATATCCACATCTGTAAACATGTCCATAACAACGGCAATGACCTGAATAAAACAGAAAAGACACAAATTATTGTATTGTATAAACATATGTATAAAACTCTTCACTGAAGCTTACACTGGGCAGCTCACACACTAGTATTTTTTACACATCAGAAAGTTCTAATATTTTCCATGTGGTACCACTTAACCTGGAAGGCTTTTCAAGACCACTGGATCTTCTTTTTGAGAAGTCAGGTGATTGCTTGTGTGATATTTGTCACAAGTACCAAAGTCTGGAAAAAGTTGTGTTGGGCTGTGTGTAGCGATTGGTTATATGAGGAGAAGGAAATCCAGTGGAAGAGAAGGAAGGGGAAACAGCAATATGAAAACAGTGGAAAAAATTAAACCATCAAAATATAACTGCATAGTGCAGTGTGCATAAAAAAATTTTCAGTAACATTTTTGTACAAGGGGCGTGTTCATCTTTCATCATCTTCTCTAAAGCTAATGGCTCAAGAGCTTGAAGGAGTCAATAAGCAGACATTGAACAGCTGGAGGAGTTGAGTACTTCAGGATCCATACTGATTCAGCACTCTTACTGGGATAAAAATTCCTCACCTGGTGAGAGCTTGGTTCAAGAATATTAAAGTGCTGAACACCAGCTACTGATGCCCTTCAACCTATGGGGATAAAGCAAGTATTTCTGATTGGGAAAAGCAATGTCCTGCTAATGGTATTTTGGAGATGATATACTATTGACACATCATTAGCAGTTTGGGAAGAACTAGTATTGAAGCGTTAGAGGAAATAACAGAGGGAGAACAGGTATCTGTGTAGCTTTTAAAGATAATATTCTTATCCACTAGAGTCTTTATGAAAAGTTCCAATGAGATGTCTCAGGGGCTCATTGAGAGGGCTTTAAATTAGGTTCGAAGGGGGAAGGGGATGAAACCAGGCTCACTAGAGATGAGCCTAGGGGTGGCATGCCGATGCTGTGGGCGAAATTGATAGCCCAGCTCAAATGCATCTACACCGATGCACGCAGCATGGGTGGCAAACAGGAGGAGCTGGAAGCCATTGTGCAGTGGGATAGCTATGACTTAGTCGCCATCACAGAAACATGGTGGGGTGACTCTCACAACTGGAGTGCTGCAATGGATGGCTATAAACTCTTCAGAAGGGACAGGAGAGGAAGGAGAGGCGGTGGGGTGGCTCTGCATGTTAGGGAGCGTTTCAATTGTCTAGAGCTCAACCATTGTGATGATGATATGGTCGAGTGTTTATGGGTAAGG
>NW_008825615.1:14870918-14904715 GCF_000699105.1 Pygoscelis adeliae
TGTTTAGCCTGGAGAAAAGGAGGCTCAGGGGAGACCTCATCGCGCTGTACAACTACCTGAAAGGAGGTTGTAGCAAGGTGGGTGTCAGTCTCTTCTCCCAAGTAACTGGCAATAGGACGAGAGGAAATGGCCTCAAGTTGCACCTGGGGAGGTTTTGATTGGACATGAGGAAAAATGTCTTTACTGAAAGAGTGGTTAAACATTGGAAGAGGCCGCCCAGGGAAGTGGTTGAGTCACCATCCCTGGAGGTATTTAAAAGATGTGTAGATGAGGCGCTTAGGGACATGGTTTAGTGGGCATGGTGGTGTTGGGTTGACGGTTGGACTCGATGATCTTAGAGGTCTTTTCCAGCCTTAATGATTCTATGATTCTAGATGCAAATTCAAATCAAATAAAGCCTTTCAGAGGTATCAGAGCAGGCTTTATAGTGAGCATATTTTACCATTTTCACTAATCTTTAAACTATCTGTACCTCAACTTTAATGGTGTAATTGTTAACTTACAATCACTCATCTTATTCCAGAACTGAAACATTTGTCTCACTCACAAAATTTGGTAAATGCTGTTGCACACAGCCAGGTAAAAGTTATGTCTCCGGTCAGTCATCTGAATTACCTTTTTAAATCCTACCTGCTTAGAACTAAAAGACTCACTTATGCCAAACGTACTTAAAACAGTAGAAACATTAATGAGAGCTAACCTACAAAAGATAAAGTAAAACAACAATGTCATTAGAAAAGGTAAAAAGACAGCTCCTGAAGTAGTAAAAATGAAGGGACTTGGCCTTACCATAACATGTCACCTGGCAGTAAAAAGACTCTACAAATCCACCAGTCAGAGAGGAACTGAATGGCATGAAATAATTAAGTTCTTTCAAAAATCTTAGGTAATATGCCCACACACTACCTCATTCATTTTATTGACCTTTTGAAAATAAAACTTAAATGTGATTTTTAACAGTACAAATTATATTTCTTTATCTAAATTTGAAAGGAAAGACTGACAACCACAACAGTTTATCTTGACTCTAAGGACCTCATCACTTTCAGACTGCACCTTCTGCTTCGTCTTGTTTCTGAGATACACAACATTAACTGAACATGGCAACCCTATTTATTCATCTGTCTTGTTTCACTTATGCCTGAGCAGAAATCTGCCAAGACAGATCAAGTGTGTTAGGTAAAAAGACCAAAGAAGAAAGTCTGTTCTCAAATAGTTCTGTTGCATTACCTGTGTCCCCCTCCCTCTGAACTCCCTAATTTCTTCTTAACCTTTCCTTTTCTTCAGATCTTTTAGAAATAGGTGCTCATTATGTTCAAGATCTATTTAAATGTAAGAGAGAAATCCTGAATGGATTCATTAGCGTACACTGACATGAATACATGAAATATTCAAAATCAACAGTACAGCCTTCAAAAATAATTCTAACAGTTTCCTATGGCAGATATCTAAGATGCCAATTTGTTTGCAGCATCTATGGTTGCAAAGGCAGGAAATATACAGAAAAGAAAAAACAAGAGTGAGTAATAAAAACTAAAAAACAACACTGACTAGAATGGCCATATTTATTTTTATGAAGGGGGGAGAAGATAAATAAATACATAAGCAAGCAGGCCAGTAAATTGGTGTCATGAGCGGGATGCTTATGCGCTACTATTTAGATATATCGTAACTTGGGAACAAACAGAGAAACCCTCTTTGTCTTCACTGGTAGAATTGTTCTTAAACCATTTAGCTTATTAGTTTTGGAGTTAATTCTGCAAAGCATCAAAGTAGTCTTGCAAGAAAAAGTAGGTTTCACTTCCAGGGTTGGAATAGGGATTACATTTTGAAACCTAAAGCTTGTGCTATCTGAAAAATCCTTGCCAAATTTAAGGACATGCATGCAAAGCCACAGTCATGATCTGACAATCAACTGGACATCCATTTCTGCATTCACTGGAAACCAAAGATGACTCTTGTTGTATGCCCTTATTAGCCTGCCCATTCACTCTTAGCAACACTCAATCTAGTCAACACAAACATAATTAGGCTCAATTGCTGGAGGAAGAAGAGTGCCAAATTTGAACAATGCATATGATATACATTCATAAGTAAAAAGTCATTTACAGTGATAAGGTTATTTCTGTATACTGATTTCTATAAATCTGTTCTATAAATCAAACTGGTTGTTTGATCATAAACTATAGATTTTGATGCAGAAAGAGTGGAACCCATAAATGTCATAGAATATTCTGGCTTTCACATGTATTAAACTTCCTTCAATGTGCTTTTTTTTTGGGGGGAGGTACATTTCCCCATACATTTGTCTACTTTGCAGCAGAAGGGAGTATTGAGATTGGGGAAAGAAAAAACCAATACGGTATTCAGGGTCCGAAGTTTTGATTAATTAAGGAGACCAAGACTAGGCAATTACTTCAAAAGAGGTGTTCGATAATATGTATCTACCTTTAATGAAAGCTGTAATAACAGCTGCAGGATTAGTTACTTGCTGCATCACTTTGGAAGAAAAGATTTCACTACTGTGTTTTTACATATGCTTTTGCAATTGCAGAGCTAATTTCCACCCTGATACTTATAAGAAGAATCATAGAATCATTAAGGCTGGAAAAGACCTCTAAGATCATCGAATCCAACCGTCAACCCAACCCCACCATGCCCACTAAACCATGTCCCTAAGCGCCTCATCTACACGTCTTTTAAATCCCTCCAGGGATGGTGACTTAACCACTTCCCTGGGCAGCCTCTTCCAATGTTTAACCACTCTTTCAGTAAAGACATTTTTCCTCATGTCCAATCAAAACCTCCCCAGGTGCAACTTGAGGCCATTTCCTCTCGTCCTATCGCTAGTTCCTTGGGAGAAGAGACCGACACCCACCTCGCTACAACCTCCTTTCAGGTAGTTGTAGAGAGCGATAAGGTCTCCCCTCAGCCTCCTTTTCTCCAGGCTAAACAACCCCAGTTCCCTCAGCTGCTCCTCAGAAGACTTGTTCTCCAGACCCCTCACCAGCCTCATTGCCCTTCTCTGGACACGCTCCAGCACCTCAACGTCCTTCTGGTAGTGAGGGGCCCAAAACTGAACACAGTATTCGAGGTGCGGCCTCACCAGTGCCGAGTACAGGGGCACGATCACTTCCCTACTCCTGCTGGCCACACTAGTTCTGATACAGGCCAGGATGCCATTGGCCTTCTTGGCCACCTGGGCACACTGCCGGCCCATGTTCAGCCAGCTGTCGACCAACACCCCCAGGTCCTTTTCCGCCAGGCAGCTTTCCAGCCACTCTTCCCCAAGCCTGTAGCGCTGCATGGGGTTGTTGTGGCCCAAGTGCAGGACCCAGCACTTGGCCTTGTTGAATCTCATACAGTTGGCCTCGGCCCATCGATCCAGCCTGTCCAGGTCCCTCTGCAGAGCCTTCCTACCCTCGAGCAGATCAACACTGCCGCCCAACTTGGTGTCGTCTGCAAACTTACTGAGGGTGCACTCCATCCCCTCATCCAGATCATTGATAAAGATATTGAACAAGACCGGCCCCAAAACTGAGCCCTGGGGAACACCGCTCATGACCAGCCGCCAACTGGATTTCACTCCATTCACCACAACTCTCTGGGCCCGGCCGTCCAGCCAGTTTTTTACCCAGCGCAGAGTACACCTGTCTAAGCCGTGAGCCGCCAGCGTCTCTAGGAGAATGCTGTGGGAGACAGTGTCAAAGGCCTTACTGAAGTCCAGGTAGACCGCATCCACAGCCTTTCCCTCATCCACTAGGCGGGTCACCTGGTCATAGAAGGAGATAAGGTTGGTCAAGCAGGACCTGCCTCTCATGAACCCGTGCTGGCTGGGCCTGATCCCCTGGTTGTCCTGCACCTGCCTTGTGAGCGCCCTCAAGATGAACTGCTCCATGATCTTCCCCGGCACCGAGGTCAGGCTGACAGGCCTGTAGTTCCCCGGATCCTCCTTCCGGCCCTTCTTGTAGATGGGCGTCACATTGGCCAGCCTCCAGTCGTCCGGGACCTCCCCCGTTAACCAGGACTGCTGATAGATGATGGAAAGTGGCTTGGCAAGCTCCTCCGCAAGCTCCCTCAGCACTCTCAGGTGGATCCCGTCTGGCCCCATAGAAGAAGCCACATAACAGTGAAATCCAGTAAGGAGGAAGAAACTGATAGAATTCAAATTGCAGAAAATAGGTCAGAAAATTGCCTATTCCACAAATTCTGTTTCTTTTGGGCGTTAACAAGGCTATCCTGTCAAGAAAATCCCCCAAGGCAGAACATGCCAGTGTCGTACAGTAGGCTTCCTTATAAACTGCCATTTTCTTTCCAAAGCATATTTGTTTTCCAAAATGCAGAGGTCTTTTCAAAAGCAAGCACCAATGCTTTTACAGGAAATACAAAAGCCATCCAGCCATGCAGGGGACACTGGATGGGTGCAGCAGTTTTCTCCTGTAAGCACTAGAATTCTGGGAGAGCTTTCCAAACCTTGAGAAACTCATTATCACCCTGATCAAAAATGACCCTCAGTTGGGAATAATTAAGCATTTTACACTTTCAGGGAGCAGAAAATAGTTGACAGAGCAGATACTTGCTGTGCATAATATCAGATAACACTGATATGCACAGCAAGAGTGAACTACCACCACCTGATTTGGTATTAGATAGAAGAGCACATTTCAGTGATCAACTAAAAGTGAAGACAGTGCAGAAAACAATTTTTATACTAGTCTTCTTCCCCCCAAATTAAATTTAAATAATCTTAGATTGTTGCTACTAATCTTTTCATCTTATCTGCCAATTCTTTTTTTAAAGTGGTGAATGCTTTTTAAGGTTAAAATTTGGTTTCAGTGGCATCCTTACAGAAGAAGAAAACTTGCTGAAGTCAATAAGCAGAAAATTACTCCTAACAAAGCTGATAGTTTTATCAATTTAAATTAAGTCACCAGTAGAGCCATATTCTATTATTCTTACTACTATCTTGACACTAAGACTATGGTTTGCAATAAAAAAGTAAAGCTTCACACATTACTTTAACATTTTAGAAACATTTAAGTATAGGCAGAAAAGTATCATTTTGTTGAATAGCACTATTCTTATGCAAATATTTTAAAACACATTTTTTCAGTAAGCTGATGTATTTTATTTAATTTGCACAGTATCGAGTTAAGTAACATTTTAAAACTCATTATCTCTAAACTATGAGATCATTTTAATACAAAGTTCTTTTCATTCTTTAAAAGTTTTTAATAATCTCCAAGTTCGGGAAATGACTCACTCCTACATAAAATACTAGTGACAAGATTCATGACAGACAGACACACACATATTTTAAAGGTTAAAATAAACAGCTATAGCTGAAATTTCCTGCAAAATTATGCAGATTCTTGCAAAACAGGAGCTTAAGTACATGGTAACATGACACCACACTGGGCATTACGAGACTGTAAATGGAGGCTGATGCTCAATTCTGTTGATCTGTCATGTTACAGGGCCAGTTGTTGCTCCTAGGCGTTACTAGTTTGGGCCCATTCACATGCATTATATTTGCTTAAATGGTTCTCACCTTCAGAAACTAACTCTATTCAAGGCTTATATAGAAAGAAGTTGCCAATCCCAACATTACAAATACATCTATCACTAAACATCTCCTGAGCATGTCCAGGGGAGGGCCACCAAGATGTTCAGGGCTGGAACACTTGCCCTGTGAAGAGTATGTGAAGGAGCTGGGTTTGTTCAGTCCGGAGCAAAGGTGGCTGCAGGGAATCTTACAGCAGTCCCCAGTGCCTTACAGGGAAGGTCTCGAGGAGACAAAGCCAGGTTCTTCACAGTGGTGGCAGGACAAGAGACAATGGCCAAACTGAAACAAGAGCAGTTCTGACTGGATATAGGGAAAAACCCTTATTCCCACAAGGACAACCCAGCAGTAGAGCAGGTTGCCCAGAGACGTTGTCCAGTCACCATCCTTGGAGGCTTTCGAGACCCAACTGGATAAAGCCCTGAGCAACTTGGTCAGAGCCTACTGCTAGCCCTGCTTTAAGCAGGAGGTTGGACTGGAGACCTCCTGAGGTCCGTTCCAACTGACCAAGTCTGCTATTCAATGACTCAGAGATATCCACTCCCATCATTGTCAAAATCCAAGCAAATTTTGCCATGCTTGGTAGTAATTATAAACTTTGCTGTGAGGCTTAAAGAAAATGAACAGAGACTGTAAATCAAGAATACTGAGAAGTAAAGGAGTTTTTCTGCTTTACTTCTCCCATTTTTTGTAAGAATTTTGGTAAGAAAAATCAATGGATTTTAATCTTCATAGCTCAGTTTTAGGACATCAAAATCAACCCTTTTAATGGGTGTGTACTGAAATTAAGGCATAGATGTAATTAAAGGTCTTTACTGCTAGTGCTCTGTAAGTCTATTTTGTGGACTACTGACAGTTTCATTATCCCAGTATCTTCACTCCTTTCACAAGCACTAATTATAATTCTTTAAGGGATATCTTGCAGAGTGTGTCATTTAACTCCTCCTTTGCTGTAAACAGTAAAAAAGAGGAATCCTCTAATGCAACTGCTTCCTTCGGTCAAGCTTTACTAAAGAGACACCTACCATTATTTCAAGAACCTAGTAGGGAATAATGCTAAAGACCTACCCTACACTGCAAGAGTATTGATTTCTTGTAAGCTTTGTGAGGCTTACTTTTGGGCATGCTATGACAAAAATCCATATTGCTGTGCAGTGCTTTTGAATCTCATACAGTTTGCCGAGGCCAACTGTATGAGATTCAACAAGGCCAAGTTCCATGAATGCCACCACCCTTCCTCACCCCAAGACTGAAGAACCACATTTCAGAGAGAAATGTTAACTCTATTTTCGTTGACCTTTTCCCTGGTAACTCCAGTCAAATTCCTTTTCACAGATCTCCGTTTTGGAGAGAATCTCCTTGTGGCACAGGCTCGGTGCTGTCTGAATCTGGCCTTTCTCAGAGAGCAGGCAGGCCACGACACTTGCAACAGTGCAAAAAGAAGACACGGTACTGCATACCTTGCTGTTTAGCAACAGGAGGCAGGCAGCAAACTAACTGGGTGGGTTTCAGGCACCATAAAAGAAAGAGAGACAAATTTTGTGATCAATGCAGACAGCCTTCCCACTACTAAGCTATATCCCACTACATCCCACAAATTATTGTGGGTTTTTTTAATTGTTGTTTATGGTTGAGGGTCTAGATCCAGTTTATGCTTGCTGCAATTCGTATTAGCAGCATCCTAATAAATCATCTCATATCATTACTTTCTGGCACTGTTGCTAAAACCAGAGTGCTTCTAAGATGATAGTTCATTAATTTCATACTAATTTTCAAAATTGAACACAGCCCTGAAATGCTTTGCACAACACATCCTTCCATTGCAAAACATACTTTGAAACCATTGTGAGTTGCACCTGACTATTTCAGGTCACCTTTGGGCTGGCTGAATTGCTGAGGTCTCACATAGCAAATGGAGCAGAAGTCTTGAAATAAAGTGCCAAAGAGCAGTATAATGGGGGGAGCCCTCCTCTGTAAATAGAGCCTAGATACAATAATACAAATAGTAATCAAACATCTGAGTATGATCCATTCTCCTACAATTTCTGTGGCAATGTAATGGAACAAATAATCAGATGATTTACACTTACGTAACTTCCATGAAGTTCGTGTCACTACTTGTAGTATATTACCACCAAAATTGTCTCCCTGAGATGATATTTAACTTATTTAACTTGGCTCTGCATTCAGAGAGCAACAGACCATAATGATACAGTGTACTTTGAAATTTTCTTCCATTATTGCATTCTTTAAAAGCAATTTAATTAACTACATGCTCAACATCAATGAAAATTCAAAAGAGTCACTGTCCAGAAAACGAAAGGTAAACTAAAATTGTAGAAATCTCCTGCAAAACAATATGGAAAACCAATGCAAACTATTCTCAGGAAATTATCAATGCAGGCAACCACATAAAGCACTATATAAATAGTTTAACTGTGTTTAAATGTGTAGCCCACATGGTGAAGCTTCATCTGTTCTGTCTAAGACATTTAAGAAATATGTGTGGTAGGGGAACTTCCTAGCTATCAGTACCAGGGAAAAATGCTCTGATTCTGGCAGCAAAGAATGATATGGCAGTGAAAACTGAAGAAGGATGTGATTTAACTTTGAAACACACCAGGAAAATCCAATTTTCACAATGTACCATCTTCTAATAACTACTTGACAATTCTGTCTTTTGCTCAATTTGGCAACTTTTGTGCAGCTTACCATGTCTCTAAAAAGCAGATCAGATCAGGATTAGCTTTTCTACAAATGAAACTAAAACCAACACAAAAGAAAAGTTCTCTGAAGTGCAGGTAAGATTGTGGTCTCTTGAAAGTGAATATACAGTAGCCTTCTGCATTACCTTTCAGAAAGCTATTGCGGGCTGAGCTAGCAAGTCATACATGTACCATCTTAAAATGACACCTTCAGTGCTACCTCTTCAAATTCACGCAACTGGAAATTTTACAGGTGAGTATCTTGCAAAACGTATGGGAGTGAGCTACATTAATTCTATAAATGTGATCTGTATCTATGGGTTTGGTAGTTGTTATTCTGGCTGACGGATTAGTAAGAACTTAGCTTGAGCTGACTGAATTACAGGAGACACCACCTCGCTGCGGCTGGCAGCAGAGGCGATAATTCCTCTGAAGCTTTACTTCCGCACACGCAGGATCGAGTTTCAGCAAGTCACGGAGACAAGAGGAGGGAAGGGGATATTCTGGGGATTCTTTGTGGGGACTTTCCAAGAAGCATTTATAAACCTAACCCTTAGGAGAAAGGATCCGCAAAGAAACGGCTGCTGCCCAGCGACTGCTCCACCATAGACAAGAAAAGATTTACCTAAATCTGCAAAGAACCGTCATGCATGATTAAAGCAACAAGCACTCACAATGTTCAATTTTAACACTTTCCTTTCTGCTTGCAATGCTCCCATCAATAACTAAACCGCTTTTGGTATTTAACAAGCAAGCTGTGTTCTGTCACTGCGAACAGAAGCGGGCAGAGGTCCTACAGAGAAGTACATAAGGCAACACAGAAAATCCTTGGCATGATGGAGGGAACATGTTTGGGAGCTTACTCTGCCCTTTCTTCTCTTGCCATTGATGTCGTTGCTCTGTTCTCAGTGCCATGTGGGCTGCAGCTGGTTGGGTAGCAGGATTTTAATATTTGTATTTAGCTCTTCAGAATGTTCTTACGCAGTTGTTACTTTGGGAAGCTGCCAAGCTTTTCCTGAGGAAAGCAAACAGAAAGGAAATGCCAGGATTTCTGACAGCCTACGACTCAGCTATACCAGAATGGAAATTCATGACAAAAATAAAAGGTACTTCTCCAGCCTCCGTCTTTCTCTATGATGAATTTCAAAGACTCGCTGCTTCAGAAATAATTTTTTATTTAAAAGAGTATTAACAGTTTTAATATGCGGGTTCTCACCGGATCCCTTAGTATTTAGGGAATGTTCAGGCTACTTGAATTAATATTATAATGTTATACTTTTTATTTTAAATTTGTTTGTAAGTAGAAGTACTCATTTATTCATGCGTGCATTACTTAGTGACTGCCCAAAACCAAACAATGCACAACCATGTGATAAGCCTTAATTATTTTTTTTAAAAGCGCCAACAGTAATTAGAACTAAACTCTTAATAAATTTCACTTTTTGATCTGCCGTGCAGGATTGAAAACCTCATACGACAACCTCAGAGACCAGTCTCAGTTTTGAGACTTCCGCCAAATAATTGGAGTCCTAGTAAGAGCATTAGATGCTCCTGGCTAGCTTCTAACTGGCCAAGGGAAATATGAGTTCACTACCGTACGATTAAGAACTCTTTCAATACTTGAAACTATGAATGGCTGCCATAAATTGCCATACACAGATAAGAACATGAGAAAAGGCCACCTCAAACTCGGGGGTGGGGGGTGGGGGAATGCAAAGGGACAAAAACATTTTTAAAAATGTACTAAAATTGTCCATTCAAATTGCTCCTGCTTACAAATATTCTTCATGCCAAGGTAAACTAGACTGCACGCCAACACTTCTGAGGGCTCTTTCTGAGATTTCCTTCAAGAAAACTTAAAATAATTTGCTGCTTATCAAAGAGTCAAAGTAAATGTCTGAGATTTAAGCTAATCTGAATAACAATTCTTGAAAATATTTAGGTTTTTTGCCACCTTTAAGAGAGTACATTTTGGTGGAGTTTCTCAGACAGGGAATGGAATGAAGTTCCGAGTCAGACTGCCTTCCCACTGCTCCACTCAGTTTCCTGAAGAATCCTGTATAAATACATTGCCAACACTGAGCCCCACTTCCTGAGAGTTTACATATTTAAAAACACTAGACAATGTATAGAAAACCACAATATTAATGAACAGGCTGTAGACTTTAAACTATAAAAACAAGCCACATTTCTTTAAAGTAGACGACTTTGGCATTTGTTAATTAGACACTTGGAAACAATTAAAGATTCTCTCAGTCAAAGGCAGATCTATAGGAAGAAGAGATGACCCACTTTTATAGACTGGGAAGAATAATTTTGCTTTTAACCCTGCTTATGCAAGAGCTGTGTACTGTTTGCCATCTTTGAGACGTTAATAGTAAACACGTTTCTGAAATGAAATGAAATTAAATGGGAAGAGCTGAATATCTAATATTCATATTTTATAAATAAAAAACATATTTAAAATATCCTGCACAGGGTTCAATGCTGCTGCTAGTATGTGTGTGTATATATATATATATTTCAGACAAAAAATTTCCAATAAAACATAACTATATTGTTCAATTGTATAATACTGCCTGAAATCCCTTGTTGTTACTTACAGGAATGAATATGTACTACAGGTACATTGAGCACATAAGAAAAGAATAAAAAAAGAAAGGCAGGGACTTAAGACAGAGGTGGAAACAGCGCTTCCATAGTAGACCCTGGAAAATAATGGAGGTAGATAAAAATAAGTGTTTCAAAGCAGGAAACACTTATTTTCTACGTTTCTAAGCACAAGAAGATTTTGGTGGATCCAAGTCAGCACATAAACCTGATGTGTTTCAGAGTTGCTTATGATTCTGAAAGACGGACTTTTGAATGCCTATATGCAGTATGTTAACCACAGTCCACAAGGATGGCCTATCAAACATTTTTAGTATGCAGAAAAATATAAACATACAGTTGTGGAGGACTTGTAAGCCATGTACTGGGTAGTCCATGAGCCTTACACCAGGGTGACCTTGTAGCACGTAACAGAACTTCATTAGAAGATTATTATTTTCTAACATAAAAGACATTGCACCCAAGAGAAAACAAATCTATTTTGGATGGCAGTGCCCAATTAAAAAAAAAATACTCAATTGCTAAATTTGAAATTAGTGGAAGCCTACAGACCAATGAGCATGACCTGATTATACTTAATACTGAGAAAGAAGCCCTAATTGTATCATTAGTTGTTGGAGGTTAGTCCTCTATAAACACTCAAAACTTCTTCCAAAAGGTAGATTTCACAATCCTAAGGAACACTGCTAGTGAAAGTGTCTCAGAGATAAATGTAGAAGAAAAAGAGGAATCAAAAAATTGGAAGTCCTTGCAGAAGACATTGTTAGATGTCCACAGAACCCCAACTGAGACTAGAACCAATTCTGGTTAAAAACCTCCCCTAGTTCATGGTATAGTGAAGGTAATACCAAAGTGGAGAAAGCAGTCCTCAACAGAGACTCCTGTTAGTCTTTGGAAAGAAGTGGGATAATCTCCTTGTCTTACAACGTTAAGAAGGAACGTTACAGTCCATTGCAATAGAGTAATATTTTTTACAACAACTGCCATTAGCAGACCCAGATAGTTCACACCTAAGACAGCGAAGGAATTCCCTGTTCTGCTGTTGGTCATTTCTAATTAACCTTTTGAGTACCAGGGAAATAACGCTTACGCCCAATATTCAAAAAACAGCTTGATGACCAAGTTGGTTGCTCAGCCTGACTTCTGAAAGGAAAACCAACACAAGAGTCAATGAATACAGAAATAAAAGCTAATCATCTCTTTAGGGAAGGTTAAGTGGGAAAAAAATTTTTTTTCAAATAGTGCTTATTTCATCCTTTTTCAAGATTACAGCTTTTGTATTCAGCTTCATGCATGTGATTAAGAGTCAGTTAGAGACACCTGAGGTGTACACACTTCAGGACTGGTTAATGGCCAGATGTTAAAAGCAGTTGTCCTGTGAAAACATTTTGATTGCGTCTATTTCTAGAAGCTTGTAGGACTTATTGATATTAAAGATTTTCATATTGCTGTCAAAAAACTGCAAGCAAAACCACTATAATTGACAGATTATTATGGGCTACTTCTGTTACCCTCCTCCCTCCCTTCCCCTTCCTTCCCCCTTCCCTCCTTCCTTCCCTCTCTCCTCCCTCCTTTCCCTCTGCCCCTTCACTCCCTTAATTCTTTCTTTCTCCCTTCCTGTCCCTCCCTCCCTCTTCCACGAACTTCAAACTCAGTTAAATTTGAGATTGGAAAAAAAATATGATTTTGGATACTGAATGTGGGCTTAAAATGGGTTCCTACGCATTTTATGCAAACTTTAAAATACGTCACTTTTTATTGCACATTTTATGACCATATTGTTATGATATTCACAATAAAGCTTTTGCTTCCTGCTACAGATGCTACTTACTTCACTGCCACTAATTTCAAACCCTACAGATGTACCTAATTCAGTTTAAGGAGCTCAATTCAAGCAGTAATATGGTTAGGGTAAACCAGAAAAATACAGAATCCAGGCTATTTAAAATTACTGGTCACAGGTCAGTATGCAGGAAAGCCAATGATCCTCTTGTATAAATAGAAGAGGATGAATAATGAGAAGTTTCCTCAGGGTTTAACTCTGACAAATTCTCTATTCACCTTATATATATATCTTACATATATATCTATTTTTCCAGTTCAGCTACATGACACAATAAAATGCATTTATAAGTAAAAATACCATGCCTGGACAAATACCTGTAGTAACATTTGTGTTGCTAAAAAAAGCAACAGCAATGATGTCAGATCACTATTCTGCAATATATATTACAGACATAATGTATGCCTGCATATGTCCACGCGGCACATAATTACATCTGAACGCCAGGTAAACAACCCAATCAGATGGTTTTAGCTATTTATTTTTTTAAACATGGTGCCACTTGAGCAGGAACCTTGCCTGATACTCAGGAGAAGTGTTATAACACCACCTGCTTACAGAGCAGCTATAGTTAATTGTGCAACATGTTGTTAATGACTGTGTGCTAACAGGCTGCATTTCAATTTCACCTATTCTAAAGACAGGTTGTGAAACTAATTAATTAATTATTGTCTGCAAATCATGTTGAGATCCTCAAGTGAAATCCATTACCCTGGCATGCCAGATTATTTATTCCAGATTAGATGAAAAAGGAAAAAATAATTGCAGACTAGTCTGAAAGAATCAGCAGAATGTCCTAAAGATAAGATTAATCTAGTTAATAAGTAATTATGTGCAGCTTTTCAGGAAGAAAACAAATTCAAATTTTTATGCACATTACCATATGGAGCACGATGTCTGAAATAGTAGGGAGGCAATTAAAAAAAACCCTGCGCAAACCTCCTGTGAAGCAAACTGAAATGAAGCAGATAAGTAATTCTACAATTCTCGTAGACCCCAGTGGAGTGGATAGTGAATTGGAACTAAATAAGGTAGTAAACAAAATTTAATTCCTGGATCAAATGCAGCACTTAAAAAAATAAGACGAGAGGAATTACAAGTAAAAGTATTACTAGTTGAAAGAGTTATAATTGCAGTAGCGATACTATGCTTTAAAATATTGTATTTTTAAAAAAAAAATTTCAATTTTGAAACTCTCTAAAAGCTTTTTAAGAGAAACCTGACAGTTCTTGTTCGAAGGTGAATCTTCCACAGATAGTGAGGCATTTGAGGGAGTAGCAAGTCAATGAGTAAGAAAGGAAATTAATAGAAACAAGTTTAAAAATTAAAAGAAACGTTTCTTTCTTATTTCTTTCTGCCAGGTTTTTGCTAAACTGATCTTGTAGTCTCCATGTGAGCTGAATTCTGAATAACCATCTTTGTCAGGCAACAACAAGCCATACAGCTTAAGAATGATTTGATGACACTTACTTTATTTTTTTGTACATGCAGTTAGCATCACCTTTCACTGATCTGCATACAGCTCCTCAACAAGGCCACAGGAGACACATTAATTCATCATTTGCAATTTGATACTGCAATTATGCAAAATCACAGGGAAGATTATTTGGTCTGTGCGATAAACTCAGATCAGATAATCATAATGCTCCATCTTTGATATCTACTAGTCTTTCCATTTAAATGTAAAAGTTTATTTTTATTGTTTAAAAGTTTATTCAGTGTATTCATAATATTTTCTTAAATCAGAGTCCTAGGCCCCTTCCAGGATGCATCTGGGGAGGAGCAGACACATGTCCAGGCTGCAGGACATACTTCAGCAATCCAGACTCCATCGCTTCAGCCAGATGGACACTGTCACCCTATGCTCATGGCCTGCTCCTCTCCATTTTCCTCATCCTCACAAGGATAATGTGAAGCACTCATTAATGAACGAATAAAATGAACAGTTATTCAAATAAATGAGTTATCAGTGTGCAAGTAACTGAACTCTTTATACTCAGTTGAGCTAGTGACCAACACGGCAAGTTAACAGGGTTTCATTAATGGGTAGAAGAGAAACATGTTATCACAAGTCTTCCATTGTACAACTCCATGTATGTGAGATCATTCCCCTTTCTACAAAATATTCCTCCTGATGTGATTGCATGCCAGTTCACACACACGCACCCCCACTGGGTAATGATAATCAGAGATCTAATCATGAAGCATGCTGAACACCTGCAAGAAACGCAAAGCTCCCACTAGGGCAAGGGGGTTTCTTCCAAAGCACCACAGCAGGCACCTGGATTCAAGAATGGAGGAAGAAGAAAATAAGTCTCAGGAGCACCTACTGCAGCTCTTCAGTAGCTTTCTTTGAGAGATTCACTGCCTATTTGTGCCAGTGAGGCCCTTGCAGCCACAAAACATTCCCGTGCTGAATAGATGTATATACCTCAGGGGTATATATGCTAGCAAACGTGAGGGGTAGAGAGGAAAATTCACTTGTTTGGCCGTCAAAACCAGAACCTGTCTAATCGTAAGGAACAAAAGGCAGAAACAGCACTGACCAAACCACCCATGGACTTACATTACGCCACATTCTGTTGGAAAATTTGCTCCTGAAAAACGTGCCAAGCATGCTAATAGTTTAATGTACTAGTTGACTTGAGTTGCTTGAAGTAAGGATGGAGATGAGAACATGCAATACCTCTGTGGAGGAGAGGTGAACATTTTATTCCAAGAACACTTTGGAAAATAACTGCTTTTTGATGCAAACTAATACCTTTCCAATAAACATTTGTTCTTATGAAGTACCTCTCTGATCTCAGGAAAGATCTTCCCTTGAGTAACCTGCCCACTCCAAATTCATGCCAGTAAGGCTCTCCGTACCAGACTGCTATGTCTCCTGTGTGTGCGTGCATACCTAGAAACCATGCTTTCTGTAGCACAGTGTGTACGCGTGCACGTAGAGGATTGCACGCACATGCACGCGCACTGACTGAAAAAGAAATATTCTAATATTTGTCTCTTTCCTTTAGATAAAAAATTTCAAACCAGCATTGTATTGACAAAAGCGTGGGAAAACCAGCACTCATTTCAGATGTAATAACAGGACAGCATTTATCCTTTTTTCTTGCTCACTTAAAAATGCATATAACTTTTGCTGTTCTTCAGACTTTCCTTGTAATTCTGAACCTGCTCTCAGATGTCGGTGCAGTCCTCACTCACTAGAGAGATGAGGTGCAGCTGTCAGGAAGGAATTTTTAAGGGAGTTTATAATTTTTGGTCAACTGTGACCAGTAGTTGGTAATTAAAAGATACTCCAGTCTCTTATCAATCATAAAAAATACAATATACATCATCTTAATTGACACGGGAACAATTTTTGCGATGAAACAAGAGTCAGGTATGCAATAGGTAAGACACTCACGTTTACGTGGGTGACTGAGCATTCGCTGAAATACAACCTAAATCAGAAACACTACTTCAAGTGAACAACAAAAAAGATATTTTCTTGTTTCTCACAGCTGCATAGAAGAATACTGTGAGAAAAAAGTAACAGCAGAACATGGGCAGATAATGGGGAAGCGAACAACTCTGCTTCGTATTTGGGTATGACGGAAATATTTCTGCTTAAATGCTCTAAAGCAAACAATCTCATGGACAAGAACAAATACACAAAAGGTTGATGCAAAGTTGTAAACCATTAGAAGCACCTGAGAAGACCGATTCCAGCTTAAGCTCTTGAAACTGTGTTCCCTACCCCTAGTACATGAGTACCCCAAACTACGTATATGTCTTCAGAAATCACTCTGAGCTAATATTCACATTTATAGACGAGGAGTCTGTGTTCTATAAGGAATTTGTGTACAAGTCTTCAAAGTCTTAGACCAATGCTTTTAATCACAAGACTTTTACATTCAGCAAAAATAAAAGGATACAAAGAATAACATTTAATTTTTTTTAAAAGGGTGTAAAAGGTCTTTAAATTGATACAAAAGCATGTGAATCACTCCAAAAAAGCATTTTAGCTAGTTCTAGAAGATAGTAGCACAGAAATATAATTTTAATAGACTAATGTTATTTATGGCCTTCCAAATCATCCATGGCATAACTAAAAAAATTAAAACTTGCTGAAGCCTGCTACTTCTCTGTCATAAAAAAGTCAGAAAAATTACCAGAAAAAATAAACAGCTTTTTGAATTCCTCTTAAATTACTTACAATAACACTTAAGTGCATATAGAAAGTTTTTCATATGTAAAGCGCAAACCATTTAATAAATGTGGGAATAACATTATTGCATCTGTTTTTATCTTGGATACTGAAAATATATAGGGTGTGTGTGTGCGTGTCACACCGCTGTCCTGTGCAGGGACATCTGAGTCAGCCCATCACTAATTAGTTTTGTTACTGGAAACAGTCTAGTCACGCTAACGTGATGCTCTGGGAAAGTGAAAATGCCCTGCTCCTTGAGAATCTCCTCGCTGCACTTTACCGTGCCATGCGAACAGATCCTCAGAGGCTAATTGCCTGTATTTACAGAGATGCTGAGCATCCCAAAGTCCCTCTGAAAGCAATCCCCCAAGCCTCACCTCGCCCTCCAGTCCTGCATTTAAAATTCTCTGCACCTTCTCTTTTGGCTGACTGTCACGTTGAGTGATGAGATACACAAGCAGAAAGCTCAGGCAGGCTTGGTCTGGGCTTGCAAAATGGGTTTCTTCAAACAAATTCCATCATTTAGAGAAAAGTGATTGTACAAAAAAAAATCTGATCTCCTGAGCAATTATGAATTAGTTACCCAGAAGTGCTGACTGTAAGACTAGCACGCAAGGCTTTTAAGGTCAGATTTATTCTTAGTATCAGCTCTTTGAAGATGCAACACTGTCAGGCTTGTGTTGTGCAGGGAGTCAGATTTCATTACCATAATGGTCCCTTCTGGCATCAAAATCTGTGAATCTCAGTTTTATCAACCTCTGCTGATTTTGCAGTCTGGAAATGGCTGCAAAGATGAATAGGGAGGGCCCCGAAAACTGGTAACAAACTACGAGTTTTTAAAGGATACAAACATTTATTACAGGTTCATGTTTACCCAACTAGTTTTCAAAACAACTTCCAATAAAATCAACTAGAAAATCATATCTGAAAAGGAAAGCAATGACAGGGCCCATGGAGAGAACTCGTGAACACAGTACAAGCAGCAGCATATAATCAAGAAGTAAAGAAGACTGATTTATACAAAAAATCGTATTCATTAAAATATCAGAATCGCTACTAGTCTTGGGCGGGGATCGTGTCTCTACAAACGAGCTCAAAACTAAAGCCTTGCCACTGGGATTTTGAGGGGAATGAACCTGGAGCATAGGAAGTCTCACTGGATGCAGTGCAGAAGACTCATTCCCTTCAAAATCCCAGGCACAAAGTACCCAAAAGCACGCCTGAAAACAGCCAAGCAAGCAAAAACTGCAGATGAATGATTCTCTGAATCGCTGAGGAATATCTGGCAACTTGAAAACAAATGAAACATTTAATTTGAGATTTTCTTGGGTTTGTGGTTTTGAGCAAATTCGAGAAAGGAAGGAAAAAGAGGGTATAGTTTATTAACATTAATATCCTTCCCGGACAACCTGCTGACCTTCAGGAGCCAACCATGACTTTGAAATGAATTAAAATGTCCTAAGTGGAATGCCATTCTCAATTTTCATAATGCATTAATTTAGTTAAATATGTTACTAATTACCATGAAAGATTTTTCGCATACATCATATTCATAGGTGTTCTGCATTTCAGCCAGTGTGGTGCAATATTTACAGTGGCAGCTGCTGACAGCAAGCTTTTCAATGAAATTCCAGAGCGTGTGTGTGCACATTTATTTATATAAATTTTATGTAACCTGTTTATACAGATCATTTGAAAATTATTTAATGTAACTTTTTTCCTTTTTTATAGGTAGAGATTTCCCCTATTGGGTTTATATAGTTTATAGTCATAAGGTTGACCAAGCAGGATGCTTTATGTTTTACTGTTTCAGGCTAAAATCCCATCCAGAGCCACAGATAAGCAATTTAAAACCAAAACCAGAACAGATCAACGCTTGTAAGTAACAAGTAATTGTTACTCAACATTGTAATTGCTATGGACTTTGTTCATGCTGTTGAATAATAGATATACTATGATGCGAAAATATAATTCAGTGTATTTTTACTGTAACTCGTCACTATAGGATTTAGAGTCAATAGAAGACACTAGTTCAGAAAAAAAAAAAAGTACTGGATTACTTTTAATTTGTATGTTACAACGCTTCCCATATTTCCAAAATTCTCCTCACTAGAGAAATAACTTAAAGCCTGGTTAAAGTGATTTCTTGCATAATTTCCAAATTTCCAAACAGGAGAATATTTAGCATAATTATCAGTAACATCTCCGCTGTTAGGACAGCAGTGCCTCCAATAGGCATTGACAGGAAGTTTTTTGTACCTTCTGTGCCACATCAGGGATTTTTTTCCTAAACCTTGTGACACACATTCAGCCAAGACTGATGAAAGAGTCTGCCCAAATTTGAATCTACCGAGCAAGGAAGAACTATGCTTAAACCTATGTCCATTTCTTTTTGCATGCATTATAGTATGGTTCACCATACAAACTGTATGAAAACAAGCAGCTTTGAGTAAGTTCCATTTGGGTTTTTAAAACTAGAAACTCTACGTGAACATCAGGGTGAAATGAAATGCAGCCAACAATGTTATTGTTACTTCTTTAAAACAAGACAGATTTCTGTATTTGGAATTAAATGCCACAACTTTTTGTTTCTCATTCAGTATAGCATTTCCACAACAGATAATGCGATATAACTGTGCTGCTAGAACGTTTCAGTCAATGTACTTTGCTGGCAATCCCCCAAAATCTTTAAACACCTAGCTTTTTGTGTTCTTTTTAAACTAATTACATTCTATGGAAAAAAGTCTGTCAAAGATCATCTTCTAATGCTGATTTCAGATACACTACTCAGCTTGGTAACTTCAATGCCTGCACTTAAGTACTATTATTACATATTTCAGAAATTAGATCTTTTCCCTTTTCTAAAGATCTGTATTTTTCTTACATGTAATCTACTACCTTAAAAATAGACAGCTGGGTTATGAACTAGAGAGTAATATACTAAATTGAAATGCTTTCTTCTTTTACTTTATATCTCAAGAGGGACTACTTTGTATAATTAAATGTAGCGAGTCACCTCCTCAGATACTATAAGCAATGTCTCTCCATAGAATTTAGCAGATTATGAAATTCTGATCCCTAGGATTTTTTGAAACGCTGCTAATAAAATTCTGAAAAAGTATGTCTATGTGTATACACACAATTTTGTATCAGCACAGTGTCATAATTGTCCATGAAACTATTTCTCAAGGTGTTGTTTTTTTTTTTTTTAAATTTAAGAATATGCAGCATTTAAAAAACAAAATCCATAAACTATTTTGGACAGTTCTACCATAATAACTAAATTCCAGATGTTCACTTCTTACTGTTTTTTCTTTCGTTTTGCTTGCTTGCATACCAGCATGCATGAAAAAGTGCACGTGTGCTTTTAATATATATTTTGCAATCATTTCAAAAGCCTTAGAGTACAAATTGAGAAACTCCTCTATGGAATTTTCCTTGCACTGTCTATGAGCTCAGTAAGCACGTATAATGTGGCAGAAGATAATGAAGCCTCTATCTCCAGTACAAACTCTTAAAGTTTGCTAGCAGAGGAGACAATCATTTTGGTTAAGGCCATTTCTATGAAGTTAGAGAAAAAAAAACATTCTTCGACATGTTGATAGACATTCTATGTTGGCAAAACCTATTCTTGTTCTTTATGCATCAACATGACAAATTAGTCTTGTTCTTAATTTCTTTTTAAGGGATCAGTCTGTCTTCTATAACATTCCTACATGCATCCGTTCCTTTGCGTTAGACTTCTGTGGGACCTGGGCCTGCATGTGCATGCTGGGATCAGTAAAGGAGAACTGCGTGGTGGAATAGCATCTGGGGAAGGGAGAACCTTCCACCAGTTTCAATGCCTTGCTTGGCTTTCAGATATTCAGTATATCCAACACAGTTTTTATTTAGAATAAAAAAAATTACAGCAGTCTGCTTGGACACACGTTATTCTTGTTTTAGTTGCTCACAGTGGATGCAATCAACTGAAAATGTATGCTCATTTTGGTACTGCAAGTGTACTGTGGCACGATTTAAGAGAAAGAGATTAATTAAATATTTAAAATCAGATTCTTAATGATACATGGTCATATCCCTAGGCATCAATCCTGCAAACAAATATGAATGTTAAGTTAATGGAAGCTCTCGTGTACACAAATTAAAGTATTTAAATCCTCTCAGGATTAAGCATCTAATTTTGTTTGAAGAAGAAGAAAAGTGTCTTCTTTGAGCAGGTATTATATTTTTCTCTCTCTGCCCTTTACTAAATACCTAAAAAAAAATCTTTCCAAGTTTTATTAGATGTATTCTTCGACAAAATGAGATGAAAATCAATTGTGTATACAAGTCATTTTTGTAATTAAATAGCCTGTTGTAATTTTTGATACACAAATGCTCTATCTCTTAACTTCATCGTTGTTGCCAAAAACTTCAATTTATTGCAAAATAAACCAGGGCAAATAAGACAGTTCTATTCAGAAAATATACCTCCCCTAATATTTAATCTGTTAGATCTACAATTGATAATAAATATCAGAAACCTGCCAATAAAATTGAGTGATTTGACTAGCAATTCAAAAGCATTGCTATATTTCTAACATTATGACGGTGTTTTACTACTTCCTACTGGGAGGCACAGAGGATGGGGAAAAGACTCAAACCCCCTACTGCAAGCACTTGCTTCATGTGTGCTGACTGGCATCCTCCAATGGAATCCCACATTTCTTTATTGACCTAAGAGGGAGCTCACGTTCCCACATGTCACTCCTGGAACTGCATTCAGGAAAGATGCCAAAAGTACCTAAAGCGGGCAGTAAACGCTCACCTCTGGCTGAGGTGCACGATGAAAGGAGAAAAGGCAGAAGAGAGAGGGCTGTCCAAGGGGAAGAGCTGGAGTGGGCAGCAAAGAGGGAGGGGAAGGAAAGAGGAACTACAATTGAAAATGTATAGGTTTCCTGTATATATATATTTCCTCATAATGTAAGTGTGGTCACTTCAGGGAGTGAGAGCAGAAATGCCTGCATATTACAGACACTACAGACAACTTCTGTGCCTTACTTTCATCCATTTGATACAGATTCTCATGGAGTTACTTCTGATCGACGCACGACAGCACGGAGCAGAGCCTGGCTGAATCGAACATTGGTCCATCTGCGTTTGTCTTAAGCTGTCCCCTTCCACACAATGCTGTAAGACTTAAGTAACCCAAAGCTGCCAGCTTTTTCACCCTGGGTGCAGGCTCCAGAGTGTTATGGTCCCTCAGGAGGTCTAAACAGCATCTAGTTGCTGCCCTGGTTTCTAATAGGAAGCATTCCAGCAGCTGAAAGGACTAGCAGAGATCCCTGCTCCTCTTTCCCGACTCCCAAGAACTGCACACTTTTTCCTTCCTTTTTATTCCTCCAAAAAGCACTTGGAGCCCTGGCTTTGCAAGGCTCTGACGTTTACACAGAAGACCTTCCTGGGCTCTCAAGAGCTCATTGCAAAGACACTGTTTAACTCCTCTGAACTTCAAGTCAAAGTACCGAGCCTTTACTTAGGACAGAAATCCTGTAACAGGAGATTGCAACCCTGTATCACAGTACTTCAGATCTGGGCTGCACTTCCATCATTAAATTTAACTTATGCGTAAGAAATCAAATCATCTGACTAATTAGATTTCTGGCTTACTGTCATTCAATAAGCCTAGAATTCATGAACAAAATAGATGATGATAGTACTGCAATCATATAGTGCACCATAAAATCTATCATAAAATGTAGTATTACTGGTGATCATATAGTGCTAAAACATGAAATAAGGTGATAGCAAATAAATGAACAAATAGAATTATCAGTCATAATTCCCAGTTTCATCTCTATGCTTAGTTTTCTCATTTCAAAAGTATCTCCTCTGAGCAAAATAATACAGTTTGTGTTACATTTTAAAGCAGCTTTCTGTAGACTCGTAACAGTACATACTACTGTAAGAGCTGGATCCATTGATGGTTGATATTTTTAGGCCCACCCTCAGCAAAGACAGGTCTCTATCAAACAGATACCGTGCAGCCACATATACCTGCCTATTATTTAAAAGAATCCCACACCCTTGACAGTGACTTTTCAGGCAATTATTGTGTTCCCGTGCTAATCCACCATTAGGCAGTGCCAAGAAATTATCAGAACAGCAGATAGCTTCTGATATTATTATGCTCAGTCAAGCTGGATGGAGACCTGGTTGCTTTGACAGGCGGTATCCCCCTGGCATTTGAGGGAAATCAGATTTGCTGGCTGACACTGTCACTTCTGTTTGCTGCCTCTGACGTCTCTGATCAGGAGGTACAGCTCACTAGCAGTGAATTCTGCACAACTTAAAAAGGGCTGTCCCTTGGTGGGCACTTCTTGAGAAAGGTCCCACAGAGAATCAGCAGACACTTGCTCTTCTGTGCTGGTTATTTCGCCTCATCCTCATTATTATCTCTGGCTTACTCAGCATCAAAAGCCTAGCAGGAAAACACTAACTACAATACCTTCTGTGGGCTGATGCCACTCAGATTCACCTGAATTAGAAGGTGATGTCTAGTGCTTTACCTACTGCTTAAGCCGTAAAGGGAGTTTATTGAGCTGAAGTGCAGCCTGCTTGGCAAAGAGTGCCTGCAGCTCCAGGAAACAGCATGAAATTAAGGCTGAGAAGTTATATCTGCCATTTGAACTGAAGGCACACCCATTTGGCTACCTGAATGCACAAACCTGTGCTAGCGTTCGAGCCCGATTGCTAGTGGATGGAGCAGATATCAAAGTTTTCTTTTCATCTCTAAGAGATACAGTGCATAACTTCTCATATTACCCTATCGCCCAGCTTCATCTCTTACAGCAGGATCGCTGGCAGAAGTGAAAAGGCCTGAGGAGATCTGGTGCTGCAGTTAGCAAAAACCCCTGGATAAAAGACACACCACAGAAGTTTTCTGAAGGCAGCTTTGTGCCCACACGCCTTGCTGGGGAGAGCAGGGGCAATCGTAGACCCTGTTTTTGAGGAATCTGTTCTGGTTCCCTCACATCTTATATCTTCTAGGCAGTCAGGGCAAGCACTCCAGGCCAAGAGACAGAACTGGTTAAGATAATCCGCCCTTAGCTAAGGTATGAGAACACCCTGTATATGTCTTGAAGATACACCCTCTTTATCTGAAGATAAGAAAGGACTTTACACTCTTACAAATATTTTTGAAAAGTAAGCACTACAAAGCTACAGTTATATACTAATGCAAACTTTTTTGGAGAAGTACTGGCATTCTTCAGAAATTAGTTTTCATAACTATAACACTAAATGCATAACTATGATTTTTTTATCAACTAAAATCACAGAGACAAGAAAATAAAGGCTTGTTATCTGGTCCCTACTTGCTCTGAGTACTGTTTGCTAACATATAATACTCTCAGGCTTTTGGTTTATAATTGTATCTCTCTGAATTATGATATATATTAATTTAATGCTTTTGTGGCTCAGTGTTCTCATCTATAAAACTGCACACGCTTTGGTCATGTTCTTTGATGGCTAGGGATAAAGGAGAGCATATAAATTCTGAGTCTGCTGTTTATACTGCAGTAGTGGTATGTCTGTACTGGCTGGCACCAATCAGGAAGACTAAGACGCCAGTAAACTATATGATATACAGACATGCAGCGAAACATAACGATGTTTACAGCTTCAGAAAACAAACACCCAGGATATGGGAAAAGATGTCAAACAAAGACAAGGAAAACAGAGATGGCTAGTTTGGTTGCTTCCACTTCTATACGTATAATGCAAATAACACTACCGTAAATTCAGCTGGCTTACTGATCAGTGGACTGTATACTGAAAAATTCTTAACTTCGTTGATCAAGCAAGCCATAGCCAGATCTTGCAATTATTTAACAGCTCTATTGAGGTAAGTCATTTTATGGTTGTCTGCAGATCCTACTATAAAGTAGCAAGCTCAATGCCAGTTATACCCCATTACTGTTGTGATGGCCATTGCTTCTTTCCTCCCAAAGGTAAATTATGGTAGGATTTTAAAGAGTAAAAGCCCTCTGAGGTCTCAGGCATGCTGACAGCATTTTTGAAAATGTGAACTTTAACTTTTATCGTACAGAATAGCACCTCTTTATTAGAAAATGCTTATAGACATTTTCTAAAGGAAAAGAAAAGGTGTGATTGCACTGGTATCAATGGCAAGGTCTGCACTTCTTTTAGAGAGGTAAACACTAAAGTGTACTTTGACTCCTCTATCACCTGCGCTGGAATACTTGCAGTACTCCTCGGGGAAAATAACACAGCATTAAGCAAATTGTTCTGAAATAATTACAAGTGAAGTAGGTACTTGTACTCAGATCTGATATATGAGGAAACTTAATACACGTAACTCGGTGGCGTTCAATCCTGCTCCTTCCAAACAGGAGAATGGGAAATTCTGAACTGGCAGCTCTTGGATTTTTTGTGCTTTTTGTTTTGCTCCGTGTCAGCAATTCTCCACTTCCCATGTAGTTTCTATCATACTGTATTACACAAATACTGCTGCAGTATTGCAGGTATCTGTATACCAAGCTATGCTCATTTAAAATTCTATCACAGATAGTGTAATATTTTAGTTTCCAAATTCCGATACATAACAAACAAATTTGAAGTTTAAAATCACCCAAAATGTGTCCTCCATCCCTCAGAGCATCACTGGCTATGCTGGAAAGCTATTAGAGATCAAAAGCTATGCTAAAACTGCAAGAGATCAAAAAAGGCCTATGGCAATATAAATGTGAAGTGATTAAGCCTATAGTTCTTCAGGCAAGATTGTTCCCTGGCTGAAAAAAATCAGAAAAACTCAGATCTCTTGAGGACAAGAGTTCAGAAGAACAAAAGTAGCACTTCAACATTATCAATTTTTTTTTTACAAGCAAGAAAAGGAGAGTGATGAAACCCAAATAGACTGGACTGAGCACTGAAAGAAGCATTCTTTCTGGGCAAAATTATTTTAAATCAACGGGTTTGTATTTATAGCATATTTTGACCTATAATTGCTTCAGCATATTGTAGTACAAAGTTATTGTTGAATATGATAAAGAACATTTTAATCTACTGAATGTACAAAAAGGATAAATGACTTTTTAATAGCACTTTTGTTTTGACTGACGAAGATTTATGTCAATGAGAGAAAAGGTTTTAATGAAAAAATATTGCTACAAAGCATATCTGTATGCTTGCTTCTTTTATATAGATATATATGTGAATGAGACAGACATTAATAAAGAAATACAGCTGCCTATAAGATCTGGCCTTTAATTTTCCCTATTCCATTTTTAAATCCATCACAGAAGCATGGTATTTTGATAACACATTAGCACAGTTGTGACATAAAAATGACAATACCTATAAATTAGTTAATTACATCTTTCAATATAAAATACAAGTATCAAGGATGTTGAAATAGTCTTGCAAACCTTTGACCCGATAGAAACCTGTGAGTAAAAAACCACCGCAACTGACTAAAAATTATTTTATCAGATTCCCACTCCCCAGGCTAGCCGTAGCCTCTGCTTGCTTTCCAGTTTTGGATCCTTCCCACCTAACAGGAGGGCTACCAGGAAAAATTGTGGGTTTCATGTTTAGAGCAACTGTGTATAAGAAATGCATTTCACGAAGTCCCAGGCTTTCCAGATTACAGAAGTGCTTGCAGATGTGTTCCATCGATGGCAGTCCTCTCTGTCTGCATTATAAGTGCACTGCTGTGACTGCTCCGGGACTACCCTTACATGGAGGGAGCGGAAGAGCAGGGCGAGAAGGGGACAGGCAAGTAAAATAGTGTGAAGACTCCAAAGGCAAATCCAAGCAGATAAAATCCCTGAAATAATTACTCGTTGTGAGCAGGTGACAAAAAATTGATACCGGGTCACACAATAATAGCGCCAAGAGCAAGACACGTGTCTTCTTCCAATGCATGGCATGTGCCCTGTGTGATTAGAAAAGCTGGGACATGACCTCACTCTCTCTAATAAATCTATCAAAAGCTAAAAATCATGTTTCACCTGGAAACCATACACATGACTGCCATGCTGGTTTTCAACTAACAGGAAGTCATTTAACAGAAGGTGAGTGGAAGTGAATGATGAATGCACCATTCAGCATAGCAGCTGAACCAAAAAGCACCTGCTGAAATCCTTGTAGGGTAGAATATTTTGGCAGGGAAAATGTTGCCTATACATCTTCAGCTGAGAACTGAGTCTTTCTATGCGTTACTCTCAGCTTAAAAAAGATATCCACTGTTTATCAGACACTCTACAGAGAATATAGGAAACTTTTGAGTGGGATGACTACTGCATTTATCTATTCTCTCTCCCTGAATTCAGCAGATTGCTCTAGCTTTTATGAACAAAAAAATGCAGCCCCTCTCTCTCATCTGCTTGGACTGCTGCAATTAATGAGCTAAGACAAGCATTGCCACAAGCACGATTCATTATCATGTTCCAGTCTGTGTTCAAATTATATTTAAAATAGCTGGCAAAGAGTATTGTTGAGACAGTAAAAAAAGATTGCTCAACATACCCATATTCTACAAGTTTCTTTCTGTATAGAAACATCACTCTTCATGTGTGATGAAAATGAAGAATTTGATTTTCTTTCACACTAGACTGTAGCCAGTACTTTATTATTATTATTGTATTATACACACGACCAAACAAGATCAATAGTGAATAATCATTTTTTCTGTAATACACCACCTCTCACTCCTACCTGAAACAAAATAAAACAAAATGAAAAAAGAAAACAACCCCAAACTGTAAGAAAACATTTTCCTTTTTATAAGATTGTAAAATGAGTCAACTGGATCTGTTTATTTGACTAGGTCCACTGCTCTAGAGGACAACACAGGCATCAGATTTTGTACATAACTCTCTCACAAGAATTCAAAGAAAGTCCTTTTTGACTTACTAAGGGCCTACCTACAGTGGGTCCAGCAAGACTTAACAGTAAGTTACACTCGTTTACGGTGCAACTTAATTCTTTCCCAAGGGTCCAAGTTTTGCAATCCTTTCTCACATTAAAAAGCCCAATCATGAGTAATTCAGCAAAAACAACTGCCTTTTTTGATTTTCCGAAATGATAACACACTAACCATCTACATTTCTATTTAAGCTTCTAAACAATTAACTTTTTAAAAAAGTCTTACAACTATCACTGATTTTATGAACCCAGGCTTAAGGCTGCTAGTGTATTTGAATTAAATAAAATCAGTGAAAAGTATTGCATATTTGTCGAATATACATTCCACCAGAAATCCCAAAAGTATGTCAGGGAAGACTTCCAGTGTTTTCTGGCTTGTGCTGCAAACCAGCAATCCTTGGGTTGTCTAAACAACATGATTCTTTAAAAAACAGGTTTGAATTCTCTCCAGGAAGAGCTGATCCTTATTTGGATATCAATCTAAAAGACTCAGAGTTATGCATTCTCTCTAAAACCGTGCAGGAATGTCCCGGTAGTGGAGAGAGGAATCCAGTTAATGAAGTAAGAGAAAAACACACTGCCAGAAGGACCCTTTGGTGCTCTGTCCTGTCCTTTCCCTGTTGCCTCACCCTGTCAATCACACCTGAGAAGATAGTACAAGCTGTTTCTTGCACGCATGTACAAGCCTCATAACTGACAGTTTTGAGGCAACTCTTACGAAAAGTCATACAGGGAGAGGACACTTCATTATTGAAGTCTCTGTTACTTTATAGTAAGAGAAGGAAGTTTCACATTAACCTGACACAGATGAGTAATCATCTTGATACCATTTCCCAGATGAATAATCTTCTCAGGAAAAACTGCTAAACATTATCAGTTGCGGTTCAGACAGCCCAGCTGGGATGAGTCAGGCTGTAGGAGCACCTCAAGCTTCAGGGAAGCCGGAAACCTGCCAATGATTAAAGGTAGAAGCCTCCAAAACACATGAGAAATAAGGCTACTGGCTTGTTTGCAAAAGTCCATCCATCATTAAGGTCAGACAGATCTTGCAGTGCTTTTTCCCCACATGGTTAGATCAACATCTGAAAAAGACTCGTGTCTCCCCAGTTGACACAGTCATGCCAAACAGCCTTCTTGTATGAACACGGGTTATGTTGACAGAGGAGGGTGGTTGGTAAGCTGTATCATTTGGAGACGATGTCTAGTTACACCAACAGCAAACCCATTTTGTTGACATGTTAGGTTCGACCTAAGGCACTCTGCTAACATCACACCTATCCTGCAGAATTGCTGTAGTATAGACTGCAATGTAATGCCATCCTATGTACAATACAGTTCTCCTGATCTAATGTAAGTTCAGAAACATATATCACAAGCATGGATTCATCTCCTTAAAATGGTTAGCTCATTTTTCTAGGTTTTAATAATATTGATGCTTTTCTGTAAGAAAAACTCCATTATTATATTTACCATTAAAGTGATGTGCATAATTTTTATGCAGATTATGCATTTAAGAAACACATAAGTGACAAGATTTTCTTACGACACTTTTTCATAGTCACTGGTTTTAGTCTAGTGTAGCATAGCCTTACAAATGATTTACCCCTTTAGTCAGGAAAAGTCACTGTCAGCAAGCGAGTTGCTTAATGTTGTTTACAACATGTCTTCTTAAGGTCAAAATTAACATATGTAATGATCATTTTAAGAAGTGACACTGTGATGCATCAAGCACGAAAGAGGTCAAGAGTAAGACCACTAATAACGTCATCTTATCCTTATATATCTCCAAATATTCAAAAGGATCTAGGTTTCAACTGGCTCAGTCTCCTTTGTGAATTTTTTGGCTAGTATATAAATATAAATAATATAAATATAAACAAATAACATATATCGAATGGGTTCCTTCATTGAGTGAATCAGTGCAGAAACATTGTCTGCCTTGCCCGTGTTGGAGCTGGTTTCCTACTTCACCGAGTGTTCGGGTAGCTCAGGAAATCAGTGCCTGAACTCAGGCGCTCGGGTTTGGCGCTTAAAGTTAGGTGGTATGAATACACCTGCATCCAACAGTTTGTTTATTTTCCCACAGAAGTTTGCTGAAATTCCCATAGATTTTGCTTAGAGCTGTATTGGTTTAATGTGATTTGCTGAAGAACTTGTTTATTCTTTACAGGTTTCTGTTTTTCTTGTGTAACCTTTTCCTATTTCCTTTGAATATTCTCATAAGACTACACATCTCCACTACTACATAACAAAGAACCCTGTTTAATATAACTATATATTTATAAGTGGCTTAGGAGAAGTAGGTTAGCCTGTTTACAAAGTGTTTGCCTGCTGTAAGCATGTTTTAAATACCTTACTTTACCTTACTTAGAAATCCTTTAAACTCTTCCATGCATCTGCAGACAGAAGAGGCTGAACAACACTGTATCTTTTAGACTTAATTGTTGCTTCCTGAAGCAACCAACCCATACCACTGTATCAAAAGTGTCACAGTTGTTGCTTTTGAGGTTGTGCTGATCAACTAAACAAACCTTTCAGCTGTCAGATTTGACAGTGAGACATACATAACATCCTCTTTATAAAATGGAAGCACTACAAGCACATCAGAGAGCCAATATACTATGCACTCAACCTTTTTCCAAAGAGGCTGGAAAAATCACACCTAATTTTTCTCCATAGCTGCAATCAAAGCAGGCAGACTCCTTAAAATGGCATTTTACAAGGCAGCACCACCAGCTAAGAGAGCCGTCAGAAAGGGACTGGATCGCGTGCAGCCAGCCAGCTAGGCACAAAAAGCATGGCAACTCATGGGAAACAGCCTTTCTCCATGGCATTTCAAGGCCTTGCAGCAAAAGCGAACTAGACTTGGCAATAGAGTTAACTGTGTTTTTGTGGTTTCCCTTACAGTGGATACATTGGTAGCTCAGGAGCTGCAGTTGAAAAAGATCACAGAGTATCTCAGGCAAGTCATCGTCAAGCCTCACTACATAAAAAAGCAGAAAACACCAAATCTCACTCTGAAAGAGACAAAGAGGGAGAGAAGTAATTAATTCTCCTCTTCCTTGAGCGTACAGTCATTCTAGACTGTAAACTGCAGGATAAAAGGCCTAGTGATAACTCTATAATGGCAACAAATTATATGCTTTATCTACGTAGAGGAGAGACATTGTAAAAAGATGTTGTCCTTCCCTTCCCCGCCCTTTTCAGTCCGTTTCTATTGCACACGTTTACACGCACACTTCAGCCACTGACGTGTTTACGGGTGCACTCAAGCTAGAGCCCGTCCTACCGATTTAAAGCCCGTAGAGTCACGCAGAACCCCATTTATTTCACGGGGAAGAAAGGGGAGCACGACGTACTTGCTAGGTATACTTCTGAAACCTTGTCACATCTATTTAAAGAGGTAACGTGGCCCAGGGTCAAACAGATCTGCATGCTAATACATTTTTTGGTGTTTTTTTAAAATTGACACTGGAAAGCAAAAGGTGGTTTCTACATACAGCACCCTGTCACTGAGGTGTAAGCCACGTGTGCCTTAGGAAACTCAAGACCGTAAGTGCCCGTAAGTGGAGACAAGTATGTTTGGAAAAGTGTCCACATTTCTTATAAACTAGTCACTAGTCAGAACTGAAGGTAAGGTACCCAACTAAAATCTCTTTCCTCATTGCCTAAACCTCATTTTTTTTCTTCTGAGCTCTCTTTAATACTTTCTGACTAATTTCTGCAAGGACAGTTGGCATGCAAAATCACAAAACCTGAGACTCTCAAGGTACATGAGTCGGATGTACACCAAGGTGTTATTTCCTTACAACAACTGGCTATCATGCCAAACCGATGCATGTTCCTGTTGACGCAAGAGAGAAACCTTAGGATATATCCTGAAGTTAGACAGAATTGTATCACTTGAAGTATACTCAACTGAGGTCAAAGAAAAGGTGTGCTGATTATCTACAAATTTCTCACAGACTGGTCAGCATTACAATAAAATGGTAATTATGATTCATTAATCTCTCCAATTAATCCCTGACCCCTTGTAAATAAAGTTTATAACATTGGTGCATGTGATACCAAAGCACCGATCTCAGCCTGGGAAAAACTTTCCGTTTGAATTGTTAGCAGCCAGACTGCTTTTTCCTGCCAGAAGAAAAAAAAAAGCCTCTAGTAAAACACCAACTAGATTATTGCCACTTTTTTTTTTCAATAGTATTTTTCATGTTTACCTTTCTTGCATCTCGTATCATCTTCCGAATACTTTCCTTTATGGTGTAAGGCTGTGCTCGTGGTGGATGAAAAAGCAGATCGATATTCGTGCCACCAGAAATTCCAGGCATCAGGTAGGGCCAACCTAAGTCAAGATTTGGAGCTTCCACATCTGATTCAATGGGCCAGTAGGTTCCCGAGGAAGAGGTGTCATCAATGGCATGGTTAGAGGAATAAATTGTGTTTTGGGGAAGTCTGTGAACATTGTTCAAAATATAATCAATTTCCTCATCCGCTAGGAACTCTGTGCATCTCTCTTTGGAAAGAAATTCTTTGTAGGCTTCTAAACCTCCTTCAATGAGAGCATCAATAGCTACTCGGTACCATTCCTTGTAATGAGGTTCAATATAGTTGTCTGATCTGCATTCATCATGTAAGGACGATAGCAAAGATGAAGTTTCCATTTTCACATATATTTTGTATAAAGTCTCTTAAACTTCCATTCATGAGCTGATGAAACGTATCTGTAAAGAGAGAAAAGTAAGAAAACAATCAGAATATTTCTAGAGATCTATGACACGCACACAGATATTATTCAACATACTTTTCTGGTAATGTCGCTCTAAGGTTTTCTAGCACCTTCCAAGAATTTAAAAATGTTTTGAAGAGGCTCAGGGACTAATATTGCCAAATGAATATTAAAGAGCTAGATAAAGAGCTGCTTCTACATAAGGCAAAACTAAACACATAATTAAGTGACTTGATTAAGTTCTTATATTAAAAGCTACAGCAGAGCTCATAATACACTGAAGGTCTGTACCAATAACACCAATACATACCCAGTGCATGTTCCAATACGCTACCATAGGTTGGGTTTCAAAACTCTCTTTATAACAACTGACAGAGTAGTGTTCAGAGAAACACTTCAGAAACCAATTACATTTCTCACTTTTTGATGCATTAATCTTTCTCTGCAACACATTCCTTTTCTCTGGCTTCTTTGAAACAACAGTCATTTAGGTCCTTCTCCTTATCTATCTGTTCTCCCATGCTGATCTAATCCATTTCTTGCTCCAAAGCAGGACCAGCCTACCTCATTTCAGTGAGTTATGAGGAACTCCAGAAAGATTTCTCCTCCCACATCTGGGATCAAACTCTGAATCAGCAATCTGATGTCTAGTTTCCACCCTGCTCATTCCTTCTGCCAAAAGGAGCGGCTGCTTTAATCTTATTAATGTTTTGGGGAAAAAAAAAAGTAATAAGTTGTTTACTGCTGATGATTTATAAATTCATTCTTACCATCTTTTTATTTCATTTAACAAGGTCTGAGAGGGTTGGTTCCTGCTGCAACAATTTGGGATTTAAGGTAGAGAGAGGACAAATGGCCAATGTTTCTTCCTTCACGTTTGTGCAACCCTACCGGACTCCAGCAACTCCACCGTTCGCCTAAAACCAAAACTGCAATGAACTTCTGCACTGGGCAGGTAAGCCACTAAAAAAAAAGGGGGGGGGGGGGGGGTGGGGGGAAAGGGATTTTCATGAGGGTGGCATGAGCATGGGGATGTAAAACAGAAAGATGATACATGGTAGCACTGTTTCATCTTTCAGGGCTAGGGCATGAAGCTTAAGAGAAAGACAGCAGAAGTAGGAAGGACATCCAAGGAAGGCAGAATAGTTACAAAAATCATATGCAAAGTATAGCTTGAAAGTTAACATTGGGTTTGCCTACAAGCCTCATTAATAGGATAGCAG
>NW_008825615.1:14904735-14907933 GCF_000699105.1 Pygoscelis adeliae
GAATAGTCGAACAGAGTTCTGACTGCATTTACTGGCATGTAAACGTTAACACGATTCTCTCTTCACATCAAGACCTTTCAGATATTTTTGCAAACGCTGCATTTGCTTTCCACTGTCCGCTGGGAACAGTTTAAATCTTCTTGAAAGGAAACGTAAATTAGCTACATTAACCTAAAGGAATGGAAATCAAAATCTCCATACGCTACTGATACTCCAAAGTCCAATTAAATGTTCAATTAAACCAAGATTTCTGAGGAACTTGGGAAGTCTGAGGTTAAAAAAAGACCAAGAAAGAAAAATCCAGATCTGAGGCTGGCATCAGCATGTCATATGAAATAACTCCATTTGAATCCTGTCTCTCAGCCAAGTAGCAGGGTAGATCTTCCCAGATAGGATTGCTTTCGAGCCTGGGGGAAAGGAGTGTTCCTGGCTGCTTCCAGAGTAGCTCTTTGTGGTGAACTGGAAAGCAGTAAGCGACAGGGATCCGATTGCTCTCCCCTGATCAAGAATTACATGTATTCCTGTGACAGATATTCAGGGCTCCGTTCCACACCGCTCTCGCAGGCAGAAATAAAACGTTATAAAATAGGAGTGATACCATTTCACTTTGCCCAGATGCAGAGACGGCCTGTGGTGTAAGGCGATGCAGAACCAAGCACGCGGTACAGGCAACACAGACTGATTCAAAGGTCAAACTCTTACAATATTGTAAAATTAAAACTTTTGCATCAGTGTCCCATGGAAGCCAATCATCTGGAACAGGTTTTCAAGACATTTTAGATGAAGAATGAAAAACTACCGAGAGTACAAAACGCAGAGTTACTCAGCTGAGTTGTTCTGAAGAGTCTGAACACTAATACCAGTGACTTTACTGAGAATCTAACACATCGCTCTTGTAGGGCCCTCCAGGACAAGTAACACTCTAAACAGTGTAGTGAAACAGTCAGTCTTATTATGACATTTAAGACTAAATCTGATTTTACAAAGGCAAATGAAAGATATTTCTAAAATTCTTATTACTTTGGAATGGATATACTTCTAAAATAGGAATTTTGCCAGTGATTTCATATATACAGTTGAGAAAGACGTGTTTATTTCAAAAGCTTGTCTAAATCCCTTTTTTCTTCTTCTCACTCTTCCCTTTGAAAATAATATAAGGGAACAGGACTAAACTTAATATGTAAAGTTGTGCAATATAAAATATTGAATGTTATGAACAAATAAAAGGCACAAAATGATTGCATATGTGTGCTGCCTCATGTGCATTTTTTGTTTGGTTTGGTTCTTTTGATTTGTTTTTTGTAATAGTAGAGTATGTTGTTTGACTTCTCATTGAAAACAATGACTTAATTAATTGTGGCATAGGTCAAATGCCACTTATGCTCAGATTTATGCTGAAAGCAGGGTATAAAGATACCATAATCTTGGAAAGGTGAGACTTCTAGTGCAGTGTCTTCCAAACCAGAACAGTTATTTTACAGTGAACATCTTTGATGTTGATCTTTGATTTACAAGTGCCGTTTATAAAACAAGCTTAAAGCAGTGCATATTTATTTAAGAAAGTAAATGCAAAATCTGTCAGCACGGAAATAAATCACAGAACAGATGAGACAAATGAAAAAGTTCTAATTCTGGTTTTTGGAATTAAGGACATCTGCATGCGATATATTCATGAGAAGAAACAAAGAAAACTCCCAAATTAAAATGATGGCTTCAGGTATATTTGACAAAAGCTCTAGATGTCTTGACACAGTTATTTTCCTCCTTAGAAGGTAAGAGCTATTTTGTAGGAAATGTACCTATGAAACCAATATAATTTTGGACAGAGAGGCAGAGGTTTAGACAAAATTCTAAAATAAACTTTTTGGTGTCTTCTTCAACCGTGTATAATGATTTCTGCATAATCAACTTGAGTCTTCAAAGATCTTCCTCAGGTTAACAATTTTCTTAGCAACATTGTGCAGAATGAGGGCCATCTCTGGAGGCTTCCAGAGCTTTATCAGACTTCATGTACATGATCACAAATTTTACCAGCACCAGGAAAGCTGTTGTTCATCCTCTGAGAAATAACCTTGGCTGTTAATCCCAGCCCAGCGTATCAGCCATCTTCTCTGCTTGGACACAGGGATCAATTACTTAAACCTTTTTTATCATGTGCCATTAATGGGCTTAAACTGAATTTAAACTCCAATGCAGCTGCTAAAACTGAATCTTTTGCTAAGGAACACAAATTCTGAATCCTGCATTGATGTGATCATCTTATCCTTCTATCAACAACATGCTCGGAACCCAGCAAGAAGAGAGCTTTTTCTTTGAAAGAAAAGTAAATAAGCCTTTTTGCAGAAAGATACAGAGAGCATCCCAGCTTCCACAAAAGCAGCAGATGACAAATGCCCACTGAAGAAAATGATGCAACATTCTGCGGTGGTTCCAGGAGCACAGTCCTCCAGGCTAGAGCTAACGACAAGCAACTTCCCCGCTTCTCTAATATTCTAAGGATTTGAAAAATTTCCTATTCAGCAACTTTGGGGAGCATCTCTAACCTCAGGCTCGTACAGCCAGCCCTCGGCAAGGCCCTGGCCGTGGTCTTCTCCTCGGAATGTCCTTATCTCCTCTCCAAAGGAAATGGGATTGCTTTGACAGTTTCCGCATAAAGTTTCAACCTTGCCACCTCAGTTAAAGGAAATTTAAACCACGGGAACATCTTGTCACAGGCCCCTCTCTCAGGTATGGTTTTTGGGGCATCCACCTGAGCACCTCTGACCCACGGCTGTGCTGAGGAGCCTCCCCACTGCTTAAGGGCTTGGTGTGACCAGCCTTTAACAGATTAAACAGGCGTTTTACGACAGCTGCCTTCCACCAACCTTTGTATTACGGAATTGTATCGAGAATAAATAATAATTACCTACATTAAGCAGTGACAGGCAATTATTTCATTATTAATGAAATTACAGTATTTTCCGTGGATGCAAAGGGAATCAAATCCAAGCAAAAAACAACACCGCAAGGGCTCCCGCTTCTTTCTTTCGTCGTTCTTTTTCTTTTTTAAACGAGAAAGTTAACTTTTCAGGCAAAACGGAGGCCACCAGCCCTCCGCTGGCACCGCCACGTGCTCGGACACGCCTCAGCCTTGAGGACACCGCACGTGTGTCACCCCCGGCCACGGCGGGGCCGCAACGCCCCGCGCCCCCGCGGGAC
>NW_008825615.1:14908723-14910758 GCF_000699105.1 Pygoscelis adeliae
GGCGGCCCCGCGGGGGGCCCCCTGGGAGCGGGGTGTGCGTGTGCGTGTGCGTGGGAGATGAAACTCAAAGCGAACGTTGGCGTGAAGAAAAATAAACCCGTCAGCCGCGAGTCACAGTTTCCAGGTTAATTCCGGGGGAGCAAGTCATGGCAAGGGAGCGATACCCATTTGAGACCTTCAGATTAGGTTATGTGGATGAGCCCCCTTTCCATAGCTCAGTTGCTTTAAAATGCTCCTCTTTTGCTCGTGGTGTCTCGGGTTAGAGAAGAGGAGCTGAAGGCAGAGGCCCCCATCCTGGCTGCGGTGCCGGCCGGGCCTTCCTGCAGCCAGCGTCATCCTCCTCACCTGCCCGCAGGCAGGGCACCCCAAACGAGCGATCCCGCCTTTGGAAACGTTTGAGAGCCCCCTCTGAAAGGCTCTTCCAAAACACGATCATCTTTTTAGTAGGATCATGCAACTGCCGACAGATCAGCACGTCACGTGTGTGCGTGACTGAAGCACACCAAGGCTTAAGCACACCGAGTTTTCTTTGTCATTTTAAATTAATGGCAATAGATACAAAACTTTTTACAGGCTGTGTCCATATCATACCCTGTGGTGCGTAACTGCGGGCAGCTTTTTCATGAGCCGTTTAAGACAATGCAGTGTAACCCTGACAATTATGCTTTATCAGCAGTAATTCATCCAGTCTGGCTTTAAGCACAAACTTTTTTTCTAACCTTTACTGCCCAATAGTAAATGCAGGGTATATCCTATTTCTGAAGCTAAGCATGGTTCTACTGTGACTTTTTGATGCCGGTTCTCTGAGAAAAAAAAAAAAAGAAAAAATAATGCAATATCTATACAACAATATGCATATATAAATGTATAAGTCTGGTGGCTACCAGGCAGTGGCTTTTTCTGTACAGTTAATTCAGGTAATGGCATGCACAAGAGGAAATAGTTGGTGTCAATATACTCAAGGACTACCCTTTACAGACATAGGATCACCTGGATTAAATGATTAGATTCTCCTCATACCCGAAAAAGAATTTCCCTGATTTTGATGAAAAATAAAGGGGAAAAACTGCTGTAACAACAAACAAACAAACTTTTAAAATGTACTTAGTACTTCATAGTTAGTTAGGACACAGCACTTTTTATCTCATGAAAATGTGTGGTCAGGAAGGAGAATGTGTTTCTGTGGAAACTTGTCCATAAAGAGGTGGGGCCATGTAAATTTTTAAAAGAGCAGATCTATTTTCTAAAATTATTTTTCAAAGGGTAGGAATGTAGACAGATGATCACAAAAGCACTTTTGACCTTGACTGAATTGGTAGTCGGAGGCCGTTTTGGGCTTAGCAACCATGAAATGGTAGAATTCTCGATCCTCGGTGAAGTAAGGAGGGGGGCCAGCAAAACCGCAACCATGGACTTCTGGAGGGCGGACTTTGGCCTGTTCAGGACGCTGGTTGAGAGAGTCCCTTGGGAGACAGTCCTGAAGGGCAAAGGGGTCCAGGAAGGCTGGACGATCTTCAAGAAGGAAGTCTTAAAGGCGCAGCAGCAGGCTGTCCCCATGTGCTGTAAGAAGAACGGGCGGGGAAGACGACCTGCCTGGCTGAATGGGGAGCTCTTGCTGGGACTCAGGAAAAAAAGGAGAGTTTACCACTTGTGGAAGAATGGGCAGGCGACTCAAGAAGAGTACAGGGATCTCGTTAGGTCGTGCAGAGAGGAAATGAGAAAGGCAAAAGCCCAGCTAGAACGCAATCTGGCCGCTGCTGTTAGAGACAACAAAAAATGTTTTTACAAATATGTTAACGACAAGAAGAGGGCCAGGGAGAATCTCCATCCTTTATTGGATGCAAGGGGGAACATTGTCACCAAGGATGAGGAAAAGGCTGAGGTACTTAATGCCTTCTTTGCCTCAGTCTTTAGCAATCAGACTAGTTATCCTCAGGGTACTCGGCGCCCTGAGCTGGAAAACAGGGATGGCGAGCAGGATGAACCCCCCATAATCCAAGAGGAAGCGGTCAACGACCTGCTACGTCATCTGGAT
>NW_008825615.1:14911335-14911947 GCF_000699105.1 Pygoscelis adeliae
AGTTTCCATGCCTGGAGTTGGACAATGGCTCTAGGGACTGTTTATTCTTTTTAATAAAAAGAATATGTGTGATATTAGTGGAAGAAGTGTTTTTGTTGCAAAGGTACCAACTTTCATAAATTCTCATAGTCCAGCCCTGAGCACCGCATCCTGTCGGTGTTGCTCTCCCCTTGTCTGCTGTGTTATGGTTTCAGCTGTGCTGCCAGACCTGCCTGTGCTCCCCCCAAAACACCTTCATCTTCCAGAAACCACCCTGGTAACTCAGAGGTGGTGTTTGGCAGCTCTTTCATCAGCACGAATAGGAGAGAGAAAGCCTCTCGGCTGGCATAGGGTGGGTTGCACCAGTGCTGCAGTGTGCCCAGGCAGCCAAGAAGGCCAATGGCGTCCTGGCCTGTATCAGAACCAGTGTGGCCAGCAGGAGTAGGGAAGTGATTGTGTCCCTGTACTCAGCACTGGTGAGGCTGTGCCTCGAATACTGTGTTCAGTTTTGGGCCCCTCACTACAAGAAGGACATTGAGGTGCTGGAGCGTGTCTGGAGAAGGGCAACGAAGCTGGTGAAGGGTCTGGAGAACAAGTCTTCTGAGGAGCAGCCGAGAGAACCGGGGTTGTTTA
>NW_008825615.1:14912103-14929277 GCF_000699105.1 Pygoscelis adeliae
GTGAGGAAAAATTTCTTTACTGAAAGAGTGGTTAAACATTGGAACAGGCTGCCCAGGGAAGTGGTTGAGTCACCATCCCTGGAAGTATTTAAAAGACGTGTAGATGAGGCGCTTAGGGACATGGTTTAGTGGGCATGGTGGTGTTGGGTTGACGGTTGGCCTCGATGATCTTAGAGGTCTTTTCCAACCTTAATGATTCTATGATTCTATTTTCTATGACTTTTATTACATAAAATTTACAAGTATTACTGGGTCTTTCTTTCAGAAAAGTCAGTGGCTGAGTACCAGCTTAGCATAAACAAAAAGCTGTAATGAGACCAGTGATAGCTTTCTAAATAAGGAAATCTGCATGAAAAAAGGACCTAGGTTTTTTTGCTACGTTAGGATCTGTACAAGAAAAGGTTTTTTTCTGTGCCTTTACAGTGCCCAGCTTAGTGGGAAACGGATCTAATACTGAGATCTTAAGCAACACACATGCACACATGCAATACAAATGAACAATACAGTATAAACCAGCAACAATAATATCAGTAATAATAAGGCATTATTATTGCTGTTGTTACTAAGGAGAACAATGCACTGTCAAAGTAGCCAGTATGCTGTGCCAACTTTAAAATTAATGGGTAAACAGAGCGATGAGAAGAGATGAAGAAAACTTAAACAGATCTGTCTAAATACTGAGAAAGCCATTGCATAGAAGTTAGAAAAGGGATGGCAAATGCTCTTGGAGGTTCTTCCATGCAGTTGGGGGCTGCCTGAGTTTATCAGCTGAAGCCCTCCGGTAGCTATACCAGACCAGACATTTCATAAATCCTGGCTTGGATAACGTGTTTTGGAAACCAGCTATCCACAGTCAACTGTCAAAATAACGTTTTTACTCTGCAGGTAGTATACTTCTGGGTTTTGCAGCCACAGGAGGCAGTGGAGGCAGACAGTATGAGCAAGCTCAATAAGCGATAAGACAAATTCTTAAACAATAGGTATAAAACTGGATTCTAAAAGGATGAGGCAGGGATATGCCCTTCAGCATCCTTACTCCTAGAGTTGTGGAGCTGCAGCAGTTTGAAGGGAATGGACTGCAGAAACTGGCTAGGCTGTCATTTGCCTAAACAGCCTTTCCTTTTGCCATTGGAAACATAACATTGGGCAAGACCAGTTGAAGCATCCTATTCATTGGAATCATTTTACTGGAATGCCACTGATTCATGGAGCCTCAAAACTACAAAAAAAATTCTTATTGTAGACATAGCTTGTTCATGGGAAAAAAGAATCAACTCCATATGTTTGATACCGCCATCTTGAGAATGTAATCAGAAAGAACACTGATTGTCTTAAGTGACCCGGGTACTCAGGTGATGGTGCTGATGGATGAACATCTCTGTGACTTCTATCAGTTTCCAGTTGTCAGTTCTGAGACTTTCTTGTATTGACAGATCATCTTGCCATGTATGGGTCTAGCTGAATGCAAGCAGAAAATAAAAGATTGTTATCACATATACAATGATACCAGTCCATAAGTTTATGATACGAATAATCATTAAGGATTAATATTTATATTCTTACTGCATGCTTACTAAGATTTAATTTAGATTTACTAAAGGGGACATTGATTTGGAAACAGTGGATGTTAATACAATTCATGACATCTATGAGTTGAGCTTTATTAGATTTTAAACAGATGAAGAAAGAGTACAGTCCTGAAGATTCATACTATTTACAAATCAAAGGCCATCTCATGTTAAAGCATAAGTACTGAGACTTCACACACTAATCTTAAAATTAGAGGAAATGTGCTATTACACATATGGATATAAAAGGAGCTGCACTGCATTTATACAAAGCTTGATGAGTACTGATACAAAATCCCACCTTTCATAAAGTAGCAGAGAGAAAAATTACACAGAAAAGTACAAATTAATATGGAAAAGCAGGTGTCCTACTCTTTTGTACATGCTTTCCCAAATTAAATAATCATAACCTTCTCTATTTGGTATCATATTCTTAAATCACAGATACATTAATTTGGTCATAGTGACGTAATGGAAATACTTGGCAATGTCCAAACACTGATTAGTTTACCAATTACCCCCACAGCTTCTATCAAGAAATGGCCAGTAGTTGAAATACAAAGAATCAAAGTCAAGATCTTTCACTGAGAGAGGGTTCCTAACCCATATGTGGTGGCCTGGGTATATATGCTATATACTATATGGTAGATTTCTGTTCTAGGTCAGGTCCTCTGTCAAAACCTTGTGCAAACCTACTGAAATGACTTCAGGAAGTTCAATTGCGAAGAGAATCTGAGGGATTCCTTTAGGGAATTTATGGTAAGAGTAGAATAAAATTATGCAAATCATCTTATTTTTGAGACACGTGTAAATAAATAAAAATCCACCAGCCTTTATTTTCTGCCCCCAATATATATATAGCTGAGAGAGAGGGTAAAAGAGCAGGGTGAGAGGGGTGATCGAAGGTGAAGAACAGCTGCCAGCTGAGGAAGAACCACGCAGACTGTGACTCTTCAGGTTGGGAATGAAGTTGGTGACCGAGGCTTTCTGATTTGGTTCATTATATAATGTGTAGCTCCACTGTAAAACAGGGCTGAATACAGAGAAGGAAACTCCTCTGAGATCTGCTCTAATATGAAGACACCATCTCTGGCTCAGGAGGCTCTGAGACAAGAAGTTCCAAACTGATGGAGGATGACAAAGTATTCTCCACCCCTGTACTTCGTTCCTCTCCTTTTCCTCTTTGCTGCATGTCTACATGCGCTGCTAGTCATTGAAGGGCAGATACAGGGCTACATAGACCTTTGCTCTGACTTCATACAGCTGTTGTTGTGTTCCTTCAGAGCATGCTAAGGTCAATGTTTAAAAGGGAAGGAGTACAGTTTCCTTACTTCAGATTAACTTCCTTCTCTATGGGTCAGAGAGGTAGCTCCCCTTTATCCTCTTACAGGCTCCTAGACCTCTGTGTGTGTGCCCTTAGTCATGGTTCCACCCCTGCCCCTGGAGAAGGATGGCCGCACAGCTAGCAGCAAGTAGCCCAGTTTCTCTGTTTTCTTCATTGCTTGTCAAGTTTTTTAGTTACACAGTTAGATATCTTCTTCAAGCTACCTAAACCTTCGTATTTTCTGAGGTCTTCTGAGATTTTATGTGTCCTTGTGATTCAGGTTCAATCTTAGAAATCTTTTTGCCCAGGTGGTATCCATGTGGTTGTCGTAACTTCCAAAATACATCCTTCAGGCTGGCTTTTGTCATTATTTTTTCTTTTCTCACTTGCCCTTACTTTAACATCCACCTTTGCCTTACTTTGGAAATAGTACTCATTGTACTATTACTGCTACAAGGAGGCAGTAATACAAAATCGACCAGAAAATAAAGCAAAACAATAAATACATCTATTTTTACAGTTGGTTGGAAACCTCTCCTATACCTTGCTCTCCACATGCTCACTTTCCCAGGAAAACTAAACTTTCTGGAATATCTTCCTTACTGGGCTTAGCCTGTCCTTCTCATCACATCTTCCCAAGGGCTAGTGCACTGCTGGAGCTTGAATGACAAAATTTTAACCATATATTTTGTGATCCAGATTCAGGGCTTAAGGCTTTAGAGATTAGGGATGAATATGCTTGTCTCTTGAAGCCAGACATACTTTGGGATAATGCAGAGATCAATAACGAAAATTTTATACTAATTTAGTAAAAGGTAAACCTACAGAGAATTTTTTATAGTATACATTTTTAATATTATATAAACTATTATATACAACTTCACATTGTGTATAAGTAAGAATCAAATTGTTAAAAGCTAGCCTTAGACCTGGAATACACCAATTGGACCAAGATTTTGAGTACATCTGTCCTGGTTTCAGCAGGGATAGAGTTAATTTCCTTCCTAGTAGCTGGTACAGTGCTGTGTTTTGGATTTAGGATGAGAACAAAGTTGATAAGGCACCGATGTTTTAGTTGTTGCTAGGTAATGCTTACACTAGTCAAGGACTTTTCAGCTTCCCATGCTCTACCAACTGAGAAGGCTGGAGGTGCACAAGAAGCTGAGAGGGGGCACAGCCAAACTGGCCAAAGAAACATTCCATACCATGTGATGTCATGCTCAGTACATAAACTGGGGGAAGCTGGCCGGGGGGGCCGCTGCTCGGGGACTGGCAGGGCATCAGTCGGTGGGTGGTGAGCAATTGTACTGTGCATCACTTGCTTTGTGTATTATTATTATCATATTATTATTATTATCATTTTATTTCAATTATTAAACTGTTTTTATCTCAACCCACGAGTTTTTTCTCACTTGTGCTTTTCCAATTCTCTCCCCCATCCCACCGGGGGCGGGGGGGAGTGAGCGAGCAGCTACGTGGTGCTTAGTTGCCGACTGAGGTTAAACCACGACAACATCAAAGTCCAGTTTGCTGTTGATACATTAGTAATGGAAAATATCTCTTCCCATTTAAGCTGTTTCTCCTCAGTACAGGTTCCGTGAGTGTTCAGCTCCCCATAGGAAAAGAGAATAATTCCCTTATGGAATGGCAAGCTGTCTGCTGTTGTTTGATCTTAATGTTTTAATGAACTGCAGATCCAAATCCTGCATTAAGCCATGGCCAGGAACCCAAAACAAGTACATTGGGTTCGTGTAGACTCTCGCTACATAGCCATAAGGATCTTCTAGTCAAAAGGAGAATTCACAGCTCCTAGGCTGCTTCTGTCTGAGAAAAAAGGTGAGTCCTGTAAATAAATGCATAGAAAGAGAAAAATGAAATAGGGCTAGAGGGAAAAAATTGTTGCTCAATTTGCACATGGTTTATTTTCAAAGCCATAACCACTTTGACAGGCCTGTGTTGGCACTTACAAGGACCCACTTTTGGCCTAGTATTCACCTCTCTGCTTGGAGGTGAGGTTGGCAAAAGGATGAAAGGTCTTTGTCTCCTTCCAATCCCAGAAGTGCCTGAAGCTAGTTTTCTTCCCAGTGCTGGCTACAGTGGAGGCTTGGAGCCTTCAATGTTACCCTAGTGTTTGCTTGCGTGCTTGTGGTCCTAATGAGCTTTGTAAACCCAAGCCCATCTTTCTTGTAACTTTTTTCTAATGCTAAAGTTCGGGAAGGATTAAAGGTTTCACAATGCCTTTGGGAGGTCTCTGGCCATCAATAGTAATACTGGCAGAAATAGAAGGGAAAAATAAACTGGGGAATAGAGCAGCCTATATCAAATAATAAAATCACATAAAAGTCTCAACAGCGTAGAAAATTATGTTAATGTTTCAAAGTATCAATAACATTATAAGTCTGAATGCAGCTGCTAGAAATGGCAGGCTTATTCTTTTCTGGCTAGATTCATGAACTGCCAATGAAGTTATAGCCAAGGAAGTTATTATCAATGGTATAAGCGGTAAACAAGTTCAAAAAATATTCCATCCTCAAAGACGAGGTTTTCTTAACTGTCCACATACCTGTCCAGAAAACACAAATGGCCTATGATTAGGGGCTGTTTATTGGCTGAATGATATAAAGCAAATGCTGGAGTTCACACATGAGCTCAGCAAATGCTTTTCCATGAATTTGGTGCTTTACAATCAGTGTGACGTTGTTAACTCGTATGTACAATTAATGAAACAAACATCATTTACTCTGCATTTATCAAGCTGTCTTCAGAATTAATGTAGTAGTGTTACTGTGACCATGATAAACTAAGGATATCGATGATACTGGTTTTTAAGTAGTGTCTTTCATCAAATCAGTTAATAGTGTTGTGAAAAGTAGACAAGCTTATGGCCACTGAAGCTTCTCCAAGCCTGGAACAGACACAGCAAACGTCAAATCCAAGTACAAATTGTGAACAGTTGCTCTGAGTTGAATTAGAGATGTTTCAAGTACAGAAGAGAAAGAACAAACAAATACAGGAGTAGCTATACTAGGTCCATCTAATTCAACATCAAGTCTCTGACAGTAAGTGGTTAGAACAAAATATTTGGGCAAGTTTGTAGTCTCCCATCATCAGCTGCCAGCTCTTTCAGAGGCATATGTGAGTTGGGGATGACGGATAAAGTGCGCTGAAAACCTGACCATAACTGAAATCTCAAGTAGAGAAAATACAGCCACTTCTTTCCATATATTTTTAAAAACTCTTGCTGTGAGGTTGTGGGAGGAAGGAGATACATTGTGAAGGCACTTAGGCAGTGCCTTCCGTGATGAGACAACAAGACGCAACAATCACAAGTTGCAGCAAGGGAAATTCTAATTGGGCACTGGAAAAATTCCTCACTGTGAAGGTGGTTAAGCACGGGGATGTGCTTCCTGGACAGCAAGTGGGATCCGCCTCCATGGAGATTTTCAAAACATGACTGGACAAGGCCTTTATGTCAAATGTTTACAAACAAACCAGCTGAAAAGTTTCTGTACTTTATCAATAACATTGATGTGGCTGCAAGAGATTGTGTTGTGCATCAAACCTTGAAATTATTCACACTTTGAGTCCTCTATGATATTTGATGGTTAATCTGAAATAGTCAAGTTCCTAAACAGTATCTTGGGCAAAACATACTCACAAATTCAAACGTTTGTGGATTCTCTCCATTCCTTTCAGCTATCTGAAATGGAAAATTCTTAACCTGTATGATAAGGGCCCAGAGGTGGATTTGAGCTATCATCTTACATTTACCAGTTATGAGACATCATGTGCTTGCAATTCATTTTGATCAAACAAATACATTAACATTTAAGTGGCAATCCTAATCTGACTTGTACTTAATTAGTAAATGAATAAGGGTAGTTCAACTCAGGACAAAAAATACATAGACTAAGGAGTGATTCAGTAAAAATGGCTGGTTTATGAACATGGAAATTGGCAGTTGCCCTTGCCAAGAATTAAACTTGTTTTAAAATGGAATCATTTATACAGAAAAAAAAAAAGTGTTTTGAAGCTAGAAAATATCTAAGATTCAGTCATGCTGAACTATAAATGTAGGGCAAGCTAGAATGAGGCAGACTATCATAAAAATGTAAGGCAGCATAAAAACCTTCTCCAAATGAAGTAAATGCTATCCTTTCATTTTTTATCAAAGCTGAAGCAACTTCTGAATGAAGTAGCGAAAATGATTTCAACTCTGACAAGGGACTTTGATGACTAACACAGGACCTCCGGCACCCGTGTTAAAAACTGCTCATCAAATAAGCCCTTCTCAACTGTTATTTAAACTGACTCCACAGGGTCTGACTTTTCCATTTTAAAGCTCCAGGGTGCCTGTCACTCTGTGCCTGTGTGTACACAGATCTTGGCCCCTCTGGGCACCTTCACACCTAACTCACGAGCCTGATCAACATCCAGAAGCTTTGAATTCCTCCTCTTGTATCCCACTTGATGCTCAGATCAAAGGTTTTTAGGTACTTAGGTCCTCTGTTGGCTCTAGTCCTCTCAGCTGTATTTCAGTTTTCATTTACTGTGATTTGTAGTGAAATGAAAGAAAATGCGCCCATGTTCATTTCCTTCAGTCAGCTTTAGTTCAGACCCTTAATAAACAGCGCAAATCTCAGCAGAGACATGAGTAGAGCGCATCAGAGAAGACTGGTGCATAGACTGCAGTGAGTAAGGAAGGCTTCCGGTGACCTCAGAAACGTGCAGTGCTGGTGACCTTCTACATCATGAACCAGCATGCAACACATCCACACCCACAGGAAGAACAACAAATACAAGGTTATGTCCAGTTGTTATTAGGCATATCCTAGTAGTAGGAAGCAGTAAAAAAATAGTGGAGTTGGAAGGCAAGTAAACAACACAACTTAGATTTTGATCAATAACCTCCAAATTGGCAGCAACATTAGGCATTTAATTGCTATATTATTCATAGCAGAAATAGTTTTTTCGTGAAGGAGGATCACAATGAATCATGGTCTGCATTTGGGAAACTACTGCCTATGTCAAAAGTAACAGAGTGAGAGACAAAAGGATGAGTGAGAAATATCAATACAAGTAATTGCAGATGTGATAAGAACAAAAGTGTTCCTTGAGGGCTATGTTATAGGCAAATGACTTAATAGCCTCCTGTGTAATCTCCCTTATCCCCTTACCTGAATGTGCACATACGTACTGTTGTAACATACCTTCTTAGCAATGTAGTTATCACCATCAGAATTTTGCTCTTTTCCTTGTCATCATTCAGTTTCCCGAAAAGGCTGCTAGTCCTGGAAAAACTAAATTTTCATTCTCCTTTGCCCTGTGGTTTGTCCATTATTATTGCAAGACATTCCTCCATAGCCTAATAAAGTGCAAAAATGCACATAGCACTGAGGCTCCATACCTTGTCTATAAGTTTTTATTCGATTTAATTTCAGATTGGGCATTGCAGAAAGCCAAGTACAACAAACGTCAGTAATATTTATGGTAAGAAGTGCTTGAATGACTATGTGTTCGACTGAATTCTTCTTACTCCATTGCCAGATAGAAAATAGCACAGTGGAGATTATCATGTTGTCAACTGACACATAGGAGTCACGCTATCCCTTGAAGAAGCCTTGAGGGATTTCTGAAAATGCCTGGCTGTAAGGGTGATCTTGGCCTTTGAGACTGGAAATATGAAGATAGGGAGAGAGGAAGCTGATACAAGTTTTAATTCTGTGTAGTGTAAAATTAAAGTTCCAATTCAGTGTTATAATTCATAACAGCTACTGGAATCTATTTTGTTAGCAAGTGCATTCTAGGCATGCATTAACCAGAATGCTGAGAAACGCGTGGGAGCGACTGGCAACCTCGAGGAGAGCTGTCACAGTGGAACTGAGTAGATTACTCCAATGAATTACTGGCATCATAGTAAATGGAAATACAGTTGAAAATACAAATAATCCATATGGAGCTTAAACTATTCAGGGTGGAGCTTAAAATATTCAGATCAGCAAATTTAACACAAAAATGAGGCCCATAGCACATGTATTGAAAAGGAAGGGAAAAAAAAGAAAATCATATGACAGTGATGGTTTATTTCATAAGAAAAACTAATTAATTTATTCATAGAACTAAATGAAGATATTTGTCCAGAATATGCTCGTGATCATACTTGGAATATAGTTCTTCTTCAAAGTAACATTAGCTATTGAAAGGAAAAACAAAGATTGTAATGCAGGAAAGATTGTAGTGAATTAAGGTCAATATTTTTGTGTATTTGTTTACACCGGGCAGCTTTATATTTCAGGTATTGTACTCCAATTATAATGGAATTTCTGTGGTATTAAATGACATTTAGTGCTAGTAAACATATTTAAGTCTGAATGCATATGTACTACAGTCTGCATTAAATACTCTTAAATACAGTGAAAACCATATTCCAATCAATACAGATCTCATTTCTTATCCTTCACTATTTTATCCATCACCCCGCCAAGTTTTGGCTAAGCCTTGCCAATGGTATATGAAACAGCAGATACAGTTCGCTCTGTTCCTTTTCCCTCAGAAGGAAAGTTGTTTACATTTTATACTGCTTGGTTTTGTAAGCAATCCCCCCCAGGAAGAGTTGGGGGATTTAAAAAACAAACAACAAATGAAGCAAACAAACAGAAAACTGGTGTGTTTTTACTAGAAAATTTAAGACTGAAGAGACACGCTTTGCATCTGAAATGCAAATTGCTAAACATGCAATGGTTATTATTTTCTGTCCAAAATAATTTTACACTTCTTGGAATGACCTACAAAAAATTCCCTCTCTTGGAGACTCACTTTACCCTTAGGCAGAAAGTTGGACTGTTGTGCACATAAATTCGTAAGAACATTGTACTGAACAACAAATCTAATTTACAACTTTTTTATACCAGTTGGATCTTTTTTGAATGAAAGGTTTTATTTTCATAAAATGTCAGAAGTCTATTTTTCCATTAATTTAATTGATTCCACCTACTTCATGCATTATGTAATTTAATGAACTGCTAAACTTCCTGATAAGATTTCGGTAACAATAATGAAAACAATAAATTATTTTATCATAATGTAAAAATACTTACAAAGGAATCAAAAATACATGGTAAAGATAAAAAGGACAATCAAAATAATTTTAATGACATTGTGTATGAAAACCAGAACTTTCAAACTTTTAAACTGCTTAACTGGTTTATGCAATAAACTTTATGCAATTAAAATAGAGTTGCCTACAGGGAGAAACCATACCAAAACAGTGATGAGAATTGCAAAGTCAGGTGCTTAAAATGTGAGGAATGTAAAAAGAAAGGTTTCCTGTGCAAATTTCATTCTGCCCTTTTTATGTATACACGTTATCAGACAGCCTTTAATTACATGATTGTATAGGTATTGTTTTTTCCCTCTTTGGGAAATCCTGCCTTATTGAATAAAGGGGCAGTTACTCCATATGTCTTCTTCCTTCTATATTTGATATCAGATCTTACTCAACATCCATCAGGCAGATCCTGCATCAAATGTAAAATTATCTAATATCTTCATGGATGATTGTGCTGTACTCTCACCATAGCATGTAAGTGCTTCATAATATTAGCTAATCCATGGTTCCCCACAAAATTAAGTGCCACTGTTATCCTCATTTTATAACTGAGAAATTGAGACACACAAAGGTTAAGGTCAGAATTGTCAGAAGCATCCCCTAATTTTGGATGCCCAACATGAGATGTCTCATGCTTCATTTTCAAAGCACGTAATACTTTTATCACACTTTTTATCTTCAAAGCACAACTTTAATCAACTTGACGTTGATCGACTTTAAGAACAGCATTGTAGCTGTGTCTCAGTCTGGAGAGACCGAGATTAGATGTTTAGCAAATGGATTTATAGCTCTGTATCTGAGAGATGAGGTACACTGAGTGTCAGAAATATGCCTTGCCAGAAGAGGAAAATGGTGCTTCAGTTCTGTTCTAGGCTTTGGAAGGGAGTACGCTCTAATAGTTTTGGGCACGCATTTGTTTGTATGGAGTGGATTATAGGGATGTGCACTTGAGCTGAAATGTCCACATGATGCTATACATATTAGGAAGTACAAGCACAGATCCTGTGCTATCAGATAAGTGGTATCTTTATATCAGCATGGTGACACACCTCTAGTAACAAGCCCCAATTTTCAGATGGATGAATTACCTCACACACAGTAACTTAATGGCAATAGTTACTTTGTTTTCGAGCCAGCTCACTTCTCTCACTCCACTAACAGGGTAGACTGCCCATAGAAATATCTGTGCCTGCTTTCCCTAATCATGACTGATGCCACTCCGTTGCTCCTGTTTTGTCCCAGCAGCGTGTCTGTAGTCCTGCCTCCCAGTTTTCCATCAGTCCCAGAACTCATGTCCCACTCTACCATTACCGGTGATCAGAGTCCTGTTGAGTTTATCTTCTCTCAATGTGCCTTATTCTGTTTCTGGTCTCAGTTTTCCACTAATGCTCAGTGGCTTCTTGTTCCAGTCACGTGGAGCAACCAAGTCCAGCCCCTGTGCCCGCTCCACCTTCTCCCTCTTTCATCCCTTCCTGCCCATTCCTTCTGGCTCTAACACCAACTCCTTCCCATTGCCATTCTGAAAGAGCCCACGTGCTTCTACTCACAACTCTTTCTGCTTGACCTTCCAGCTGGCCAGCTGGCATGTGAGTTTGGTTTCATCCTTTAGCTGCAGCCTCCTCAGAGCTACTGCATCGTGGTGAAGCACAGGGAGGCATCTTTCTCTGCTGGGCAGTGCAAGAACAGAGATGGGAAAGTATAAAATTATCAACAAGAGAGATATCTAAGATGAGAGATTCCAGCCAACCAGTTAGCATTTGACAAAGTTGGAAGCAACTGAAATTAGGGTCTTTCCAGGGGAGATGCCGGTCAGCAATGTCTGTACCCAGAGCTGTTTATGAGACCTCTAAGCAAGACTTCAGAATCACACAAGTGTTTGAACAACTGACTCAACCATGGTGTCCTGTACTTAAGTCTTTTATTTTTGGTGTTGAAAGTATCAGCAGTGAAAGCGGAACCTGTGCATAACAGATAACAGAGCTCCCCAGGCGGTCTGCAAACTAACCCTGAGATGATGTTTGAAAATTCTCTATTTTCCATGAATCAAAACCAAGTTCTCTTGTTTTCTTATGAATGGCTCTTTAGAATAATTTTCTTACAACTCTTATTTTTTAGTGGATATGTGTCCCACGTAAGGCTCCTTACATATGTCCCAGGTAAGGCTCCATCTGACATAATAACCTCAGCTCCCTTCTTGAGGCCCCATGCTTCAAGTTTTTCCACCATACTGTGCACACTGGCAGGGCAAGATCAGCATGTGCTTCTGACTGACTGGCCTGGCCGCTCAGGCAGGGAAACAGAGCACACAGGAGGCTTTTGCTCAGGAAGAGCATTAATCTGGATTCCTTTTCCCTCCCCAGAAATCAGTTTTAATGAAATCCACAGCAATTTAATAAGGTGTTACCTGCAGGTTTGTGTGCAGTTGGCCAATGGATTAATAGTACTGTAGGGGTGGAGAGGGGACAAGGACACTAGATGGACTAACAGACAGAAAAATCACAGACAGACCAGTCCTTAAGTAAAATAGGCTCAATAGATACTTTGGATTAAAACTGGATCACTAAAGGAAATAAACAAAAGCTTTTAATAAAATTAATCATTCAATTATTATGACTAAGTTACCAACCTTTGAGGAAATAATGCCCAAAGTCTAGGATTTGCGGAAGATACTCGCTGGCACCTGTGTTTACAGTAGTAAAATGCAGCCACACTAAGGAATGGGAAATTTGCTAATGAAAGGGGAAAAAAGCCAAGAAGATGTCTCAATCCTTTTTTTAACTTGAAGCAGTGTATCAGGAAATTCCTGCTAAGGAAATAGGTAGGTAAACAGAGAATCCTTTCTGAATAAATTAGAATGGAGCTTAATAACAATGCCTACGTTCTAATGCTTTTGTGGCCTTTAATGGAAACCAAAGTAACTGATCTGAAAGAAGATGATCTGTTGATAACTACTGTCCCAACTTGCATCTAGTCTAAACTTAAATTGAGACAGACATCCTTAATTAGGTTAGCACCTGAACAGTCTCAATTATTTTGAGATGTGAACACCTTACTGCTGTGAAAGATACTGATACCTTTGCAGCTTTTATGATTTGCCTGGAAGCAATTTGCTGTTTGGCAGATTTATTCACAGAAAAGATGTTACTGCAAGGAAAAGTTATAGAAACATATTCTTGTAACTGAAAACACCACCAATGAAAAACTTTTTCTCTCTTGAATGAAGGACTGAATGTAGGCTTGAGTTAAAGTATTTTCACTCAGTTATAAGCTTCTTTATTTCCTCTCAAGAGAAAGAGTTTCTGTATAAAGCCCTGTGTCTTCTTACTATGGTACTTTAAAAAATTTATTTTATCATCTTCAGGTGTTACCAGTTTTGCTTTCCTTTATTTTCCTTACATTTCTTTTTCTGAGTTCTGTACTTTCCTGTAGCAGTAGCCATATTAAATGCGTCTGCCATTCTTATGTCTTACCATTCCATATATTTTACGCACATCTTTAAAGCTCTTTTAGATGGATGAACATGCATTTTGTATCTTTCTTTTTCATTTTTTTTTTCACTTACATGCATTTTCCATCAAATTTTATAAATATTTATGTCTATCTTTGACATAAACTTTTCCTACAATTTCTCATTCTTTCTATCCTTGAAACATAACATTATGTTGCTACATAAAATAATTGTCCTTTTATTTGCTCCTTCTCCAAAATACCATTAACTACAGGGTGCTGTTGGCAACTCTCCAGAACAGGGGCTAAACTGAAGCATACCACCTCAGGAAAAGCAGTAGGAAGGACTTTGTTGCCTGCTTTCAAGGATTGCTCTTCTCTGAACCCATTACTACATCCTCTTTTGGAGTACAGCTTGGTTTTCCTTGTGCGAAAAGCTGTCACTATTGCATGATGTTTGGGAAAGATTAAACCAAGCTCTTCTTCACCTCTTTCCACACCTCAATTTAAGATCCATGCTCCTAAATTGGATTAATAATAGAGTAGCTCCAACGTTCCCTAAAGTTAACTGCTGTGTTTTTTTGACCTAATGTAGGCCATGCAAGCTTTGTTCCTCTCCGCAGCTCCCTGTGCTCCTGCATACAGATGTGCATGAGGGAAGGGAGGACAACCCATAAGGAAGCTACGAGTGATACTTTTTCCAAATATCCTGTGGTATCCTTCCTTTTGTATGTTTCTAAATAACGTGTCGCTAAGCCTGTGTGGTGATATGCAATCAGCCTTTAGTACACTCCTCTGTAGAGTCTTACGGGATCGCTTTTATCATTGCTATTATTCAGCATGAAGGTAAACCCACTCTTAGGACTGATAAGAAACAGTGATATTATTAGCATGCTAATGCTCATATCTGAGTTGTTGCACAATAGGGGGGTGGGGTTTTTTCTCTGCCACTGCTAAGGATTTGGCCAAGCTTGGTTCCAGCTCTAGTTCAGTGTCCAGTGCAGGAAGGATTAATAAAAGGAAATGTCATACTACATACTACAGAGTTATTTCTTGTTTAAAATACCTGAAGAATTTTGTGTGTTTAGTGACTGCTCCCCACCGAATCTTTTACAACTATCAGAGCTACCCTGATGCTTTGCCAGGGTCAGAAACACTAATTGTGGCCAGGATGTTGACAGATATGACATGCTGGAACTTGGAGTTCCTTTCTGGAATAGCAGGTTTTTGGAACTTAGCATTGGTCTGTTCTTAATAATTTTGCCCAAGAATGGTAATTTGTAAACAAGGCAGAACTTGGAAAAATGTTTAGAGCCACTAGAGCCACCTCTGTGCTGTGGATTGTTCTCAGCCCTGGAGATCTGGGATGATTATCACAATCCAAGCCTTTTGACAGGGCTTTAGTAAAATGATGAGGATTTAATTTTCATGTGAATGATTCCTTCTCTATATCAGCTACTTTAAATTCCTGCACTTGGGTCTGGTCTCTGAGATATACTGTCACAGGTTTATGTAGTTAAAATATGCCTGTACAGATCTATAGATGTACAATTCCATTGCATTCTTAAATGTGGTGGCAGAAAGCTTATTTTACCTCCAACTGCTGAGGTAAAATGCTTGTAAAAGCATTTTGTGTTGCTGACAGGTTGTGTTGTTCAGTGCTGGTGTTCCAGCTTTCTGCCCGGCTGCTTCAAATAACATAATTCATTAGTAGCAACCAATGATCTCCATCAATGAGTAAACAACTCTGAGCCTGTATGTAAGTGTCAGCAGATAACAAACAAGTCGTACTATATTCAGTCACTAAGGCTTTGCCCATTATCTGTGTAACCTTTTTCCTATTGCCAAGTGAACTCTTCAGGAATTCAGGAGATTTGGAAAATGGTTGAAATTCTCAGTGCACATAAAAAGGAGAGTGACCTTTTATCCCACTTCAGGCAGATACTTTGATTTACACCAGAACTGGTAAAAGCTAAAATAGGGCTGCTATTAAAAGGAACTTCATAGAAATATCATAGAAATGTTTCACATTTATTCAAAGATCTGTTTGTGGTGATTTTGCAGTGTTGAAATGCTGATTAGTTGTTATTTTGAAAATATAAAATTTTGAGATCAATCGATTGCTATGATCTTTTTGTTTTCTCAGTTCTCACAAGGTCACAAGGAAATAAAGACAATATTACCTGCCCAAGCAAGATGAACATTCTTATAAACTTCGAATGAAGTCAACACGAATAAGGGCTGTTCTTAGGAGTAGAGATTTGTGAAACTTTGTTCTGATTGACTGTGATGGCATAGTAATGAACAGACACTAGTATTTGATAAATAGATCAAACGATGTATGGAATTTAATGTAGATATTCACTGTATGTTATCATCTGTCTTCCTGTAGCTGGCATCAAGCCAAAATTAAAAACACTAATCTGACCAAATCAGTGCATCATGTCTTGTGGCTGCCTACCCATTTATCCTCTGCAGTGTGATTGTGTACCCCTGTGTGACCCAGGACAAGTCTGTCTTGTTCAGAGACGTGGTAATGCACGTCTGTTGTTAAGCATGGTGAAATCACAGCCTCAGTTGTTCCCTGGCTTGTGCTCTCTTGTGTAAATACTGACTAGGCTTAAATTCTCCTTTTGCTCAATATTGCAAACTGAAAAACAAAGCTTACTTTAAACTTGAAGAAACATCTCCAAAGTAGCAGCATGTCTAAGCACAAGGATATTAATCAAAGCTTAAAATATTTGAAAGGCAAATTGTACAAAGGCTGTTAGATGTTTTTAGGAGTTTAGAACCATTTTTATAAGTGGTGATGAAAGTGATAAAAAATGCAGTTTGCTGACACTTTGATATGATCTGAGAAGTCATACTGTTTTAGATATAATAGATGAGTGAAATTTCGTATGTCTACAAAGGCCAATAGGTGACCTGTCCAATGACAGTGTGAGGCTAAAAGTCATTGTGTTTCAGTTTTAGATTGGCAGTAACTTACATGGCTTTCACTGCTTGTATTAGGCTGAAATAGCGTTTGCATGTTGCGAATCCATTAAGAAATAAGTTTATTCTGCAAGTGAAATTTGTACGAAGTAAAGAACAGGGAGAGAATACTTCTGGCAGACAGTGTTTCCCAGTTTACACTGTTGTTTCATAGAATTATGTAAAGTTGGCACAGGCAACTATTGGAATAGCTCTTCTCTGAAATCAGAAAACAACTAGCTACCATTTCCCTTGGGCTCTGAAATGACCATTCATGCTTTCTAAGTTTTGTGCTTTCAGTAGTGTGAAATAATCTAGAAGAAAAATCTCTATTAAATATTTTTTAGACAAAGAATGTAATTCACCACACACCCATAATTTTTAATACTAAAGGTCGAGGAGGCTCTGTGCTTGTCAAAGTCACAGAGATACATGGCTGCATGTAATAAAGATTCCTATAAACCACGCTGGTAAAAGACCGGCTATGTAAATGCAATATGATTATTCAGAATTGTGTCATTTAATCCACTGATCAAACTAAGGTAATAACTGACTTGGAATACTAGCTGAGGTCTGTTGAGAACTGCTAGTCTGGGCATCAATGTCAGATCAATCCCATTGCAGTTAGGGAATCACATAACGTAAATGATTGTTTTGTTTTGTTTCCCAGTAAGTAGGGATTTGCAATTTCAGTCTAGCACCTATGAAATGGCCTAATGCCTCCGGCTGCTTCTTATTTTTCTGTGAAGCTTAA
>NW_008825615.1:14929321-14942679 GCF_000699105.1 Pygoscelis adeliae
ACTGGTTACTTCACCAAGCTCATGGGCATGTTAGTTCCTGAATCATTTTTACTTCCTTTAAAGGTAGACCTGAACTGCACTCTCTGAAGGCTGGCTGCAGTCTCAAAAGACATATCTAAGCGAGTTCTAAATGGATTAGGTGGGTATTGGCACTCAGGTGGCAGCAGTGTAGTGCAGCAGCGTGAAGTGGTGTATGTTGGTTGACTTCTAAACTATTTATTTGGCTTTCCTGGTAGATTTTGCAGCCTCGCTCAGGTATGTCGGCACCATCTGCAGTCACAGCGAAACCAGCAGTGTAAATATATCCCTAACCTGAAATTATCTCCCACAGCCACTAACGCAAGGGAGACAACAGGGTAACAATTCAAATACAAACAACAGGACCTTTAACTCAGGTAACATTGCAAAAAATAAAGAAATATTCCTAGAGAGAAAAATTGTGTTTTCATCTATTTAGCATGTGGATAACACTGATATAAGACCCTCTCAGGAGTTGGAACAAAATGGAGATTGGTGGTGGTAGAGAGGAGAGTCAGTCAGTAATTGCAATAAAAAATTATTAAAATAGAAAGAAAGGAAATGTGTTGGGTCATGGGCCTTTAACACTGAAAAATGAAGAAATTCGGATAAGCTTTACACATTATCTTTTGGTGAGCAGATCATTTCAGTTAAAAATGTCCATCAACCAATTAGACACTAAAAATTTCATAGCAAGGGCTTCCAGGACATATTACACTTTTTATGAGATATTGTGTAAGATATTGTGCTCTGGAAAATAAATTCAACTTAAAAGAAATAGACACGTTAAGAGTATTTTAGAGCAGCTGTATAGACAAATATAGACAGTAATAAAGATTTCAAATACCTTCATTGATGCTTTGAAGACCTCACTGCCTTCAGAAACAGGGAATTCTGCTTTGTCTTAAAATGTACAAAAATTTTGGAAGAAAGTTAAATATGCTGATAATACATTTAAGCTGAAAATTACTATGGTGAAATTATCATCTGTTGACTTAGATATAATTTCATCTATTTTAATACTTTTTCAAACAGTAAATTGTCAAATACCTACAGTTATAACAATTGCTCTGGGTTTGAAAGAGAAGGAAACGTGAGATTTTCGTATGTTGTTAAAATGGAACCCAGGTTAAATAGAACTTGCATATACCAAGTCGATGCATGTTATCTGTCAAGTTCTTTTTTTATTTTAAATCCTCTTTATATACAATTTCTCCCCTGCCAATTGTATTACACAGTCCTGTTTAATATACCTATAACTGTCCTTAAAAAGTAAAAGCCAGAAAAAGATGCTTTCTCCAGCAAAGTTCAACTGGCAATAACCTTAAGAAGGTATGGTAGTTCCAGAAAAACAAACTAGACCTAGACTCTGTCATACTAATAGGTCTTATTGAACTTTTGATTCATAAACAAAGGTACACAAAGTAAAAATTACTGAATTCCAACAGTAGGTGACCTCCACCAAAATAATGGATTTCATGATGTTGGCACATAAACAAGAATATTTTAACAGCATGTAAAAGTGAACATTGTTTAGCTATGGACAGTGTTGTTTTATTTATTAGACTTTTCTGCAGCTTTTAATCCACATGCTAATCCAGATACTAACCCAGCAACACTGATATTACTTGAGCAAGATGATGCAATATTAGCCAAATCTTCACAGAGCACAGAGAAACGGTAGGTAATAGAACGACAAAACACTACTTAAAGAAACCTGTAAACTTCCCTCCTCAACCATTTACATGAAACCTGTTGGACATACAGGATGACAGTGCAGGCTACAGTGCCAATTGTTTTCAGATGTATTTGTCATTTTTAGTGGTGTAACCACTACCACTAAAAAGATACCACAAAGCCTTCAAGAAATTATTTCCTTGAAGAAGAGCAACTGCCTGAATCTTAAATTGTCCAGACTCACTTTTGAACTTATAAGAACATTTTTATGGATATAACGATAGAAGCACTCTTTTTCTACCTTCTAGCACCAAGCTCTTCACTGTGGTCAATCATTAGGCCAATTTTGTTATTTCTAGAACAGACATCTCATGGTTCTGCATCTCTTACTTGCTTGGAGATAAGGTTATTATTTACCACATATTTCTTCTTGATCTCCAAATAGATATTCTGGACATATTCAAAACTTCCAAACAAGCAGTGAGGCTGTCCATGGGAGCCAGTATCTGACACAGATTAAAATAAGAGCCCTTTTGCTCCCACAGTCATCTCTCTTAACGCATACTGCTGCAGTTCTTACTCAGGCCTGTTAAACAGAACTTACCCACTACCACTTCTAAACGTGCCAAACTACTTGTAAAAATCTGGGATGTGGTGATAGGAGAGAGAACAAGTGTGTGATGTTATCTCCTTTGCCACTGGTGTTGGGGTAACAGAGTCGATGCGCATAATGAAGGGAGGTGGCAAACTTGACAGTGCCTGTAATCAAAGTGATAGGCACCTCACTGTAATTGCTAGAAAAGCCCTAAAGCTGGGAAAGACATAGCAACAGTACGTAACGCTGGCACCTTTAACGTGTTTGTTTTCAGTGCATGAAAGACATATACCAGATTGACAACATTTTAAGCCATCTCTGTGGAAAAAAGTGCGGAAAGGAATCAAAGGTCAGTAAGGCTGGAAAGGACTAACCATCTACCCTCACCTGCTTTCTGCAGAGGAGGACCGCGGCCCTCAGTAGCACTTGCCTGCAAAGCATTCCTGATGTAACCCTTTTTCCAGCACTGCTTTTTCTCCTTTCTCCCTTCCCCACAGCACAGACAAGCAGTGCTGCCAGCCATCCTAACCAGGCTGTGGCAAAGGCTTCAGCAAACATTCAGCAAACATTCAGGGCTCCAGCAAATGTTCATCAAACATTCAGGGCTCCAGCCAACAGGCAGGAGTTGCCATACTGAAAGCGGGAGAGACCGCCTCTGTGTTCTGCTCTTTGCAGTGAGCGTTCTCCTCTTCCTCATCAGCTACAGAGCTGATCCACTGTTGGTCCAAGGGTCAGACTCATCCAGCAGGGCAATTTTATTTGGTAGTGAGTCAGCAGGCCGGTGACATTGAAGATACTGCTGTATTTGTATGGTTAGGAGAGAAGTGCAAACCCAGGTCAAGTGTGACAGGATTTATTAGGTTAATTAAACATGGTATGTATTGATCAGACCCATGAAAAATGAGTGGCCCTGAGAAGCTGACCACCTCTATTTATTTTCCTTATTCTGGGAACCAGAAAATAGATATTTCAAATGAGACAGGAATCTTTTGAGAGTGATATTATCTCTTCCTACAGTCACATCCTGTATTAGACTGTATGGGTACAGTAGATCAGGATAAACTTATTCAGTGCAAGATCACCCTGCTACCAACACCACATGCACTAACAGTAAAAATGGAGGTCTAAGAGCTGTAAGCATCTGATTAAATGTTCCTAGGGTTAAAATGTGTAGATGCTTGGTTATGGCTATCACTTCCTCTTTTAACTATTACATCTACTTGTATGTTTGTCTCTCTGCTTAGAAGATCGTGTACACCCACATGAACATGTGTCTGGGTTAACATTCACCGTACTCATTTATATAAGCTTTCAAATCCCTTCTCAGATTTTACTGCACATCCACACAGCTAAAATGATGGGTTCTTGCTTGAGGGATCTTCTAGTAGTTGACTTTCCCCACACTCCAGCTCTGAAACCATTTGTTATGTTACATCTCAGACATGATCTCAAAGCCCACTGTTGTAATTTCTTCCCCATTGGTATCCTGCCACCAGTTGGCCCTCAGAGCAAGATGGGTTTGACCACTAAACCAAATGAAACAAAAAGAAAACCTTCACCCAAACATTAACGTCTGCATAGCCTTGAGTATACACGAAAGCAGGGCCTCCCAAACACTGCTCCCTGACTTTATCACCGCACTTCTTTCACCACCTGAAGATCTCACATGATGACACTTTCATGTGCTGTGTCACACTAGGTACCATCAGTGCTTTTATGTTTTTTAATGGTAGCTAGGTTCTTGGTTCTAGGCATAGCACTAGACTGGAAATAAAGTGGGAAGCGTACACATAGAGGTCTCAACCTGTATCTATTTACACATCAAGCTTCAGGATGGTGTATAGCCCTACTAATAATCAATGTGATGTCTCGTGGTAATAAGTTCAATGTGTATATAAATCGCTGCTCAGCTGAAGGTTGTATCTGATTTAGACTGGAAGTTAATTGGACGTGGATTTTATATGCCTTTATATTTGTGAAATGGAGTGCATATCTATGGGACTATCAGGTAGCATAAGAGTGATCTGTGCATGAAAAGAAGGTGTGGGTAAGTTTTGTACACACCAGGGTGTGTTTTTAATTTTATAAGTGTCTGTGTAGAATTTTGCATATCTCATCACCTCACCCCTCCTTTTATCTTCCTTCTCTAGTTCTTTTTGTTCTTCCCAATCCTTTCATTTTCCTGCTCCTTTTATCTGCTTTGCTTCCTTCCTTCTATCCTGCTAGAATACCTTTTCTGCTTTCATCTATCAGACCCTCTTCTCACTCACTCTGCAGTCTTCCCCCAACCATGTATCTCCAAGCTAACTCTCTTCTTTACAACCCACAGTAATAATCTCACACCCTTACTTATTTTGGCTTTTAATCCTATGTTTTGGCATGCCACTTTAAGGCTGTAGGTTCTCTGGGACAGGGAAAACACCTTACCTGTTAGTGCAGTACTGTACACAATTCCCTACAAATACTATGGAAAACTACAATAAAGTGTAAATTGATCTTGCACAATTTTTTTTGTTTTAATCTGGTACTTGTCTGTTCTGTTTCATAACGTCATATACCCTGAACTCAGGTAATTATTTTTAAACCCAACTGTTACTCAAGAAACTACTCAGACGTTAGCTGCTGAGGTAGACAGCTCTTTTTAATACGTGACAAAAATACTGTATTTCTGTTAAAAATAATTATAAGCTTGCTTCTTTCTTCCTGAAATCATCTCCTAATGACATCGTTCATAGAGAAAAAAAGAGTGTGCCCATCATGAACAGAGTGTATCAATCTCACAGGTGGGAGGTAATCAGAGACAGTTTATCTAGACTTTTTGACAAGATTGTGTCTTTTATGGCAAGAGTGACACAAAACAAATGTTTGGAAAGCTATCATCTTTTCTCCATGTTGATTTGGCATCCTCTGGGCTATAATCATCTTCAAAATGTAATAATAAGTGAACATTCAGACTTACTTTTGACTTTTTTAATCCTTTTTAGTATGCTTGACAAGTAAACCAGCTGGCATATTTTAGCAACATTTCAGATAGGTTATGCCTATCAAGTTGAATATTCGTCAGAAATGACTTCAACTATTTTTCTGACTAGTTCTGAAAGCTAGGGTCATTTTTCTGAATATGTATGCCTTACTGTCTTAACTTAGATGCTCTATATCTATCTCAGTTTAAAAATAGAGGAGAAATAGGAAGTTACAGAACTCCTTCAGAAGTCTAAATCTTTAGTTATATGGCAGAACATGCAAAATGATTTATACATGAAGATATTGCAAGTTGTGATCAATAATAACCCTCTATCCTCCAAAAAAAGAAAATAAAATCCTGGCATTTACTGTAGACCTACTTGAAAGACTTCAGTTGAATTGTGAACATTTTTTTTTTTTTTTTAAAAAAGCAATATCATCTGCAAGAATGTAAATATTTTAATGTTTTATTCAGAACATGAAAATATTTTCAGATCTTAGCAGCTGAAATCTGACTATTCTCACCTGTCCCTCCCCTCCAACTTGGGGCTTTAATCTTTCAGCAGAAGCAAATTCTTGAAACAAAATTCCAACAAAAATGCTTTTCCAATTTTTTTATAATTTTTCTAACATCAGATTTTTTTTTTTATTTCTGCTCAGCTGTAGTGAACAGAAACAAAGAGAAGGAAGAATGTCAGGAGAATCATGATACTATACAGCAGGTGACATCATTGTGGGCATAATTGCTGTAAGCTCAATCTGATCTTGAAGTTTCTTTCCTGAACAGACATCCCTGGTACCTCTGAGATAAGACTCAGCTGGCAAATGAAGCTTCCTTATCTCCTCTGCCAATGTGAAAATAAAACCAAATTCTCCTACTTTCTAATATATGATGTCTTTGACAGATGATGTGTCCTTTTCTGGGAAAGGCGGCAGTGGCACTAAACCTATATATCCTTTTGGACTACAAAGGGGTCTTTTTCAGTCAGTAGCCACATGCTACTGGTTTTGCGTATTCTACCTGACTTCTCTTACTCAAACAGGAGGAAATTGCACTATAGGTTAGCCACCTCTCAATCCTCAGGTTTGAATGTGGAATTCGTATCTTCTTTCTCACTTCTGGCCTCAAGTAGGAAGTCTCCGGAGACCACAGAAATCCTTAAAATGGTTGCAGAGTCCTCATCATCTGAGGAAAGCCCCAGGCAATTGGTGTATTTGAGGTAGGAATGCAAATGCAGAAGAAACCAAGCATGAGGGGAAAATTGTTTCGACTTGCCATGTGTTATAATGGCGGATGCCACAAAACTTTGGGCGGGCTCTAGTACTTTAATGAGAACTCACCTTTCATTTATGCTGTATATACAATATTATTATATTCATTTAAGACAACTTAATGTAAATACTGGTGTTTTCTTAGCATACATAGGAAGAACATGAAATTATTTCAGAGAAAGAAAAACAATCGGGAAGAATCTGCATGACACAAACAGATTTATTTGCCACCAGCCATCAGCTGCTGCTGAAAGAACAGACTCCTGCTAAAAATGAGAACTGAGAAATGGTCTGCTAGCTCTGACTCCCGTTGGCCATTCATCCGAGGTTGTCCGATTCATACACTCCTACACTGCCCCTTCAAACAGCCATTTGTAGCAGACTGAGCTTTATTAGGGCAGATTACACCTGTCACTTGCACAGTACCCTTAGGGATAAGAAGTCACCTGAAGATAGTGGAATATAAGGACAGTCGAAGTTATTACTTTCTTTCCCTTTGCCACATTTTTACCTGATTCTTGAAGCCCCATGTGGACCTGGTTCATACAGGGTATGGAAACACATGTGCAGCTGAGTTTCCTAGACATTTGCCAACAGCATTAACAACTTTTTTTTTTTAATGTGTGTCAAATGTCTGGTTTTGATGTAGAGATATGAGCACTCTTAGCAGCCATTGTACCTTTTAACAAGAAACGCCTTCTGTCCAGAAAACAAGCAGTTGGAAAATCACACACATAACTCCATATTAGCCAATGGGTTATCAGAGGGTCAGGTTGTTCAGCTCTGCTCTCACTTGTAGTCTCAGAATGAGCAATAGATTTTGCTGATGTCCAAAATTGGTGTGAAGTAGCACAGATGAGTGCCAAAGAATGTGCAAGTGGAAAGAAATTACGAGGTCATCTTGTCACCTTCCAGCAGTGTAAGACTGCTCCTTACAAGTGGTTTTATCAGTTAAACTAGCATGGCTGATTTTAAACCTGCCAAGCAATGTAATTTTTCTGCTCCTCCATAATATTTTTCCATATTTACTTTTGGCTGGATTCTTCTGGCAGAATGTCTAAATTTCCTTTTCCACCATTTTTTCCCCATTTTTCTAGGAAAAACTGAATACATTTCTCCATTTTACTTTTGGATGTGCATGCAGTTAATCTGTGGACAGTGAAGCTGATGCCATCTTCCTTACACACACCTGGCCTACATCTCCCAGGTGGCTCATGTGGATTGAAACTGGAGCACAGCACTGTGTGGAGGAGGGCAGAGAGACCTTTTCACACAGTAACTGTAAAGACACAGCTGCTTGGCTAAGGTGCAGCTTCTCTTTGCCCTCAGTGTTACCAGCGTGTCAGCAAGGAAATAAGAAGCAAGAGCTTAGGAGACCTGGTCTCTTGGGATATCTAACACCATACTGATAAATATGTTCTCTATTTATAACTTCTGAGTATTTTCAGGCTCTTATGTCCTTTACTCTTTCTCTATACCTTGCTCTTTCTCAGTAAAAATAAGTGCCCTGCCATTTCTCTGAACTGTTTCTCGCTAAGGAATCTCTTTCTCAATAGGATGCGAACTTCAGGTGGGCATAACGTTACCATTGTCACCTCCGTTGCAAAGACAATTAATAGACTTCACTGATCCAGGCATCATTCTCTGACACTCCCAGTCCCCAGGAAGCTCAGATGATGCTAACAGGACTATTCACATGACCAATGCATTTGTGCAGGCTTCAACTGATTTACATGTACAAATTTTACATGTCATGTGCAGCATAGCTGACTGTTTACACAAAATGAAGTGTTGGTGATGTTTCAAGGGCCTGTAGAAAGTTCCCATGTAAGTATGCTTCACTGTGGGGTGTTTATATTTCTCTTGGCAAAAAATATTACATTTTAGAAATCTAAGGAACCACTGGTAGGCTGCTGCTTTGAACAAAGTCACAACAGGTATCTAAATAGCAAAGGGGAAATTGTTTTTTTATTCCTTTTTGTGCCCATTTCATAGTCATCTTTGTTTTATCTCTCCAGACTCATTTCCCAAGGGTGTTTCCCATTCTAGCAATGTCTCTGGTGAAGGTTGTGTGACGTGTATGACACCAGGAAAGAGTTTCCTTTGATACACACCTCATGGCTTTGATGAAGACCTCTAATGAAATATGCATATAGCTATTATTAATACTTAATAAAAAACCACCTTGACACTCAACTCTCCAAAAATTTGTATGAACGGACACAAATACTTTATATCCCAATGCATCCAAGGCCAAAATCTGGTTCAAGTCATTCAAAAACATAAGACCTTAAGACTTTGTGTATGCTGATCAAAATAATGGCTTACAGCAGTTTACGATGGTTGGCAATGGCTTCTGAGAATCCCTCTGCACAGAGTCTTTATGTTCATGGATACTTTGCCGTCCCTCCCAAGATTACTTCAGTGAACACAAATAAAAGCTGTAAGTTATCAATGCTCCTTCTGATCTTTAGCTGGCATGGAAATCTCCCCAAGAGTAGTGAAAATGAAACTTTCTTGCTGTTCTCACTTAAGGGGTTTCGGTATCTACAAATGTGTACTCCGTTCCCTACCATATAGGGCTTGTCTCCCACTAGTTAAAATTACACCATTCCCCTCCATGTGTGTTCTGATACACAGCAAGCTGCATCAGGTGTTTAAAAAAGCATGTGTAAAGAGACATGGCCACACAGCTTAGGCATATATTTGGCCATTTAACACTATTGTATTTTGGTGGTTTGGATTATAGATACCTAAAAAATCTATCCCTTATTAATTAACCAACATGTATATAGGATATGTTTTATCTCTAATTGTAGAATATTTGGTTACCAGGAGGAAAAATGTTAAGCAACACAGTTGCAGCTTGTTTTATTGCCAAATGCAAAGTTTGATGTGTGCAATTAGGCTACCAGGACTCCTGGCACATCCCAAAGTTCCCATCAACACTGTTGTGTCCAGGTAGTGCTGGCAGGAAGGCAGGCTGAGGTAGAGAACTAGGTCATCACACCACAGAGGAACCCAGAAGGGTTTTGACTATCACGCATGTCTTTATATCAGCACCCCATCACGCCCTGGATAAACACCGTGCTCTAAGTTTGAAGGAGCCACAGATAAGAGGGATGACAAAGAATAGAAATAACAGTAAGGGCAGCAACTTAAAGCAAGCACATATACTTTGACAGCCAGAGCCAATAAAGGTATCAGATGTGAGGCAGGTCTTTCTTGGAGTAAAACATAAAAATATTCTTATGCATCTGACGCACTGTGTCACAGAGTTTTATTCAAAGATCCTTTGTTATTTTTCTTCTCTTCTACTGCTCAGGAGAAATCTCCATGTTAGAACATCCTGTGCTTGTCAGCGGTCAGGGTGGGAAGAAGATAAAAGCCCATGGTGTTTTAGCTTTCAGATGCAGCATTTGGCCCTCTGGATCCAGGAACATGAGCAAGATCTGTCTGCAGAGAAGATGTATCCTGTGGCACTCTGCCAGTCATTGCTATCAGGAACAGTACGGAGACTTTTTATCGTGGGGTTCGTCTATGAACTGTGGCTGCTGGCTGTTTATCTGCATCTTCTGGGATATAGAGACCGTGGACTGCATTTCTTCCAGCGCTTCCTCAACTTGGGAGCAGCTTCAGAGAGTCCCAGTATAGGGTGACAGGGGTGGTATGTTTGCCTTTAGGTACTACACAGAATGTGCCATGTCCTTGCTTTGAGGTTCAGAGAATCCCCTTGTTCGTAAACCTTTGTTCACATTTAGATGAATTGTCATTATGCTAGTTTACACATAAGGAAAGGAGTTAATTTTAGACATATTTCAAGCAAATGTACTAATTTACAAATTTATTTCTATAAATTTGACTTCGAAATGACATTGGAACTGTTGGGAAGGGGACTGAAAAAGAAGAATGAATTGTGCAAATGTCAGGTTGATTCTGAGGTGAATTACTTGAAATAATAACAATTTTAAGACATGGCCTTTTCATTTTTAGGTTCGCCGAGTTGCAGTTAAAGAATTTTGGAACCAGCTTAGTTTTAAAGCTATCCTTAGCCAAAATTATATATTCACCACTGATATTCTTGATTTAGCTGACTGAACAGCAGCAAAAGCAGATAGATGTTAGCACCAGAGTCAGCTCAGGAGAAGACATAAAGGTTTAAGCAGTAGAGTATGCAATGGCCTGATACAAGAAATCCATAGGAGCAACAAGTGAAAAGACAGAAGCCCTAGCTTAAAAGCAGCCTTGTATTTCAGTCACTACTACTGTCAATTGATCTCTCTGTATACCAGTATTAATAGATTTCTGGAACACACAAAAAAAGGAAAAAGAAAGACAATGAGGTAATCACCTGAAGATGTTTAGTTTTTCATTTAAACTGTTGTGTCTTAGCTTACTTATAAATGTATTTGGAACCAACAGCTTATTGTCAGTCCTTACCAGAATTGCATAGGATTACACTGTGATCTGATTAGGTTGAAAGTCACGCAGTTAACGTTGAGCAGACGTGTGAGAAGGTAACTGCTAAATTCTAGATTTAGTAGTGAGCCACTCTTTTAATTATGGCTTAGAGCAAAGGGTTTCATTGTGTCACTGTATTGGGTTTTGGCCAGGTTTTGGTAGCAGGGGGCTACAGGGGTGGCTTCTGTGAGAAGCTGCTAGAAGCTTCCCCTGTGTCCGACAGAGCCAATGCCACTGGCTCCAAGATGCACCCGCCGCTGGCCAAGGCTGAGCCCATCAGCAACAGTGGTAGCGCCTCTGTGATAACACATTTAAGAAGGGGGGAAAAACTGCTGGGCAACAGCAGGCAGAGAGGAGTGAGAATATGTGAGAGAAACAACTCTGCAGACACCGAGGTCAGTGAAGAAGGAGAGGGAGGAGGTGCTCCAGGCGCTGGAGCAGAGATTCCCCTGCAGCCCATGGTGAAGACCATGGTGAGGCAGACTGTCCCCCTGCAGCACATGGAGGTCCACGGTGGAGCAGATATCCACCTGCAGCCCATGGAGGACCCCACGCCAGAGCAGGTGGATGCGCCCAAAGTAGGCTGTGACCCTGCGGGAAGCCCATGCTGGAGCAGGCTCCTGGCAGGACCTGTGGACCCATGGAGAGAGGAGCCCACGCTGGAGCGGGTTTGCTGGCAGGACTTGTGACCCCATGGAAAGGACCCATGCTGGAGCAGTCTGTTCCTGAAGGACTGCAGCCCGTGGAAAGGACCCACGCTGGAGCAGTTCATGAAGAACTGCAGCCTGTGGGAAGGACCCACGTTGGAGAATTTCATGGAGGACTGTCTCCCGTGAGAGGGACCCCACACTGGAGCAGGGGAAGAGTGTGAGGAGTCCTCCCCCTGAGGAGGAAGGAGCGGCAGAGACCACGTGTGATGAACTGACTGCAAGCCCCATTCCCCATCCCCCTGCACCGCTGGGGGGGAGGAGGTAGAGAATTAAGGAGTGAAGTTGAGCCCGGGACAAAGGGAGGGGTGGGGGAAAGGTGTTTTAAGATTTAGTTTTTATTTCTCATTACCTTACTCTGATTTGATTGATGATAAATTCATTTCCCTGAGTCGAGTCTGTTTTGCCCATGATGGTAATTGGTGAGTGATCTCTCCCTCTCCTTATCTCAACCCACTAGCCTTTTGTTATATTTTCTCTCCCTTGTCCAGCTGAGGAGGGGGAGTGATAGAGTGGCTTTGGTGGGCACCTGGCGTCTAGCCAGGGTCAACCCACCATGGTCACAAAAAACCTGGAAGTACACAATTTGTGGAATGGCTGTGTCTGAATCACCATCTAGCAGATTTGAACCAGTAGAGTTCACCTTTGCTTATGCATGGCATCGTAGGCTGTATCTTTGAAGAGGACTGCAGCAGTGGGTTTTTGGAACTGGAAGCCTGAGCAATATGAAATTACTACTAAAAGAAATGCACAAATTCAAGCCCTTTTCTGCTGGCTACAGACTTCAGGAGCAATTCTTTCTGATAATGGAACTCAGTGTTAGTTAGAAGCAGCTTTGGACTGCCTAAGAATGAAGCTCATTTCTGTCAAAAAAATTCCATGTTATCCTGGAAGCATCAGTTCAGACTATCCATGAGGTTTTTGCCATCCCTTTTTACGTGTTGTACATGTTGTTTCAATTAAAAAAAAATGACAACAACAAAATTATTAGAAATGGTGTGTCCTCACAAACAATGCCAACATAGTTGAGCATTTATATATATATACATATATATATATAAAATTGGTGTGTGTATATATATATAATTGGTATATTACCAGTAGTGCACCCACAATTATGTGGAGCAATCCCTAGTATATTTTGTAACTGACTGTTACTGAACTCGGCCAACACAGTCAGTAAGCTTGTTTTTTACTGTGGTTTCGACAGAGTGTTGTTTTTCTAAAGCAGAGACCCAACAGCTATAACAAGTGACATGAGGAGGGTACCTCTAAAATGTCACTAATAGAATCATAGAATCATTAAAGTTGGAAAAGACCTCTAAGATCATCGACCCAATACCACCATGCCCACTAAACCATGTCCCTAAGCACCTCATCTACACGTCTTTTAAATACTTCCAGGGATGGTGACTCAACCACTTCCCTGGGCAGCCTCTTCCAATGTTTAACCACTCTTTCAGTAAAGACATTTTTCCTCATGTCCAATCTAAACCTCCCCTGGCGCAACTTGAGGCCATTTCCTCTCGTCCTATCGCTAGTTACTTGGGAGAAGAGACCAACACCCACCTCGCTACAACCTCCTTTCAGGTAGTTGTAGAGCATGATGAGGTCTCCCCTCAGCCTCCTTTTCTCCAGGCTAAACAACCCCAGTTCCCTCAGCT
>NW_008825615.1:14944287-14944760 GCF_000699105.1 Pygoscelis adeliae
GTTCTAGCTGGGCTTTTGCCTTTCTCATTTCCTCTCTGCACGACCTAACGAGATCCCTGTACTCTTCTTGAGTCGCCTGCCCCTTCTTCCACAAGTGGTAAACTCTCCTTTTTTTCCTGAGTCCCAGCAAGAGCTCCCCGTTCAGCCAGGCTGGTCGTTTTCCCCGCCCGGTCTTCTTACAGTGTACAGGGACAGCCTGCTCCTGCGCCTTTCAGACTTCCTTCTTGAAGAACGTCCAGCCTTCCTGGACCCCTTTGCACTTCAGGGCTGTCTCCCAAGGGACTCTCTCAACCAGCATCCTGAACAGGCCAAAGTCCGCCCTCCAGAAGTCCATGGTTGTGGTTTTGCTGGCCCCCCTCCTTACTTCACCGAGGATCGAAAATTCTACCATTTCATGGTCGCTAAGCCCAAGACGGCCTCCGACAACCACAGCTCCCGCCAGTCCTTCTCTGTTTGTAAACAGGAGGTCGAGC
>NW_008825615.1:14944918-14974840 GCF_000699105.1 Pygoscelis adeliae
CCCCCAGGAGAACAAGGGCCAGCGATTGAGAGACTTCTGCCAGCTGCTTGTAGAACGCTGCATCCGCCTCTTCATCCTGGTTGGGTGGTCTATAACAGACTCCCAGCAGGATATCTGCCTTGTTGGCCTTCCCCCTCATCCTTACCCATAAACACTCGACCGTATCATCATCAGAATTGTTGAGCTCTAGACTATCGAAACACTCCCTAACATACAGAGCCAATTTGCTCTCGTCCTCCTGCGATACACCACTGTGAAGATCCTGACTCTTCCTCTTCAATGACCTCCCTGTAGTTCTCCCCTGGAGCTGTGTCTTCTCAAGGCTGAACAAGTCCAGCTCCCTCAGCCTCTTCTTACAGGGCAAGTGCTCCAGTCCCTGTCCATCTTCGTGGCCTCTTCTGAAATCACTCCAGTCTATCAATGTTTGACTTTTTTTTTGTGTGGTGGTGAGACATAATACTGGATGCCATGTTGTAGATGTGGTCTAATGAGTGCTAAACAGAGGGGAATAAACCTTTCTCTGATCCACTGGTCATGTTCCTGTTAACACAGCCCCAGATGCTGTTGGCCATCCCTGCTGCTAGGGCTCACTGCTGGCTTAGGCTCATCTCAGTGGCCACCAGGACCTCCCAGGCTTCTTCAGCAGATCTGCCCTTCAGGCAGCCAGGCCCCAGCCTGGATCGCTGACAGGGGTTATTTGCCTTTGTCTGGTCTTGATGAATTTCATAATTTGTCCTCAAGGTGTAGGTTAAAGGAGTCATCCTCTGCAGTACTGTTCCAAGCCATACACACAACTGTGAATCAGACAAACTCACCTGAACCGAGAAACCAGGAACCATTCCCCTTTCTGCTTTTGGTCATTTATCTCCCTTGGGCAAATCATGTCACCTCTCTCTGTTTGGATTTTGTCATCTGCAAAGGCATTTATTGGTATATTTATTTCCCTTTGCAGAGCACTCCTGGCCAGGTTTATCAGCAATGTTTGATTTCTTTCTCTTGAAACAAAGAGGATGAGGACAGTCAGGGACTGAACCCAGGTTTTTACCTGCAGAGTCATTTATGAGCAGCTGTTCAACAAATAGAAAAACTCAGAATATAAATATGTCAGGCAATGAATCAAATTTAAAAATAATTTTGCTTTAAACCTATTTCTCAAAATATCTAAATCTGAACAATAACACAAGCTTAATTTTCATCAGAAGCATCCCAGCAGATCTCTAAGTGTAGTGCTTACAGGCTAACTCTAGGTGGCTAAAATAGGATTCTGTGTGATTTATAATTAATTTTGTCTTTGCCATTTTATATGTTTAATGTTTTATCTTTTAGCTCATTTCTCCATCCTCTGCTGTAGATGGTCAGTCATCTGTTGATACTCTTCCCTTGATAGAGTGCTTAATAGGCACTTCATGATGTTGCGAAGTTTGTCTTGGGATTTACTAACTGGAGGAGTAACATCCCAAAGGCAATGTTTCCCAATAAGCTGAACATTATAGAAACAAGGAAATGTCCTCCTTGGGTTGTTCCCAAGTAAAGTTTGCACATAATTTTTTCAACTACTGTGGGATATCTGCACTCTGCAAAAAAACAGGCCAAACTTTCAAACTGTGATTCCGTCTCTGATTCATGCTGTAAACCCCATGCAGCAGGGTGTGACTTTACTTGTTGTGAACATGTTCATACAGATCCTCACTGAATACCTTTAAAACACAGTGCTTATTTCTGACAGAGGAACAAACTTGCTCTGTAAGTAAAAATGCTCCTCAGCTATCACAGTTTTCATGCTGTTTTTTGTTTTAAAAGGTCCAGCACTCGCAGACACTACTTTGGAGGTGTCCACTGAAGACCAGATCTTTTTTTTTATGAGAAATACAGCAGAAAGTATTGATTCCTTTCACCATTTAATCTGTCAGGCTGTTAGTATTAAGAAGCTGCTACCGTCTAGAAATTGTTTAAAAGGTTATCCGAAGTGACATAGTTCTTTGACCTGATGTCTTGGCAATCTGTTATTCCTCCCACAAAACAGACCATGCCACAAGTTGTTGTACTAGAACTACAACTACTTTTGTCTGTAGACTTAGAAGACACAATGTGTCTTCTTTATGTGATGTCCCCTTTTGACATTAGTGGATCTCATACCAAGACCACATTCCCTCCTAAAAGCTGTATCAGCACCAGTGTCTAAGAAAGAGGACTCAAATGGAGTAGTGAGGCCCAGATACCCGCCCAGGTTTTCCCTGTGGACAATAAAAGGCATTTAGATGCAAGCAGTTCCAACTCTATCTTATCCACAAACACCATAACTTCTTTCATACTTATAAATATGTAAAGAAAGAAGGACTTGGAATCCTTCCACAAAATTCCTCTGGAGGAGTTGTACACAGCAGCTGGTTTGTAAATGTCATTAGAATGATAATTCTGATTTGAAAAAAAAAGAACGTTCAAACTCAGCATAAACATACAGCAGACATAAACCCTGGAAAAGAAGAGCTCTTAAAGGAAACATTGCTTGGCTGTATTTTTCTCTCCCACACCAAGATGTGCTGTACTGACATTTTATAAATGCTGTAGGTGTGGTCAGCAGTAAATCATGACTCCTCTGGGGAATTCACTCCTCTGCACCTTCAGCTGTACTATGCCTCGAGGGCAGCTGTCTCACAGCGTACTCACGCGTAACTCAATACTTAAGTAAAGAATCTTCAAATTCATGTTACAACATGGAAAAAATATTTCTGTAACATCAGTACTTTTCCAGTTGAACTTTCTCATACCTGATGATCATCCTTATACTTAAGGGCTCTTGCCTGTGTACACAGCTAGAGCCTGTAGGGTTTTGGTATTTCTCAGGAAAATGACATTTACATTTTTGACAGAGTGCCAAGCATTAAAAAACTGCTTCCTGCAGTATTACAGTTAAAGAAGGCAAGTTTAAAGGGGAAAAAAAAAATAGTCAAAGTCAACAAGACAACCCCCCTTAACCATTATCACGGTTTGCAAGCTTGGGAGAAGAAGATATAAGACAAAAATTTGCCAAAATAAAAGCTGACAAGTTTATGCATTTTGGTGTTTCAGTTGACAGAAAGAGGTATTTGGGTAGCTAATCTCAGTGGTATCTGTATGATACTATAGCTGTTAGGTCTGACCCAGCGAAACATCTAGTCAATATCAAAGTGTAATTGTATGACTAATGCAGCTGAAGTTGGTTTCATTCTTTTTAATGTGCCTTGCTTTGTTAAAGATAGTGTGCTTTTCTGATTGTCTTTTGATCTTTGACTAGACTAAGATATTCTGCATCATGCAGCATTGAGCTTAGTTTTAGGAATATAGATTTGAAAGTTGGCTGTATCGCATTGATACACATGGAAAGTCTCAGGAATTCAGCCAGAAATGAAAATGTAATAGGCCACAATGGCTATTCACCCAGAAACTGTAAGAAATAAAACTACATTAAATACTTGTGTCGAAGATACAGCTCTGCCTTTGATGCTTTTGACTATTAATCAACATTTTTTTAAAAGCTGGTTAAGCCTTTTCCATCTGCTAATTACATTTTCTACATTTAAAATCAAAACCATAAACCAAATGGAGCAGTACTGTTATATAAGCTTTTTTTTGGTTGTCATACTATGCATATTGTAGTGTTGTAACCATTGCGCTTACAATTCTTTTTCAACAGCAAAGTGAGAATGAGGCAATTTTACAAACAAAACAATGTGACAGTTAGAAGATGCATGATAAACCTCTTGTTTATACTGTTTAAATCAGACCAAACCTGTTCCTTCATCTGTTGAGTAAAGATTGAAAGATTTTGATGTCATCAAGTCAATAAAATCCAAGTAATTCAGGAGTTAATTTTTAATATTTAGGATGTTTTTAAGTGTCCTGGTTTCAGCTGAGATAGAGTTAATTTTCTTCCTAGTAGCTGGTACAGTGCTGTGTTTTGGATTTAGGAGGAGAACAAAGTTGATAACACACCGATGTTTTAGTTGTTGCTAAGTAGTGCTTACACTAGTCAAGGACTTTTCAGCTTCCCATGCTCTACTGACTGAGAAGGCTGCAGGTGCCCAAGAAGCTGGGAGGGGGCACAGCCAGGACAGCTGACCCAAACTGGCCAAAGGGATATTCCATACTATGTGACGTCATGCTCAGTACATAAACTGGGGGGAGGCTGGCCGGGGGGGCTGCTGCTCGGGGACTGGCTGGGCATCGGTTGGTGGGTGGTGAGCAATTGCATTGTGCATTTATTATTATTATTATTATTTTCCCTTCCTTTTCTGTCTTATTAAACTGACTTTATCTCAACATGCAAATTTTACTTTTTTTCCCCCCCCGATTCTCTCCCCCATCCCACTGAGGGGGGGCAGTGAGCGAACGGCTGTGTGGTGTTTAGCTGCCTGCTGGGTTAAACCACAACATTAAGATACACAGTAAAATTAATTTCCAAATTATTAGAAAAATATGAGATTATGTTATGATAATGATATGATTTTTATGTCCAATTACCAGTAATGGAATGGGGTATTTATAATTTCTGTAATTTTTGGTTAAGGTCAGTCTGTATTGAATCAACCTCAAGTACATGGCTGGTTTTTATCATTCTCCTTCTGATCCTTTTTGTTTCAAGAAACAAACAAAAAAGGATTGAGAACTGCTTGCTATACAAAGTCTCGTGTTTGTTCCAGATCTAGGCTGAGGGTTTGGAAGTTGTGCAGGTTTCTGCAGAATTCTCCTGCATTAGCTGGAGGTTCTTGTTTGCTCCTTGCTCATTTTCTTTTCGGCTTATATACCATGAAAGCTCCAAAAGCTTCACCAGCAAGCTAGTAAATCCTATAACCAAGCTCAAGTGTAATCCTGCAGTTCTGTGACCAAAAAAAAAAAAAAAAAAAAAAAGAGAAAACTTGATAAACTAACCTCTCAAAGTCCCTCCACTTTCTGCTTCCAGTAAGGTAGGGGGAAAAAGTGAGACAAATGCCACCTCCCAGGATTTGCCTTGATGTTATGAGAAAGGAAAATTACTTCAAAGTCAACTATTGAATATAAAATTTGAAAGTGCTCAGGACTTTCCAAAATGTTGCTTAAAAGGACCAGGATACTGACTCTGCAATATTTGTTATATGCAATCCTTCACATCTGTCTGATTGAATTTGAAAAAAAAAAAATTGTTCTTGTGATGAGGCTGTGAGGAAAAAAGTCAGTGGTAATTATTCTTCCTTAGAGTTATGCTTTTACAGGTGAGGGAATCTGTTTTCTCAAATTTATGCAGTACCTAGCTCAGTAGTATAATCATAATGGAGATTTTTTAGTACTGTTATGACAAAATAGTAAATAGTAGAATCCAAGAAACAAAGGGTTTCCCTTTGTAGGTTTGTGGGGGTTTTTTAATTAATTTAAACTTTTGTGCCAGCAAAATGGGAATCAATATTTTACATTTAATGTTGCAAATGATAATGACATCTTAGTTTGCACAAGAATGAGATTTCACCTTAGATCGGACCATTTTTATTCAGCCAGAGTTGTAGCACCCTGAATGTTCAACAAAGGTTAATACTCTGTCACTATTTTCAAGTTACGTATGGATTAGTCCTAATGTGGTGGACACAACACCTAATGTAAATCACGTTGACTCTTATTAGGAACCTGATAACTTCAGATTTCATGCACTGTTCATAAGGAAACCGAGAATGGACCTCTTTTAGACTTCTGAAAGTTGTCTAAGGCAATCACCATAAATTCTCTTTTATACAGTTAATGGAAGAAAAGTTACACTCCCCATGGGCTATACAGCTTATCCTAATGTAAGTGTTTAGGACAGGTGAAGTGGACTGTTCTGTAGGAGCTCCCACTGACCAAAAGGAGAGCCAAGGATGGCTGTCTTTCACTTAGATGAGTTAACTCTTAAATGTATTGTATTGATTGTATTACAATTATTTCCCAGTAAACAATTATTTCCCAGTCATCCTGTATAGGCTACTCATGCCAGTTTTCCCAGAACACATCTATGTAGTAGCCAACCTTATTATCATTGTTGGGAAATCCTGTTGGATCAGGTGGACAGACATTTTTGTGTAATGGTTTTTTTTTACAAGAATACTTGGCATCTTCTCTCTGCATTTTGTGGTACAATCTAAGAATCTCAGTCGAGGTGCATAAAGTTAATGTCTTCCTGGAAGTACATGACAAGGCATCTGTGGAAGTGTTCCAGGAGTAGCTCAGCTGTCTGGCTGGTGCAGACCCAGCACAGTTTGACATAGAGGGCAGAGGGAGAAAAGAGAGAGCGTTGCTCTGCCCACCCACTAGCACTACCTGATATGGGGAACTTCCCATTATATAGGTGTGGGAGGTTATGTTATCATGCAGCCCTCTCCTTAATTTCACCATCAACCTCATTTCAGCTTCGGCTTCAATCTGCATTGGCAATGAATATTCTGAATCATTTCTTCCTACTATAGTCTCCAGGTGCATTTCTCTTGACTCCAGATGGTTTTGCCGGACTCTAATTCAAATCTTTTGTGTTACCAGGAGAAAGATTTAATACATTGCCAATAGGAGAATTAAGTATTACAGCAATGGGACAGCTTTGTTTTGTTTTGTTTTGTTTTCTGTAGAAATCTAAGCAAACAACAAAATATAGCTTATATTTCTTGCATTTCTGTTTAAGCATTTACCACTTGGAGCAAAAAGCTAAACTGTAGTACAGCAAAATAAACTGGTCTTACATTATAATGCTTCCTGTATTAAAAAGTCTGTTTCATTGCTCCTTCAACCTTTAATAAGGAAGAAAACTCATATCTTTCTGTTTGCTTTTCACTAGAAACATCAGTCTCTCTTTGGTAAAGAGTTACAGGCAGATCACCATACAATTCACCTGAGATATCATGTTGCAGCTGTCATCCCTCAGAGATGTGTGTAAACTGGGACAAAGGCGAAATAATACTGATTCTTATGCTGCAATTCTGGTATCCTAAATGTAAAAAAGAAATGGTAAAAAGGACAATAAATTTTACTGAATTTTTTTGTTATTTTTTATCATTCACTATAAAGTAGTAAACAGCAGGATAAAAAAAATTGTTCTTGCTTTGCAGATAATCCTTCCAAATAGCCTTGGTTATTAGACATAGGGAGTGACTGACTGTCACTCCCCATAGAAATAGAAATTTTCCCTATTTTTCATAGAAATTGAAGAGCAAAAACCAAATTATAAAAGGATACCTGTTTACATGTCTAAAACACCTTCCTCAAAACCCAAGTTCTATACATCCTGAAAGAGTTATACTGGAGACTGATAAAAGAAAGATAGTGTTGGAGGTAGGTAATAATTTCATTCAGGGAGAAAACATGATTTCAAAAAGAGAGGATGGGGGACTTGGTACTCTTCAGATCCTGGTGGAGTTGGAACAGTAAGTAACAAGGAGATCTCCATGACACCCTGCCTTTTCTGGAAGAAGTCAAATAAAAATGAATGCAGTATGCAATAAAAATGAACTTCTGTGTTGTTCTTTACCTAAAGCCATCCTCACTGGAAAAAGAAAGCTGAGCTCTCTCAGTGATCTTCCTCTGTTAAACGTTGTAATCAGCCTGTAGGATCATCTGGGCAAAAGTGTTGTTTTCCTATCTGACCACAGTGTGTCTGGTATATGCATGTGGCTCAGGCACAGGTCTACTGAAAGCAAAAGGACTTTAACTTGCCCTCCTCTCAGCCAGCATCAGCCAGAGGGACACTCAATAGTCACATAGCCCAGCTGTGGGCACATGACTGCAAAGCTCTCCTGCCCACATCCTTTCTCAGACACAGACCCAGCAGGTCTGCCTGGGCAGGTATCTTTCTCACAGTGTATTCTGATTAACATTTCTAAGGACACGTTTTGGGGTGTACTGTGGACTAAAGGGCTTCTTCCCAAAGCATAGGAAGCTGTGTATTTCTTTTCTTCAGAAGTCGTACCTCACCTGGTTTATATCAGTCAAATTTTTACTAGAGGTCGCAACTGAAGCAAGTCATGCCACTAACTACCACAGAAATGGATTATAGTTTACTCCAATGAAACCTGAAAGCTCTGCAGAAGCTACAGCTTCTTATTGCTGTTCAGTGACCCAGCTGCTACCATGGATGGAAGAAAATAGGCTGTATCATAATTTGCTGTAAAGTGGCTACTTAGACAACACTGTTCAATGCAATACCCTAAAATATCTGTTTGCCTATATAACCTTCCTGTTCAGCTTCTCCAGTTTGGTCCCTTACATTGGTTTCCTCCTGCAGCTATTGCGTTTGATGGTGACACGGGAGTTCACGAAAGCTTCAACTCCGACGGGGTGAAGGCAGAGTATTTTCAGTGAAGGGTTTCTCCCTGTGGAGCATGCTGCTGCTAGAGATAAGCTGGTCCTCAAATCTAAAGGAGCATTCAAAACCAGATCACTTTCTGCAGGTGCCTTACTAATGACAAAGTTGCTCCTGGGAGCATGCTGTGGGATACACTGTGTTGTGGATTATTTGCCCTTGAGGAAGAGATGAAAGCAAGCAAGTTCCTCTGTAATGAAGGATTTGCTGTTTGTACTTCATGCAGTGTTGCCTAGATACTGTAATGATTGATGTCTTTAAAACACAAATAATCTTACACACAAAAGAACATTATTAAGGTTGCAGAGTCAAGTACTCAAAAGATAGGAAATGCCAGATTTAAGATTGCCTGGGAAACCTTAATTCAGCCCTCTTTTGCTGAATATACTATGACACTGTAATTACATAGGACCCTTGCTTCATTAAGCACAAAGAATAGACAGTACTCCAACAGTGAGCAGTTGTATATTATGTTTGCCTCTCACTGTTCGCTGTATACCCCATGGCCTTATTTGCCTCACATTATTCAAACACTGCTGTAAGGTAGAATTATTCATTCCCTCTAGGGTGTTGGAGTGCTTCACAAACATTAATTCATTCAGTCTCATAAAACTCAAATTAACTGATTTTTTTCAGTAAGAAAACCAGTACAGAAGTTTTTTAAGGTCAAAGGTTTCCAGCAGTTTGGGGTGTTGGTCTGGGTGATCTAAACCAGGAGCTTTCAGAGTACTTCGAACTACATGTTCAGGAACAGTGTCTGTTGACTATAACTGCAACTTTTACTTACTTTATATGTAATAAATGTTTGTCTCTAAATACATGGACTGTGCACATACGTATAAATATAATGTACCTAACTCTCGACATTATAATAATGTATATCTGGTCTATTGTGTTCTGAAAGATATTTTGAGCTCATATTTTCTAAGTCAGTGCTCATCATGTGCATTTGTCATTGGAGACTGCAGACTGGCATGATCAATGCCAGAGATGCCTTCAAAATGTTTTGAAGACTGTCTATAATGCAATATTCTGAAGGAGTGGATTTAGCATAGGGATTTCTCATAAGATACTACCTTTGGATACTGAGTTTAATTGTGGTTATCTATTTATTTATTTGTTTTTAGAAATTAAGGTCTAAAGGTAAAAGGATTATTTTAATTGCTAGCCACCTTGACAAAAGGGTATGTTCCTCAAGTTGTCATGAGGAGGCAATTCTGGTAGTTACACATTTATTAAATACAGGATGTGCAAAGGAACCTGTGTAAGGGGCTTCCCTACCAGAAGACATTTTAACCCTTTAAATTTCCTTGAAAATCATGCTGGTTTTTCCCTCTTGCTGAATACCTTCACCATGACATTATTGATTATCCAAATGAAGTGGGTTTAACCTTTTCTGAACCTCCATTTAAATTAGAAGTTCATTAAATACATGTACAGAAATTGAATTGTTTCTATGGAACAATATATTTTTATGCTCTCTGTATTTTAAGAAAATTGTATTCCCTGTCTACACTGATAGAGCATAAGCTGCTTTATTACATGAAATCACCTATTCTACATGTGAAGTTCTGCTCTAAGTTTTAGGATGAGAGGAGTTTCCTGGCACTTATAAACCCCACTCTAATATGTAGTTGGCTGTTCCCCTGATAATCTTATATTTTGAGAGTTTTTGGCTCTGCTTTTTCCATAATATATTCCAGCATATCTGTGCCCATGTCAGAAAATTTTGAGAAAACAAAAGAGGAGAGTGCAAAGCCACCTTTACACAGCTGCACAGGTCACAGTATCCTGCCATAAAAATACATTTGCCTTTCAAAGACATGGCGAAAGTGCTTTAGATGTTTGCTGAGCAATACAACAGTCTAAACATAGTTGTGACAGGCCTACTGTTAAAAACAAAGATATTTTGGAACAAAGAGCACCGAAGTACTCATGTTAATAACAAAGTTTTATATTTGGATCAGACAGTAAACTTAGAGCTGGACAGCTGGGAAAGGAACCTAATATGGTGAAACTGTTTTGGGGTTTTTTGTGATGAATGGCCTATTGAAATAACTGTGTGGAAATATCTCCAGGATTAAGTTGCTTATTTAAAAAGTAAAAGAAAAAGTAACTACAGCCCTCAGAGTCACATGAGAACACAAAAGTAAAGCTTAGTTCTTTCTGGTTTGCATATTCATTATGTTAATTGAAAAAATTGTTAAGTGAAATATAGGGACCTAATTTGAATTCCTTTTTGATTTTAAGTGAAATTGGATCAGGCACTTACTTAATATATCTACCAGTGATGTATAAACTAGTATAGACCTTAGAATCGTAGAATCATAGAATCATTAAGGTTGGAAGAGACCTCTAAGATCATCGAGTCCAACCGTCAACCCAACACCACCATGCCCACTAAACCATGTCCCTAAGCACCTCATCTACACGTCTTTTAAATACTTCCAGGGATGGTGACTCAATCCCTTCCCTGGGCAGCCTCTTCCAAACCCATCAGAAGCCTGAGTACTTTCTCAGTTTGTCAGATACAAACACACCTTATTGCTAACTCAGCTCTACAATCCAGTTAAACTGTAGCAGTATTATTGATGCTGTTCTCAATACAAAAGCATCAGAGCCTATTTAGAAGAATTTGTCATTCTTTGAGCAATAACAACTTCCACCATGTCTGTCTACGTCTGTTTGCCTTTGGTCACTGGGTAGGTGAACAAGAGCACATTCCATAACATCATCTATTCTGCAGAAACAAAATGACTTGACAAAATTATTCCATTTATATTTGTTACCTGACATACCTTGTATGATGATTACTGTTTAAGAAAAATTATAATCTTTTCAAAGAAGGGTCATGAACAGCTTGTTAACCGAGTATGATCAGCAGTTGTTTTAAGCTCAAACAGGGAAAGCAATAGGCAGTTTTAAAACTATTTTCAGTAATGAAAAGGCACTAATCTTACAATGAAGTATGCAGCAAGCTAAGATGTGCTGTGAAACAGATGATGTTGAAACAAATGTTGACCAAGCTAAGCCAGTCTTTGAATCAAAAACTGCATTACTCAACATGATTGTTAACAGATGGATTACTGATTAGTGGTTAACAAACCAAAGAGAAGAAGCATAAAGTGAATTTAGTCTGCCATATTTCTACATTAGTAGAGAGTAATTTTTCACAAAACAGATCATGATACAAATTTGGTGATAAAATGATAGTGAATCCAGACTGTCTTACCTAATGTTCTGAGAACACCCTTATTGATCTTCATCACACCCGCAAAAGTTCTCTGCATTTTCTTATACAACCAACTTGCTGAGAGACAGTACTTCAAGATAATCAATTCACCCTTCAAAACTCCTTACTGAAGGGTTGGAGGAGCATGCTAAGCATATGTTTCTCACACCTAACATCTGCAAATCTGTGACATGTAGCAACTGCTTATCAGCCTTGTAAGTGGAAAAATTTTGATTTATGCCTTCAACACACCCACCATAGACAAGAAGATCCAGTCACTATTTCAAAAGAGTATTTTGAGGTTTTTTTTTCTAACATAGGACAGGGGTAATTAGAAATTCAAGAGCTCCTAAGAGTACTCTGAGCAACCATCTCATACACATCACTTGATCTCCCTATCAAAATGTTACTTAAAACAATGAATAAACAGAAGTGTCAAATTATTCACTGAAGATCCTCAAGGCTGCATGAAAGCAAGTTGCTGAAGTTAGCAGAAAAAGCAATTGCTTTTTTCCAGACAGCATGGAAATTCTGGCTTACTGATGAGTGGTGGTTACCCATAATAGCACTCAAATGTCAAACAGGTCTCTCAGCTACCTTAACAGCAACCCACATGGGGATTTTAGTCAGCAGCAACAAACTCTAACATCAGAGTTCCCCCATGCTTCCTTTTTGGAGGCTGCCAAAAGTATTCCATACAGTAAAAGGAATTAAATTCCCTTTTGAGGTAAGTCAATATAAAGTCAATATAAAAATGCTAATGTAAAAAAAAAAAAAAACACCACAATTCTCCCACTGTTTACCTTGAGATTATCTGAGGAAGACCACTGACCTATTTAAGACAGTGGTCTCCCAGATACCTTTTGGTATCTTCGTAATGACGTATCATTGCTGCAGTTTGATGCATGTATGAAAAATAAGGGAAAGCCTGCACAGAAATAGGCCTGTCATAAAGATCTTTCAAAACAGAATCTGTAGTAGAATCTCCCCTGTTACCACCAGCAATCTCACCAAGGGTTTTGTACAAGACCCTTGCAGAGATCTGTCCTCAGCCATCATTTTTGAACCATGGAAGCTCTGTCCCCCACACTTAGAATCTCTCCTTCAATCCTTCTTGAAGATCATCCAGCCTTCCTGGACTGCTTTGCACTTCAGGACTGTCTCCCAAGGGACTCTCTCAACCAGTGTCCTGAACAGGCCAAAGTCCACCCTCTGGAAGTCCATGGCTGAGGTTTGCTGGCCCCCCTCCTTACTTCACCGAGGATCGGGAATTCTATCATTTCATGGTCGCTAAGCCCAAGATGGCCTCGACCACCACATCTCCCACCACCTCTATTTGCTGCATCTCAGTAAAAACTTTCTCATGGGTTTTTTTTGCTCAGTTATGAACACATGAATTTGAATACACCCATTAAGATATAAGTGGCTAGATTCAGATACTATGACCTTTTTGACTATGACAGCTTTCTCATCTTTTTCATAGCTTCCAGATTTCATTTTGTTCATTTCAGATGTATTGTATCATTTGGAGTTCATTTCCTGCAACTTTTCTAGGCAAACCACGTAATCATGCTTTGTCTATATAACCTTTGCATAACTACCCTTTGTTTGGTATATCCTTTCTGATTTATGCTCCTTTAATAGCCAGTTTTTAAAGTGGAAAATGTGTTCTTACTTCTACAACTCACCTCAGTGCCGCGCCGGGCACTGTGAATCCAAGTCAATGACAACTGCTGTGCACTTGGTGGAGATTCTGCCTACTTAGAAGCTGCATAACAGTGGTCAACAAGTAATACATACAATGAAATACATATACATACATCGTGTTTTCATTTCCACTAGCAGGACCCCCCTAGTCACTTCTGTGCTGATGTGACTGCTGGGTTATTAAACTCATCAGCAGGCGATTAAATAATATTTATTTGCTGTGAAGTCTTTGTGTCTTGAATTTTACTCCTGTAATGGGATGCAAGAGGATGGCCCAAATTCTTTATGATGCTGATGATCCTCAAATAGCAACATCTTCACATTTGGTATTATTTCTGTTCATGAGGTAAGAGACCTAGAGCAGCGTAAGAGGATCCTAGCAGAGCAGTTACAGGTGTTCTGCTAAAGACAAGCATTTATCTGTTCTTTAAATCTGATTATTTAAATCTGCACCTAAGAACGAGGCTGTATCTTTCTTTCTTAACTTTGCAGGGATTTTGTTAGTGTCAACTGAGGGAGATGATTTGGCCAGACTGGAGGTGTGAATTACTCCCATAGCATTGCCAGTACTTGGATTCACGCAGAATCAGAAAACCGTGGATGTCACTTAAAGACACTTGTTCCCTGTTCTCCTGAGGTAGCTACAAATTCAATACCACTTTGGTAATGTGGACGTGTGAGGAGGGAGAGACAGAGGAGGTGGGAAGAGAAGAGGTAGTCAATGAAAAATAATGAATTAAGATATGATTGCAGAATAAATATTTTCACCCTGTAACTTCAGAGTAAAATATTGCAGTTTGATAGGACTGTCCACTGGTGTATTCTCCGGGGCTATGTCAAATACGTTTACTGCAAAAATATTTAATTATCCTTGTACTGTATTTAATAAAAGCAATCACATGAAATGTCAGCCAAGGCCCTAGCTAGAGAAGTCTGAAAGGAAAACTGAAAGGGAGTTTTGCACCTCTGAGATTTAATTCCAAAGAATACTATCATGCTTGAGAAATATTTTTTCCTTGTACTACTTGTTTGTATCTCTAGACAAAACTATCTTTAATATAAAATGGAATATTTCATTGCTTAGTACAAGAGTGGTTCATTCTTACATTCTGTCTTCATTGTATGCTTCTTTTGAAATAATTGACCATCATTTTACATTACTTCTTTTAAAAGGTGCTTGATATTGTTTCTTTTTGAGTATTCAGGTTTTGTTCTTTTTTTCCCCACAGTATTTGTAATCTCTTTGATCCAATTCTTTAGAAGTTATTTTTGAATACTTTACCAGTGTTTATTTTTCTGAGATTTATATCCTCCAGTTATGTTTTGGGCTCTCAAGCTATATTTCTGTAAATTGTCTTCTTATTTTTATCATGGATAATGCATTTTGTCAAAATATGCTTTCAAATAAATCCTACACTGTACAATGACTAATTTACTTCATTAGAATAGATACCAGATTTCGGTACACATCAGACAACTTGTCCTCACAAACTGGTACTCAGAGGAGCTTATATTATTTGAATTTAAAGCTTTTAAAGTCCAGTTCCCTTCTCTCAGGCTTTAGATTGAGTTGGGTTTATAGATTTATAACATAAGAACTGAACAAAAAAACCCACCAAGCCTTGACACTTGACACATTTCAGCCTTGAGAAAATATAGCTATAAAAAGGACAACAGCACCATCTAAGAAGAGGTCCACACAGCTGTCAGCTCTAAAACGAGCTGTGGAAAATCCATTTGAATTTAGTCATTTCTAAGGCAGGAGTTTTCAGCTAAGCTGAGAATATCTGCAGATATTTGGTTGTGCTTTGAAGAATATGGCTCTTTAGTGCCATCATTCTGTGTTTTTACTCAGCTTAGGGCACTCTTTGTTGTCTACCACAGGGATTTATTAAAAAAAAAGGAAAGCAAAAAAAGGCACAATAAATTTTGCAACACCCTTGAACTTCCTCCTAGTCTGTTGACTTACACAGATTTAAATACACAAACCTAAGTTAGTTCATTAATGATGATGGAAGCTCCATCCCCTCAAATAGGCAGCCAAAATGTACTTTAAAAGTGCTTATGAAGTTTGTTAGGAGAATTAGACCTACTGAAGACCTCCATTGTTAGTCAGTGTGAATAAATTCATTAGGCTTTGATTTTGTGGTAGATGTGGTGGAATTCTGGGAGAGAGAGTCATTTTCAAAACAGACACAACTTTGAAAGACTGTGTAGTTCGTACAGACAAGGAGAGCATTGTATCAACAAAAATCAGTATAAAAGGAACAACTGCCACGTTTCACCTCTGCAGGGTTTCACATTCAATTTGTAACATCTTCAGTGGAGCTAGCATGGCGGAGGGAGATGGCTGTGATTTTTCTCAGCATCTGCCAATGTTGATGGTAATGCAGAGATCCTTTTGGCTGCTTGGTGGGGCAAAAATTGCACAGAACCCTTAGATCATGGAAATGTTGCTTGAAAGTGATTTCTAGACAACATCTAGTCCAACCTCTTGCTTAGAGTGGGACTGTCACTGACACTACATTCATTCAGCTATGGTTTTGTCTAAGTTTTGGAAACCTCCAGGGATAACCTGTTTCAGTGTTGAATTTTTTTTCCTCGTGATTTTTTTTTTGCATGTCCTCATTTCCAACCTGAATCTTTCAAGATTCAGTGTCTCCTTTGGCCTTCTTGTCATATTGGTTGCAACTACCAAGAAGACTTTGGCTCTGTCATCTTTGTAGCTGCCCTTCGAGTAGTTGCCGCCTGCTATGAGAACTTCCTTAGCCTTCACTCTGCTATGCTAAACAAGCTCAGCTGCCTCAGCTTCTTCAGTTAGGCAGGGGTTTGTAAAGTAACAAAGAACGTGGAAAAAGACCATTCATTTTAAACCACATACAGTAGCTGATGAACAACCAAGCCTGAAATGTCTGAGAAAACCATTAACTGAATTAGTACAAATATACAGTAATCTAAAAAAAAATACTATAACTAATACTATAGTGTAAAATATTCTATTAACATAGGATACCTGTTGCTTTAAGCACTATGAAAACTCAAAGTATAAGAATTCCTGAAGCAACCGTTTGTCAGTCAGTCTATTTAATACAACAGTTGTGGTGGTCATTTCCAAATTAAAATTTTACAGAAGTTGTGGAAAAAGATGTCCTGTCTTGTCCCATTCAGGCCTACAGAGACAAGAGATTTCAGAGTTAAGAGGCTCAGAAAAGTCATGAAGCAAAGGGGCTAAACTTCTTTAATCCTTCATTCATTTTGTTAATTCCACTCCTTTCGTCCCTTTTCAACTGAGTAAAACTATAGCATGTTATATCAACAGTCCATAGCAGATGTCATATTACTATAGGTTAAGGTGTTATTCTGATGAAAAGCACACATTAAAATAAAATTTTCCAATTTTTTTCTTCTGTTTCAGCTGAAATATTTCTGGGGAATTAGATGAAGTAGGGAAGGTGTTTTGCCCTGATAAAGATAATTCTAAGTGCATTTTCTACATGAAAAGGTATGCCACTATAACTGAAAAGTGGCTTCTGTGACTGAGTTACTCTTTCAAAGTCATTTTACATTTGAGAAGTAGATGCCCCAGATTCTTTGCCTTTTAACTAAAGTAAGGTAGGATTTTGTGCAGTAAAACTTCTCTTCAAAGCTGAAAGCTGATTAAATGCAAAGTTTTTAAATGTTAAGAACATCTAATATGTAATGAAAGTATCTGTTACTGGAAGAAATGCTAAAACCTGAAATATACCTTAAAATGTGATACATGTGATAACTAAACATCAAAGATAGGAATAGATGGTTAAAGTGCAATTTTTCCCCCTTGAAGATTGTTGAAAAAAACAAGGAAGAAACAGTATTGTCCATTCCCATAAGACCTATTGTCAGCAGGTGTAATATGTCCTTCTTGAATATTTAATTTTTTCTAAAAGAGTAGATCTGATATTTATTTCCAGTAAGCGTAGCTGAAAAAAATGGAAGGACAGGAATGTCAGGACAAGCAATCATCCTGTGTTATGATTGGAAGAATAAATACAAGCTCTTCATAGTTACACTGGCAACCCTCACAATTCAGTGAGGGAGATGGAATAATAAATGGGCAGATAGCAATATGGCAGAGTAAGAAGAGAGAAATAAATGAGTGGATTAAGAATTGGGACAGGACTGACTGCATAGTCAAATGAAAGACTTATTACCTCTATCAAGAAGACTTAAAGTTCAGACTTGAAGAGTAAGTCAAATCTCTCAATAAGAAGTACTGTAAGAACAGGGTGAAGTGGTAGTCTTTAAAATGGAAATTTCCATTAGGCAGGTGGATATATTTAAACATAAATGCTCTCAGACATATCTTGGAAAATTTGTGTAAGGAAGGGGAAATTGGGTGAGAACTATTTTCTGGAAATAGACAGATAATGGATCATATGTGCCCTTTATGTTGTGTGTTATGCATAAATTCGTTTTGTATTGCATATCAGGTACTATGGCAACTTTAAGAGAGCGTGCACAAGTTGCCATAAAATTTGGGGAAAAAGACATCTCTTAAATAAATCATGCATTAGGCATGCTGGTTTTTTCTCTCATCACAAAGTCTTTCGTCTCCTCCAACAGCATCAATCTTGGACAAAGAATGGAAACTGTTAAATACACACTGATTGACAGCTTTTGCACTTTTCAACTTTGACTAGTGAAATTCCCAGGATGCCTGAGTATGCACAGCAGGCTTGCCGATTTTCTCACAAATAACCTAGCAAATTCTCTGCAGTGGGCTGGGAAAAGAGGCTGTGAGCAGCTGCATGCTCTGTCCTCAACAGAAGATGCTGCAAAAAGAGATAAACAGGTGAATAATGGAATGGTTGTTTCACAACCAGCCACACTTGGGTATTTTTGTTATACATATAAAGCTATGTCATAGGTAAATTGGGATGTGGCGTTTTGGGACAATATAAAAGAACTGACTCAGCTGTCAGCAAACTCTTCTCTTTTTGACCAAAGGTTTCTTCATCAAGGAAACTAATTGGATTGCTATAAGCTGGACGTTGGGAGTGAACTAATATGTTTGCTGTGTTAAATGATCATTTGACTTGGCCCTGGAGCAAACAAGGAAGCAAACCAACCTGGCAGTATGGCTGTATTCAAGAGTGACAAAAGGTTACTTACATTTAGTTAAAACTGATTTTTCCATCAACAGATGACCCATCACTATCTCTAGTAGTGAAAAATGGTTTCTATTTATTGAATGTATGTTATAAAAACTATACTTCTCTGATATGCACATTATAAACATAATGTTCATGTCATGAGGACTATTAGTGGCAGTGAGGGCAGCAGCTATCCAGATTAGGACAGAGTAACAAATACATTTCTAACATATATAATATATGTAATAAATTTTAAAGTGTTCTTCTCCTCTCCATGGCCCAGCAGAGAGGACACTGTTCTGCAAACTATTGGATTCAGGTCCTGTTCCTGCCTTTGCCAATATTCAGCTGTTGGAGACATAATTAAAATTCTATGGTTAAAGGTGATACATTTTGATAACAGAAGTCCTATTGCTATAGGAAGATGACAAATTTCAGAAATTCATCCAGTTTACTCATCAACTCTGTAACTTTGGGTTGAAATGGAGAATACCTTTCTTCTGAAAATAAATAGAAAGATTTTATTTTCTAACTTTATATTAAAAAAAATTATATAATTTCTTTTAAATTTTTTTTTAGTTTACATTGGCACAAAGATCTCATTCATTCAATTATTTGCTTTCTGTGTTTCATCATGTAGAGAGGGGAAAATAGATTACTTGAAGTTTTTTGGATGAAAAGTCTATGCTAATGTCATTGGATGTGCTTTAAAAATAACTTTTAATCTTTGATGAAATTTATTCCAAACAGAATTTTAACAAAATATATTCATCAGCACTTTTCTAATTTGTTGCATTTGTAGCCTCAGAAGTTGCAATGCTCTTCCCGATTAACAATCATATTTTATATTTATTTTCATAGCTACAGGATTATGGGTAGGCAAATCCAGATCTCTCCCTCTTTTTCTCTCCTGAAACATCCAGTTGCAGAATGGATCATGTCCCAGGCAAGAGCATGAAGCTATGTCCTTTATCTATTTCTTTGAGTACATCATAAAATGTACTCGCAAGTTCGAGTTTCGGTGACACAGCATGCAATATGTTGCTGTTTGTAGAAAAGCAGATCAAACTGACCAAAATATGCGGACTACTGGATTAGGGGTTGGGAAGAGTCACAGTGTGGTAATGCAAGTTAAATAAAGCATCTGTTTGGCTGAAAGACAGAACAAGACAGGATCCAATGATCCTAATTTAAACAGTTGATACTTGGCAGGTTGGTGAAGCCCAGATCAGAATCAGTGGCACCAAAATGAAAGAAGCTATCATGTTTGTCATGAGGGTCATCTCTGGGTCCCACATTCTCAAGCAGATTATTCAGATGACTGTTAATAAACTGACTGGACTTTTCTCAGAGCATGAGCAATATCCTTCCTAAATGCACCTTCAGACCTGGTGACACAATCCTGAATCTGATTGCTCCATAAACATTGTAATCAACATTATATTCACAAAATATTTGCGGTAAAAGCTATTACCACTATTACCATGACAATCTTTTTCCACCCACCTTTAAATCTGAAAACTCTAAATAGCATGAAACAGGAAATTTCACAATGCATTATTCAGGTAGGTGAGGTCTATTCAGGGAGGAGTCCACACCATGCTAATTTGTGGCTACCTTTACCATAACTCACAACTATCTCAGTTGGTTTAATAAAATGTATTTCTTCTTCCTTCCCTCATTTAAGAGCTCGGCAACTCAATGCAACTGTCTAAGAAAACACAACAACATAGGACGCAACAGCCAATTAAAATTAGACTCATGAAACCTAATTACCTGTATTTGAGGTGGTTGACAAATATAACAGAAGAAAAGTACTGAGCTAAGTAGTATAGCAGGATGAAAACATCCAAATTTCATAAATTGGATCTATTACTGTCATATTGCAGAGCTCCAGAAAAATATTTTGGTAAGCTAATAGTGAGCAGGATGTTCAACAAATACACAAAATAAAAATTTGTATTTCCATAATGAAAAGAAAGTTTGAAGTGTGAGGCCATAGTTACTGGAACATAGTGGAAAAGGCCTTTCCAAAGAGAAATTATGTTTGCAAATTAATTAAATGATACAGAACAACTGTTTAAGCCATGGAGGCAAAATGGCAATTTATATCTAGTTGCTGTTTTGTTTTCTGAGTTGTTTTTTTTAAATGTCTCAAAAGTGGTATACAGTCCTGGGTTCAAACTGGTCTTGCCATTTCATTCCCACCAGTGTACAAAATGATGGTATGATTATATTGATTCAATTGGGGAAAAAATAGTGAGAAAACACCATTTTACTTACAGGACTTTCTTAGTTTCATCCTAACGGAAGAGAAAAGAATAAGGGTGTGAACGTACTCTGTACGCAGTTCCTTCCAGCACAGGTCATCTCCCCAGAAAGACTGCACTCCACTTTGTTCTCACATGTCCTACAAGGTTCATCTTAGCTAGCTAGCGTGCCTTCCCCAGGAACTCCAGGTCCTCCTCCAGGAGCTCTCTTGGTCCTTCTCTGCCTTCATGCCACAGCTTTAGCGTACTTTTATTTCTCTCCAAGCTCTGCTCAGATGCTGCTGAATGGAAGTAGGAGACAGGAGGTGTGCATTCAGAGTCCTTCACGCAGAGGAGAGACCTGAAGCTAGACTTAGAATCATAGAATAGTTGTGGTTGGAAGGGAGCTTTAAAGGTCATCTAGTCCAACCTCCCCTGCAATCAGCAGAGACATCTTCAACCAGATCAGATTGCTCAAAGCCCTGTCCAACCTGACCTTGATGTTTCCAGGGATGGGGGCATCCACCACCTCTCTGGGCAACCTCTTACAGTATTTCACCACCCTCAGCATAAAAAATTTCTTCCTCATATCTAGTCACAATCTACCCCCCTTTAGTTTAAAGCCATTCCCCCTTGTCCTGTCGCAACAGGCCCTGCTAAAAAGTTTGCCGCCATCTTTTTTATAAGCTCCCTTTAAGTACTGATAGGCTGCAATAAGGTGTCCCCAAAGCCTTCTCTTCTCTAGGCTGAACAACCCCAACTCTCTCAGCCTTTCTTCATAGGAGAGGTGTTCCCCCCCCCTGATCATTTTTGTGACCCTCCTCTAGACCCGCTCCAACAGGACCGTGTCTCTCTTATGCTGAGGGCTCCAGAGCTGGACGCAGTACTCCAGGTGGGGTCTCACCAGAGCAGAGTAGAGGGGCAGAATCCTCTCCCTTGACCTGTTGGCCACGCTTCTTTGGATGCAGCCCAGGATACGGTTGGGTCTGGATGAACTGGATGAGCAGTTCAATTGCCCAGCGCCCAGCAAGGGGCAACTCTGTGAGGAAGGACCAGCACAGTTAATCAACTGCAAGAGGGGGAAAGGCACCGTGTCCTGAATGTAGCACAGTACCTTTCTGCAACCAAGGATCAGTGCACCTCCAGGTCCTTGAGGAAGGTGAGAGTTACCCGGGTGTCTGTTTAACTTTGCTAAAGGGCAGTCTGGAGAACTCTGGACTGGGCACTTTTTTCTGATTATGAGCCTTGACAATTCTGCTGTCCCAGAGCCATCCTCTCTCTCTCCCCATCTTCAGGGATCATTCCCCATAGCAGTTAGACAACACACATCAGTCACAAACCTCTGTTCACCCCGTGTTGGTGTCCAAAGGCTGGCACTGTCAGAGCTGTGGCTGGGATGTGTCCCCTCGGTATTGTCTCCTGGCTGTGAGCTGGAGCCAGCCCAACACTGCCAGCCCAGCATCAAAGCGGTGTCAGCCCTGCATGAGCCACACTGAAACCACCCAACACTGAGCATACGCAGGCTTTTAATAAGCTTGTTGGCACTGCAATTGAGATGTTTGGCAAACACCCAGAAATCCAGACTTTCCAGGCCAGTCCCAGGCATCTAGTAAGGCTAGCACTGAAGTGGTAGAAAGCATGTATGCCTACCTCACTCCGTCAAATTTGCAGCCTGGCTTTCTAGCTTAAACTGCCAGTAGAGGTGAATATGAGCTAAAATATCAAAGTTTTTTTGTGCTAACATTGACAGGAGCTTTGCACAGAGAGGCGAACACTGGGCTGTGGATTCCAGCAGATGGGAATGCACCACGGTCTTGGACACTGCCCGGCTCCTCTGCACGTACCTCCCCTGTACACCAGGTATTTGCAATGCAGGCTTTTGCGGTCATGCCGTGTGAGCCAGGCAGAGCAAAAATAACGGAATTTCCACCGGGCATCAGTAAAACCTGGCAAAAGTTGATATCAGTAATTGAACTGTTTGCAAACTGAGGAGGAAAGGGAGAAAGTCCTGATAGGATAAAATGTGATCAGAGTAACAACTCTCTGCTAAGCAGCTAAAACACAGGCAATGACTCCGGGGAAGTGAGAGAAAAGATGAAAATACAGCAATTAAGACCTTTATTTAGCAGTTAACAGGCAAGTACGTGCAATACCATATGCCATTGCACAATCAAGTTCTAACAAGTTGAGAGATGTCCTTCAAAAAAGCACTGCCATACATTACTCATTGGGATGCATGATAGGAACGTATCGGTTGTTCCTGTTTTTGAATAAAGGCCAATGGAACTGGATCTGTGTAATGGGATGTGGCAGAGAGAAAATAACACTCAGTTGAAGGAATTTTTTACAGTGGCATCTAAAAAGCAGTCTCTTGCAAGCACAGCATTGATTTTCATTGTTTGGGTTTTTAAATTTAATCACTGGTATGACTGCAGATGTTCATGAAAGAGGGAATCACAGAAGTTACACAAACATTTAGTTTTTCGTGCTTATTCACTTCACACTTGTCAGAACCGAGGGAGGGCTGAGTATTTGCCTGCAATGCTTTCCAGCAGCTATATTGCTGTTGCAGCACCTATCCTTTCAAAGGAGCAGTTTGGCCCGTCCCATTGTCTCTGTCACTTTTCTTGTTTTAGGATCCCAAGGACAAGCAGAACTTACAGGTTGCTGGCCCTGTCTTCTTTTGACACAATGGGAAGACATAATTGAAAGAATCTCAGCTAATTTCATTTTATGAAACTTTCTGGCTTTGCTAATCTCTTTCTATGACACAGAGAATGGAGAAACATTAGGGCCCTGAACTAAGTACTGGATGAGTTAAAAACTCCTCAATGTCAAAAGCAAACAAACAAAATGTAGCAAATGTAAATGAAAGCAAGAAAAACAACAAAACTGTATAACATCTGTTGATGTGGTTAGAAAAACCTATTATTCTATGAGAAACAATTCAATAAAACAATTAAGCAGGAGGTTGGCATAAGGCAGCTAGGTAAAGCCTAGAGTATGGGAAAGCAAACAGGTTAAGCAGGTTTTGCTGCTGTCTCAATATCCCTGAGGTACCCATGGATAATACTAGGCTTGCTTTGCTCTAATTTCACTGGAGTTACATCAGAGATGCCAAAAACTGGCATTGTACTTAAGGGAACTCTCCCCTCGCCCCAACTTCTGTTATTGATGATTACAAAGACAGGAAAGCCTTTAATAAATGTTTTCTTGCTCAGATTACATAAATGAGCAACTGATGAAGAGAATTCAGTGGGAAGGCTGATCTGAGGTTCCACTCCCGCATCTGGGAGAGAATCCTGACAACTAGCTAATGTCTATTCACTTACTCATTTGATTCAAGATTTTCATCACTGCTACAATAATTGTTACTTCCTATTTTTCAGAGGGCAAGGTATCAATACATAGCTCAAAACTATTCTGCCAGAGGGTAATTTGGATTAGCTAACTTTGTTTAATATGTATGCATTTGTGAAACAAAAGCAACAGTTCTTTGCTCATTTTAAAAGAGAAAAGGCCAATCAAGAAGTTTTAAATAAATATAGATAGATATCTAATAAAAGGAATAAAAGAAACAGGATAGTTTCAAAGTAATATTTGCATACTGAAGCTGTATGGAGGTGAAAAATATTCACTGTGTACATGGGAAAATATGCCTTCTGATTAACTCTACGAAGTGTTAGATAATCTAAGTGTCCACCTCTTTTCCTCATTATATGAGAGCAATTTTCTGATTTATTTTATATTTACAAACCCTCCTTGACTCCAACAAGATGTAGGGTAAAACATGTCATGTTTTTATGGGATCTTCTATTCCATTCCCAGTCAATGTTTTCCTAATAATTTAAAATATTTCTGTTATAATTTTCTGGGCCTCATTCAGTGTTTAATTCATATAAACTAGAGAATTACTTTATATTTACCTCCCATAGCCATTTAAAAAAAACAGAGCTGTAAAGGCAAAATTGGTAACATATGCAAAATATGGAATGGGTTAAAGTGAAAACAAAATATAAAAGTTCTAACTAGTATCTGTGTCCTGTAATTTGCCTGCAGATTTTCTGTTGTAAAATTAGTTGTTTATGCCATTTTATTAGGGTTCCGTTCATGAACAGAAGGCGCATCAGGCAAAATTGTTGATCACAATGTCTTTGCAATACCGTGGAAGACAATCCCTGCTACAGGTGTACATTACTGATCCAATGGTTTTGCTTCATACAGCCATTAATGGGGGACATGCAGGGTCTGGAAAGTCTTAGCAAGGCAGGACTTGGGACAGAGTCCCCATGTAAGCTCCCTGTGTGAACTGGCAGGCATTTCAGCTCTTTCCTTTATGTAACTCTCACTTTCCTGGTGTTTGGTAACCTGCTTGTATGTTAACCAGCTGGTTTTCACTTTTTGAACTGCCTGGGTGAAAACAGCCAGGTGACCATCCAATCTGAATGTAAGCAGCATCCAAGAGCCAGCTGGAAGAAGAAAAAATAACTGCAACGTCCCTTTCCTGAAAATAGCATCCCTACCTTCCACTGTTTCTCCAGGTTAGAAGTGTTCACATAAGGTGATGCTACCCTTTAAATCACATTTTAAAATTAAGATCTTATGAAACAGAGTAAGGAGGATGATGTAATTCTAGGTCAAAATGGAAATGACACATCAGAGTCCATATACATAGCCTTTAGTTATAACCCCCTGATTGTCTACTCTTCGTCTCCAGGTTGCTTCAGACTGTATCGCTGGGTATATAGGGCTCCCTCGATAGAAACCTCATGCTCCACCCGTAAGCCATTTTGCCTTTAAACATGCATGCATTTTGCACTCAACAACCCCTTTACACTAAAAGTTGTAGGAAGAGACAAATAAAACCTCTTTCTGAGATGTATTTTTTGAGACTCTGCTTGCTCCCTGATAGGATGGGGAAAATCTCTTCTGCTTCAGGGACACAAGGGCTCTATTAACAACTCAACCACAACTTCCTCCATAATTTTGGTGTTCTGGTTGTGCTGTACACCACTTTCCCCATGTTTACAGCTGAGGTAATGCTTGCTACATGACAGTGTTATAAAGATAATAAATTAATGCTTTATAGCACCAAAATTTCCCAGAAGGATTACATGTAGCAAGCACTTGAGAGATGCCAAGTTTCTTGTGACATTGTAATTGATTGTACAATGTATTTTAGAATGAATTATATTTTTCTGTCAAAGTAAAAATGAATTTTAAGATAGTGTTTTCTGTGATTTGAATTCCTAGGATGAAACTTTGAAGATTTTTCAAGTTTCAAATATCCTCTTAAAAAAACCCCAACCAACCAACCAAAGTTATTTAAAATATTTCTTTGATCTTTTGAGAATGAACAGCCTAATTTTAATTTACACTCCTCACATGTTATGCTTCAACTTGTAGCTCAAGGTAAGTTTCTGATACCATTAGCCCAAGGTTGCTTATACTTAAAAAAAAAAAAAAAAACAGTGAAAAAGTAGAATTGCATGGGCCCTAAACACATTGCTGATACACACCTTTGTTCTGAGACTAGGACTACAGCTGCCTAGACTATTCCTGACAAGTTCTTGTCTAATCTTTTCTTAAACTTTCCATTTCAGTTCACTTACTTTTCAAAACTGTTAGAAATTATCATCCCACATTTGGAAAACTTATTTAAATAATTTAATTTGGTAATTTAAAAGAATGGCCTAAGGGTTTGTAGGTGTGTCTGGGGAAAATCCAAGCAAATAAAATATATTACGAAGTTGATAAGAAAGTTGATAATATTTTAGATCTGAAAGTCATTTAAAAACTGGCTTATCAGAAATCCTGGAAACTGCAACATATAATAACAAAATCCTGTTACATAAAGCTTTAACAAACACAGAAAAAAAATTACATACTATTCTGAAAATGTTACAGAATTTAAAAAACTGTTGGAATCTTAATTTATGTTTTAAGTAATCTCTTAAATGTAGTGAAATAATTATTAGATATGAGGTTTTATAAAACAGTTATCTTTTTCTATTAAGTTCTTTATTTTAGAAAGAAAACTTTAATTCGTGGTCAGAATCGAGCCCTGGAGGGGTTCTATCCCCAGGAGGATAGAGATGAGATTTAAATAAGGGATGGTGTTTCCTTCTTGCATTAAATCTCCATTCCATTTTTTTGAACCCAGAAATGATACTATGGTAGATCCCAGGAAGAGCTGAAATACTAGTACGATTTTTCTGAAAATATGAATTAAGTTGTATCGTTTGCTAAAAGTTTGTACAGAAATGCTAAGGAAGAAATAATTCACACCCCTCATATATTATATAGTTTACTCTTAACAACTGTTAATCTGAGATGAAGCTTGCTGGTAGGAGTGGAATGTGCAAGCTGTAATGTCTCTCCCAGCATCAAGTATGTAGGAGGTGTTTAAGAAAGAGCCAGCTCCAGCAATGTTGGCACAGGGTGCCTTGTCCTGTCTACTTTTCCTTAATGATACTCTTCAAGTTACTTGGAAGTTAATCCCACACATGATTAACCAGCACGTTCAGGACAATTAGATGAAGAGTAGGCAGTATTACACTGCCTTACCCAAAACTGTATTTCCAAATTATAACACTTCCCTCCTGAGCCGGACCTCGACCTTCAAGTCATCTACACTGTCCTCAACTTACTGTAAACTTATGCCATGCATATTAATGTGTGAAAAGCACGTTGCTCGCCTACTAGTCTCTCATGCCACTCAAGGTGTGTCTTGCTAGTTCTAGCTTGCAGAAGCAAAGAGTTTTCATTGATATGCTACAGGGTGTTCAACCAGTTCTCACTATATCTGCAAACAACCAAGCATGAGTACAGATACAGATGCATATTTTATCCAAGTAGAAGCCATCATATCAGAATGCTAATCCTCAGAAGTGACAGTCACAACTCCTCTGTATGCTTTGTTTTTAGAAGGATATCTATGTATCTCTTTGTATATAGTATAGGCACATCAGCTTTCATTTCACTATCAAAATGTGACATAGCACCCTTCCCAACCTTTACAGCAACAGAAAATATGGACACCGAGAATTAGTAACTACTCAGTGAAAATTCCAACTCACTAATGCCTCAGGAAAGTTATGATTAACTTTCTTTCCTCTTTCGTATTCTGGCTAACACAATATCATTGTAGAGAAGTACACAAATACGCTAGTGACAATCTGAGCCCAAATCTGAGATGAACCATGGTCCTAAATTCCCTTTCTAATTCAGTCAACAGAGTTGGGTTAACTTCCAAAAAGGTTCACGATGCTTGTGCTCTCTGGGAATGCTGAGAGGAAAAATGTTTTTTTGCTGTGGATGCCTGGAGTTCCGCTATGATACAGAGTTGAAGACCAGAGAGGATCACTACCATGAGATAAGTTTGCCTGTGTAATATAAGCCATTGAACTTCCATGGATCCTCTTCTGCTCAAGGTCCAACACCTATAAACAAAAATACAGCTTCAGAATCAATATCCAAAATTATGTAGATATATTCCTTTATATAAAACTCTTCCAATTTCCATCTACTCTCCATTGAAAGATTCTCCATTCTTATTTTGATTCACTACCTTTTCATGAGAGTTCTGACTTGACAACACCTTGACACCCATTTAATCCCGTATTGGTCTCTCTATTTTTCCAACGGTATCATAATTATAGCTTTCCCATTTTGCACAAAGGCATGCATTTAGGTCCTTAGACCTTCTGTGAAAAGAACTTTTTCCCATTAAGCAATGAGTTTTAAGTGTACACAGTCATCATTCAGTTATCAGGGGTAATGGAGGATTGGGAAAAACTAGATAAAACAAAAATACAGATAATAGCAAGTACATGAATTACACTGTGAGAGTACATTTAGTACATTCTCTTCTCAAAGCTTCAAAAGTCCTGTTTATCCAGTTTTCACTTAAGAGTGGAGTACTTTTACATAGCAACAGGCAGAGTTTGACCTGTTAGTATCAAGCCCTCTTTATTATGCATTTTATGGACAGTTCTGTATGTGACGTGCATGGGAGAGCAAGGAATGGGGGAAAGTGTGGTTAATATACAATTTAGATAATCCACTCAGAAGAATCCAGTAACCCAAAACCTCTGGTCCCTGTATCTCTTCCTTTAGTACTGGTCCTGCTATTTCTGATATAACAGGCATGTACACATGCCCAGTTTAAAACTAATACACACCACTTGATTTCATGGCAACTCTTCTTCTTTGCTTGCAACTCTCTCTCCCATGAGGTGTTCCCGGGAGCCAACAGTGCTGTCATCCTCTTTGACCATGAGGCACATGCTCCCAGGGTGCTTCAGATATCTCCCCACCCAATGCACACAGTTGTAGTGGTCACATTTGGATGATGTTTTGGACAGAACATGGTGCTCTAGCTCTTCATAGGGAACTCAGATTTTAAATTATTCATGACTTTCAACCTGCTTCTGACTGCAGTAGTTTTGGCTCTCAGTGTTGGTCTTATGTCAAAGAGGAAGCTTCAGTCAAGGTTGGTCGATTTTCTTTCTCAGCACATTCTAACTCCTTGCCTAAGTGTTAACTCTGGGTTTCCTCAGCGTATCTATGAGTTTTGGCCTGTATCCCAATCATGATTTAGCCTGTTATCACAGACTCCATTAACCTTAAAAAACTTGTAAGACTGGATCTGTTTCCTTAGAGTAGACATGAACTGCTTTATGGGTACATTTTTTTGGGGTCTCATCTTTTTCAGAAAAATCTCTGTATTTTACATAGAATAAGGCTATGCCTTATTAAGAGCAAGGCCATCTGTTGCCAGAAATAAGATGATCTTCTGACAAGCTAGCACTCATCATTTACAGTTATGACATGGATTGTTATTTATGTGCCAACCAGTCCTACATGTTTCCAGAGAGTGTCAATGATGCTTTTAACTGATCCACTAAAGGTGATTTTTAGCTGCCTTTAATTATATTAAGGTGCTTTGCTTAGTCAACATCCAGATCCAAGAGCACTAGATAGACCTGAACATGAGCTCAAGCACTGGTGTGGCATTGTCCATACTGCTCAATTGCTAGTGTATTCCCTGCTGCATGCACAAACTGGCTGTGCTTGAGGAAGAGTGCTTTGCTGTAAGGACATGAGCCATGATGTACCATTCCAGAAGCAATCAAAAGGGACTTCAGGGCACTGGGGTGACAGGTTGAAGGATCAGGAGCACAGGTAGTGTTTTCCTCAATCCCTACAGTGGCAGGGAAGAATACTGAAAGGAACAGGAGAACACACCTGATCAACACGTGGCTCAGGGGC
>NW_008825615.1:14977374-14980609 GCF_000699105.1 Pygoscelis adeliae
TGCCCCTGTACTCGGCACTGGTGAGGCCGCACCTCGAATACTGTGTTCAGTTTTGGGTCCCTCACTACAAGAAGGACGTTGAGGTGTTAGAGCGTGTCCAGAGAAGGGCAACGAAGCTGGTGAAGGGTCTGGAGAACAAGTCTTATGAGGAGCAGCTGAGAGAACCGGGGTTGTTTAGCCTGGAGGAAAGGAGGCTGAGAGGAGACCTCATTGCTCTCTACAACTACCTGAAAGGAGGTTGTAGCGAGGTGGGTGTCGGTCTCTTCTCCCAAGGAACTAGCGATAGGACGAGAGGAAATGGCCTCAAGTTGCGCCAGGCGAGGTTTAGATTGGACATGAGGAAAAATGTCTTTGCTGAAAGAGTGGTTAAACATTGGAACAGGCTGCTCAGGGAAGTGGTTGAGTCACCATTCCTAGAGGTATTTAAAAGATGTGTAGATGAGGCGCCTAGGGACATGGTTTAGTGGGCGTGGTGGTGTTGGGATGACGGTTGGACTTGATGATCTTAGAGGTCTTTTCCAACCTTAACAATTCTATGATTCTATGATTTGCTCGCAGGACCAGAGAACAGCTTCTTGCATATTATATTTAACAACACATACATAGCTGGAGTCTGACAGTGATCTGCTTCCTTCAGCCATTAAGTTTAACTGATCACTAGCACAAGCCACTGATGACAGCTAGTTCCAACTGTCATGGTTCAACCTCAGTTAACACCAACCAATGTGGTCTGTAGCAGTTCAGTTCCCAACATCCACAGCCTATTCCCTTAAAATTAAAACTGCTTAACTTATTTTTTGTCCACAAAATGGTGCCAGTGCTATGGGAGGAGAGGGAGAGAGGAGCTCATAAGGAGGTTGAGGACCTACACAGGGGCTATGAGGGAAGACCCTGTGGCCAGGACTGAGCCCTGCCTCTGTTCTAGAATTTTGCACTTGCAGGTGTGGGAATTCAGGCTCCTCTTCCCTCACACTCGCCCTGGCTCCCCAGTGACATGTTCAAGCCTTTATGTTTAGTTACTTTTTTCAGAGGCCAAGATAATTAAATTAATTTTAGAAAGATTTTTTTATTTTATTGTTTCAGCAGAAGAGGGACTGTTTAAATTGATATGCAATGTTTTCTATTTATATTTACTCTGTTTTTGTTGCTTAACAACTTATTGGTTTCCATTCATCCTAACATGTCTTGCAGAGCTTCAAACATGCTTTTCATAGAATCATAGAATCGTTAACGTTGGAAAAGACCTCTAAGATCATCGAGTCCAACCGTCAACCCAACACCACCATGCCCGCTAAACCATGTCCCCAGGCGCCTCATCTACACGTCTTTTAAATACCGCCAGGGATGGTGACTCAACCACTTCCCTGGGCAGCCTCTTCCAATGTTTAACCACTCTTTCAGTAAAGACATTTTTCCTCATGTCCAGTCGAAACCTCCCCTGGCACAACTTGAGGCCATTTCCTCTCGTCCTATCAGTAGCTACTTGGGAGAAGAGACCGACACCCACCTCGCTACAACCTCCTTTCAGGTAGTTGTAGAGAGAGATGAGGTCTCCCCTGAGCCTCCTTTTCTCCAGGCTAAACAACCCCAGCTCCCTCAGCCGCTCCTCATAAGACTTGTTCTCCAGACCCTTCACCATCTTCGTCGCCCTTCTCTGGATACACTCCAGCACCTCGACGTCCTTCTTGTAGTGAGGGGCCCACCATAACATTCTTCTGCTGCTATTGCAAAAACTCAGTTGTAAAATCCATACAATGATTTCAGATCATTTTGCATTTGGGGCTTGCTTTTAAGTGCTCAGTGACCTGAATTTTGCAAAGGACTTAGGACTGTAAGTTAGGACACTGCGGCATCTGAAGGAGGACTCATTGGCCAGGTGGCTTCCGAGTGTTTTCACAACTGTGTTACAGAATAGGTTATGTAATTGCAGTTTGCACAGCGGCCTGGTGTTAAAAAGTCAGATTTTTATTGATCAATAGAAAAGTAAAACAGAAAATAACTCAAATGATAACTAAACAGCACTATATGCAAAAAGACAGCAAGATGTCTAAATGTAATTAGCTGAACATGGTCACATACATGAACGGACTAATGTGATCCACCTCTCTTTTACAAGTTAAGCTAATAAAGCTGCACAAATAGATGACCTTAATTTGACTAACAGCACTCCGTGTCATTACTAGAGTTGAAAGTCAACAAGTTTTCCATCCAGAAAGATGTACCAAATATAATTCATACAACTAACCTAACTGTTTCTATGTAGGAGGTTTCAGAGAGTGGTTATTTTCCGTTTCCATAGAAACTGTTGCCTCATTTAACAAGTGTCTTTGTCCATACCCGGGGATCCTTCAGGAATGCACAGTTAATTAAAGAGGGCTCCATGGGGGCTTTTACCATATTTTGTGATTTTCTCTGTTCATTTTGCACCTCACAAGGCAGAATTCCGTAGGTAACTTAAAAAATCAATGGGTTCTGAGTCTTTCAGGAAAAAAATGCCTGTTTTATAAAATGCCAAAGAGAAGGAAATAGAGATGAAAGAAAAAAATAGCTACAGCCCACTGATGCATGCTCTTATTCTGTTGACAACTGCCTCACATAGGAAATTCAATTAGAATTAGTTTAGACTGACTTTGAGGTTCATTACTGGTTCAACACAAAAAAAATAATATTACACTAAGGTTTTCACCCATAAGAGTGTTTCTTTGAATGTATTTCTCAATTAATATCATACTTTTGTCTTCTTCTTTAGTCACTTTACATTTTTTATGAGGCTTTTTCTGAATGGAGTACAAAATACTAAGCCTATACCAAGATTTATAAAACAAAACAAAAACTTAAATACCATTTTAAAATTGTTTGTAAATCATATGAAGGATGGTTAAACTTAAGTGTTGCATATACATCCTACAAAGTCACACCCTAGTTTGAAAATGCCTAAATCTACAATTGTTATTAATTTGTTTTGAGAAGATAACAGGACTGGAGGAAGGAGGGGCACTGGAAGGAGCATATTTGTATGTGAGTGGGCTGTCACGTCCCACCTGCGGGAAGGGGAGAGTGACTAAGATCCGCAAATCTCCTTGGTGTGGATTAAGGTGAAGTAACACTCAAGGTCCAAAAACAAACTCCACCTTTAATGGCACGAACACTTCTACAAGCGTCAACCCTCTATGTCGAAAGAAAGAAAGAAAGAAAGAAAGAAAGAAAGAAAGAAAGAAAGAAAGAAAGAAAGAAA